>NW_016107570.1:2233387-2276218 GCF_001604975.1 Cebus imitator | reverse complement strand
AAAAGAAAGAAAAAGTAAAGTGTACTTGTAGGCATAGTGGTGTGTGTTTGTAGCCCCAACTATTTGAGAGGCTGAGGCAAGAGGACGGCTTGAGGCCAGGAGTTTGAGACCAGCCTGGGCCACAGAGCAAGACCCCCATCTCTAAAAAATAAATTACACCTGCGCACTCCTGGCTTCTAGTTCTTCCCTGAGAATGATGAATTTTACTTGCACGGCTGTCTCAGTAACCTCATTCCAGGTCCTTGCTTTACTCCAGCCTAAAGCAGCAGCTCCATCAATACTTATACTCATGCATGTTTTTTTCTCCTGTGAATCATTGTTTTTATTAAGCCATTTACTCTGAGGCTATATTCTCTCTAGTTTATCTTTGCTTTGGGGACTAACAAAAATTAGGAAGTATAGTCTGTCATAAGCGAAGACATGCCAAAAACATTTGTAACATCCATTTGGCAGTCTAGTACCCTGCATACTTTGTCCAAATACATGTTCCTTCAGCCATGCTTTCTGTTGGCTTTCCAATAATGTATTCTGATGAAGAAATATATTTTAGCTCCTTGCCAGATTGTTTTTTATTCTGCTAAAGTTTTAATTACAGACATTTTTATCACAATGGGAAGAACAAGTGATTTCCAATGGTACGTAAGTTTCTGCTTTTGCTATTAAAAAACCTCAAAAAAAATTTAAAACCTTTATCATTAAATTTAAAGAAACTTTGGAAAGCCCTGGATTAAGTATAACACAACTTTAAATATTTCTGGAAAAACTATACAGGTTTGTCTGAGCATTTGATCTTTACATGCTCTGCTACTTGGGATAGCTTCATATTATATAACCTAGTATCTCAAGACTAATCTATGTCCAAGGTAAGGTTCTTCATTTAAAAAGATTGGGGCAAATCCATGTTTCAAATAGTCTTTTGGATTAAGTCAAATCCTGAGACTGGGAAAGGGTCAGTTTTGACACTTTCTTATTGTATCCCCTGCTTATCTCCTTATTACTATTGTCATTTGGTAATGAATTTTTCTAAGATGGCTGTATTATTCTTTTACAGCTTTATTGAGGTATAATTGATGTATAATAAACTGCACATATTTCAAATATAAAAAAAATTATATGGGCCCTGCCTAATAAAGAAAAAAATTTTCAGAAAGAAGTTGGCAGAATAGTATCAAGGCTTGTTACAAAACCTCAGTAATCAAGACAATTGGCACTAGCTAAAGGATAAATAAATAACTCCATGGATGAAATAGAAAATGCAGAAATAGACACATCTATAGTCAACTGATGTCTGACAAAGGTGCTAAGGCAATTCAATGGAAAAAATAGTGGTCATTTAACAAAATGGTGCTGGAAAAATTAGATTGCCATATAAAACATGAAATGGTTATCTATACAAAAATTAATTCAAAATGTATCATAGACTTTAATGTAAAATCCAAAACTGTAGAACCCTAAACTTCTAGAAGAAATCACAGGAGAAAATATTCTTGACCTCAGGTTAGGCAAAGATTTCATTCATACAATGCTAAAAGCATGATATATAAAAGAAAAAATGATAAAACTGGAATTATTATAATTAAGAATATGTGCTCTTTGAAAGGCACTGTCAAGAGAATGAAAAAACAAGCCATAGACTGTGAAAAAATATTTGTCAATCATATATCTGATAAAGGACTTGTATCAATGATACATAAGAAATTCTCAAAACTAAGTAATTTTTTAATTTAATAAATTCCAGGCAAAAAGATATAAATAAGAGTACACCAAAGAAGATATACAGATGGCAAATAAGTTCATGAAAAGATAACCTAGGTCATTAGACATTAGAGAAATAAAAATTAAAACCACAATGAGATATCAAAACACACCAGTCAGAATGGCTCACATGTAATGAAACTGACAACAACAATGGCTAGAGATGAGGAACAGCTTGAACCCTCATACACTACTAATGGGAATGCAAAATGGTATAGCCACATTGAAAAATATCTTGGCAGTTTTTTATAAAGCCAAATCTATACTTAAATACAAAATGGTACAGCCACATTGAAAAATGTCTTGGCAGTTATTTATAAAATCAAATCTATACTTAAAACCTATCAATCCTGTCCAAGGATGTACTTGACAAAAAGTTTATGTTCTCAGATTTGTACATGAATGTGTATGTGAATTAATATTGCAACTTCACTCGTACTGCTATAAAGTAAAAATGACTCAAATGTCTTTCAACTAGTTAATGCAAAAAGATACATCAATATGACAGAATTCTAGTCAGCAATAAAAAGGAATAAACTTGCTGACTCATGCAAGTACACAAGCAAATCTCAAATGTATTAAGCTATGTTAAATAAAAAAGCTGTCTTTTGCTTCTAGTCAAGATGGAGCAACAGGGACAAATTACATAAAACAACAATCTTCAAGACAATGGACACTGAATAATGAAACACTATGGTCTCAGAGAATGTTAAATAAGTGAAGGCTGCCCTCACAATTGCCCCAGATTACTGCTTTGAATTTTGGTTGTGCCCCAGGGAGGGAATCCTGTCAAAACCCCACTGACTATATAAATTAAGAAGATGGTGCTGGGAGTCTAGGGAAAGCAAGGTTACGTAAGTTCACAGTTCAGAGAACCAGTTGGGTGACAACTACATAGAGGGCAAACCCTAGAGGATTGGCAGAGGCCCCCTTTCAAGAAAAGGAAGTTCTGCAACTTGATAAAAGCATCTATGAGAAAAACCTACAAACAACATATTTAATGGTGAAAGACTGAATGCTAAGGTAAGGAACAACACAAGAATATCCTTTCTAATCTTTTCTATTCAAGTGTATTGGAGGTTCAACCAAATTGTCTGGAAGTCCAGAGATTCTGTGCTGTACTGTGAGTTGATTTGAGACACTTCTTGAGTCATGAATGATAGAGCATTAGAGATATATGGAGGTTTAAAGGGTAATGAACTCAGTATTTTAATTTTATAGATGAAAAATAGGGAGGTTAATGCCTTTGCCAAAATGACCAAGGTAGTAAATGACCATTGCAGAGCATGGATGTAACCTAGGTCTTGATGCTGGAACAGGGATAGTACCATCCCTTGTCTATTATTTTATGAAGCTTACTTTGAAAGTTCTTGATGAGGAGCTCCCGTGGCCTGAGAAAGACATGTTGAATAGTTATGAACAATTATTAATTCTAAAAGCAATAAAAATAGGTATGACATTTTATACTGGGATATTTAGTATTAACAGTGTTAATGACAGATAGGTATGGTCTAATATACCTAAAAAGTAATTTTTATCTAACTCTCTTCTGAGGTTTTATTCTTCTATTTTAATGAGTACATATGATAAATAAAGCTTAACTGGATCAGGGTCTTTCTGCCTCTTCCAACTATATTCTGCTTTGTATGTATTTTAGGGTTCTCATAAAAAATGTTTATTATACCATTAACATGAAACAAGCTTAAACTTATCAAAAACAAGAAAAATAAAAATGAAAGATAAATACAACAATCTGAATTATAGAGAGACAAATATGAGAGGCTCTACAGAAGAACTACAAATAATGCCATGAATTAAACTTATAAGGTTCACTGAAACTTTGTAACATCACCCAGTAGTTAGTACTATACTATCTCCCACAGCTGAGACTTTGTCCAAGAATCTTCTATATGTTGTTTGTTTGTTTTTTCCCTGTGAGACAGGGTCTCACTCTGTCACCCACACTGGAGTGCAGTGGCATAATCTCAGCTCACTGTAATCTCTGCCTCCTAGGTTCAAGCAATCCTTCCACCTCAGCCTTCCGAGTAGCTGAGATTACAAGTGCGTGCCACCATACCTGGCTAATTTTTTGCATTTTTGGTAGAGACGAGGTTTCACATTGCCTAGGCTAGTCTAAAACTCCTGAACTCAAGTGATCTGCCTACCTCAGCCTCCCAAAGTGCTGGGATTACAGGTGTAAGCCATTGCACCTGGTCGAATCTTCTGTATGTTTGAAAACAATTGATCTGGTCTGCTGTTCCATGTCTTTCTTCTTAAAATGGACTATTTTCATCAAGTCAGCAAAATTCCCGAAATACCTGTTCCTTAAACATACTTACACACTTTCAATTTGAAATGCATTCATTCAACAAATGTTGATTGACCTTATATTTACTTTACATAAACTATTGAGCTAGGCCCTGAGAATACAAAAGTGAATAAGGTAAGGATCCTATCCTAAAAAATCTTCAAGCGTAGGGTGGAGGGTGCAGATAAGTAAACAATGAACCCCTTATAGTGTGTTATGTGTCATGACTGAAGGAGGTCCGAAGTGAGATGAAAGCAGAAAAAAGGAATATCTCACTTATCACTGGGGGTTTGGGGCTGAATCAGAAAAAACTTACAAACAGAAGCAATGCCTACTCCAAAACTTGAATAAAAAATAGGAGTTTGCCAAGTTATAAATGATGTAGGCAGTGTAATATAATATTGAGTAAAAATCTGGAAGCAGATAATTTAGGTTCCAATCTGGGTTCTAGCTGCTATTTGCATTTAGGAAGCTACTTAAATCACTCTTCTTCATTAGGAAGAATTAGAAGAGAATTTATAATTTCTCACTACAATATCTACCCATCTACCTGCATTTATGCCCACAGACTCTTTTTCTGCTACACTATTGATGAATTTTCCATGCTTTTGCTCAAAGGCCAACTCTTCCACCTGTGTACTAGGTTCTCCTCATCTTGTCTTCTCAAGGACGTCCTCTTTCCTGCAATTCTTCTCTCTGACTGGAGCTTTTCCATCACTATTACAAAATTCTCTTCTGTCTTTAAAACAAAACAAAGTATTTCTTGACTCCATTTTCCTCTCCAAGTACTGCTTCATCATTCTCCTTTTCTTTACAGAGAAACTCCTCATAAACACTGTCTATTCTCAGTCTCTCCAAATTCTCTCTTGCTATCCTTTTTTTAATCATGTATTTGCTCCTACCACTCTACAGAACTATTTTTGTGAGAAATCCCTCTTCTTAAAGCAGAGTTAATTTTTAGTCCTCATTTGACATTTTGATTACTTCTTCCTCTTTGATATTTGGCTTCTATGACACTTTTCTTCTTTTCTCCTACTACTCTGGCAGCTCCTTTTTGGTCTCCATTGCCTCTAACTAAACTATGGAGCATCCTAAGGGTGAGTGTTTGAATTTCTCATTTTGTATTTACACTAATTCTGTTTGTGATCTCTTCAGTCTCATTGCTTTATATACCATTTATTTGCTGGCAACTCCTAAATTTTATCTCCAGTACAGATATGTCCACTAAATTCTTAGCTCACATACAATTTAACTTGGATGTCTAATAGGCATCTCAAACTTAGCATGTCCAAAATTGATTTCATCTTTCCACCCCTAACTTGCTCCTTTCACAGTCCTGCACATGAATATTAACAGCAACTCCTTTTTCCAGGTGAGACCAAAACAGCTTAAGAGTCATTATTGACTGCTTTCCTCAGATGTTCCACATCCAATATGTCATCAGATTCTGTTGGCCCTACTTTTATAATAGATCCAGAATGCAACTACTTCTTTCCAACCCCCACTATTACTCTGGCCCAAGTCACAATTAATCTCTTGCCTAAATTATTACAAGAGCTTCCTGTCTCCATATTTTGCCTATGTTCCCCTAAGTCTATTTGCAATGCAGCAGCCATAGTGATCCTGTTAAATATACCTCAGGACTTATGACTACTCTTTTCAAAACCCTATAATGGCTTCCAGTCTCACTAAGAGTAAAAGCCAGAGTCTTTAAAATAGGCTACAAGGCCCCACAGATTGACAATCCTGTTAACTCTGTAACCTTATCTATTACTTTCTCTCTCATTCTATCCCAGTCACACTGGCTTCCTTGCTGTTCTTTAAACATCTGAGCATGTTTCTGCCCATTCTTGCCTCAGGGCTTTTGTGCTTGCTCTCCAGTAATGCTCCTCAGATAGTTAGCTGCAAGACTAGCTCCTTATGTTTTTATTCAGAAGTCATCTCAGCAAAGCCTTTTCTAAACACTATTGAAAACTGCAAAATTCTCCCCAACACTCCCTATGCCCTTTCCCTGCTTTATTTTCTGTGGCCATTAACATACAATATAGTCTAGTTTTTTATCTGGTGTATCATCTTTCTCCCACCCCAGAACATAAGCTCTATGAATGTAGAGGTCCTTAATAATTACCTATAAAATAAACAAAAAGAGCATATTGTTTAATCTATATTGTGGGAGAATACGCAACTTGCAGGTACCAGAATCCTGCTACTAATAATTGACAAATATAATATTCATCTGAACACAAAAACACTTAATTTACTTTTTCATGGTGTTGAGTTCTTATTTTTCACATTTAATTAATGTGTACCACCATAAAGATAATTTTTGTTTAGTGTTTGGTTGATAGATTTGTTTTAAATATATGTTCCATGGGAGAGCTATGCCAAATTACTAGATCAGGACAGCCATAAAAAGATCAGAACTTCATTGAAACTTTCTGAAAGTCTCAAAGGCTGAAAAATGAGTCATTGCATACTCATTTATTTATGACTTTATTTCTATAAACATCTTAATTCTATACTATTATTGGAAAAAATGATAAAAACAGACTCATTATAAGAAGGTGCAAGAATTATCTAAGAATTGTAAATGTAACTTATAACACTGGAGAGTCTGCTAAAAGGAGAAAGCTCAATTGCCCCTCCTACAAGTTGCCAATTTATGTTCTGTATTTCTTCAAAAACACTTTTGTATCTACTTATTTTTATGTTCTATTTCTCGTAGTTCTAGTATCTTCATAGCTAGTAAGCAGATATTGAAAAATATTTTTACTGAAATAATGTTTACATTCACATGCTGGCATAAAAGTAACATAATGCCTATAGCTACCACATGTAAGGTATCATGCTATGTCAGCCAAGAGGCAATGAGCCTACTGTTTCCTCATGTATGAAGCTATATAACCCAGGTCAATTAACTAACCTTTTTAGGCCTTAAGTGCTCCATCTATTGGGTGATATGGTTTGGCTCTGTGTCCCACTCAAATCTCATTTTGAATTGGAATCCCCACGTCACTGAAGGAGGGAGGTGATTAGATCATGTGGGTGGCTTCCCCCATGTTGTTCTTGTGAAGTGAGTGAGTTTTCATGAGATCTGATGGCTTTGTAAGTGTTTGGAAGTTCCTCCTTCATTCTTTTCTCTCCTGCTGCTATGCCAAGAAGGTGCTTGCCTCCCTGTCATTTTCTGCCATGATTGTAAGTTTCCTGAGGCCTCCCCAGCCATGTAAACTGTGAGTCAATTAAACCTCTTTCCTTTATAAATTACCCAGTCTCGGGTATTTCTTGATTTTCATCTTTTTTTGTTTTTTGGGTTTTTTTGAGATGGAATTTTCCTCTTGTTGCCCAAGAGGAGTGCAATGGCGCGATCTCAGCTCACTGCAACCTCTGCCTCTTGGGTTCAAGCGATTCTCCTGCCTCAGCCTCCTGAGTAGCTGGGATTACAGATGCGCACCACCATACCTGGCTAATTTTTTGTATTTTTAGTAGAAATGGGGTTTCACCATGTTAGCCAGGCTGGTCTCAAACTCCTGACCTCAGATGATCTGCCTGCCTCAGCCTACCAAAGTGCTGGGATTACAGGCATGAGCCACCGTGCCTGGGCTTAGGTATTTCTTTATAGCAGTGTGAAAATGACCTAATACAGTGGGTTAATTACAGTGTAAACACAGTGATGGTAAAGTAATGGGATAATATCAGGCATCCAGGTAAATACGTGACATGTGTAAGTGATATATAATATAGGTATTGAGGTTTCAGTTAGGGTTCTTTTAGTTGCATACACCAAAAGCTAGATTTCATGTAATTCAGTGCATACTGATTAAGTACCTACTAGGTGCCTTACTATGTGCCAGGCAATATGCTAGGCACTGTAAAGCAATAAAGGGAAATAAGTAACATGGTTATCGGGTACCATTTTGAACTCAGTCTTGGCAGCTGAACTTCATTCAGAAAGAAACTGAACTGGGAACCAGAAAGCTGCTGGAAAACTAGGAAATATTCTCTCTATATACTTCTCATTGTTAACTAGTTTCAGTTTTCTTCTCAGTAAATCTGTTTTCTCTGCAATATCAGCTTTTCTGAAATAAATCAGCTTTTTATGCAATAAAACTTTGATGGTAGATTAAAGGTGACCACTTACAAACTACTAAGTTTATATGTTGCTGTTACAGCTACACTGAGAGACCAACTGCTGCTGTTTCGTCTCCCTTTGATCTTTTATCTTAATTTCAAAGTCTTAGGAAAGGGATCAAGCATCCGTTTTTGTCTAAACAATAGGTCAGTTAATAGGGTTGTTGTGAGTTGAAAAAAATACTCCAAATGGTATCTACAGCAAGTGTTATGCATGAATTATAAAAGAAAAAACTAAAAGTTTAAGTTACTTTGCAAGTTCATGTGTGTAGTGAGTGCCAGAAACGGGATTCAAATCCTAGGGTTGTGCAAGTGTAGGGTCACCATACGAAAGTATATACCTGCTTAAATTTTGCATCTTAGGATTTTTGCTAGCCTCACCTTAGTCCCAGTTTTCCTAATGCTTAATAGTTCTTTTTGCTATACATGCATCCCCGTACTAAAAGTTGGCACCTTCACAACTTTGAAAGAACGCAATGTTAAAAAAAACAAAGTTTAAAACATTCAGACAGTAAAATTTTTTTGCAAAGAGAAACATTATATAATTATATATAGTCTTATTGAGTTTGTATATTGTTAAACAATTTACCTCCCATGAGATTCTACTGAAAGCAGAAACTTACCTTCCCATTCTGTTGGAATATCCCCTGGTTCATAGTCTACTTCTTGTTTTTTTGCTGCTTCTACAATTCTTTTCTCTCGAATAGTTTGTCCTATAAGACAAAAGTCATTAATACATTTTAAAATCTATGCTACAGTAGTTACTGTAATTAATCCTTTAATATTGCATAACCCCTTATATGGTTAAATAATTAACAGGTGGAGAATAGATTCCATTTTGAATTAGGTATATTACAAAAGGCAAATTCTAAACTACTGCAATAATTTATAATTATCTACCACAGCGTACAAAAATTAATGGTAGGCTTGGCGCAGTGGCTCGTGCCCATAATCCCAGCAGTTTGGGAGACTGAAGTGGGTGGCTCGCCTGAGCTCAGGAGTTTGAGATCACCCTGGGCAACACGGTAAAACTCCATCTCTATTAAAATACAAAAATTAGCCAGGTATGGTGATGCACACCTGTAGTCCCAGCTACTCTACTTGGGTGCCTGAGGCAAGAGAATTGCTTGAACCCGAGAGGCGGAGGCTGCCGTGAGCCGAGATTGTGTCACTGTACTCCAGCCTGGGCTACAGAGAGAGACCCTCTCAAAAAAAAAAAAAAAAAAATTCTAAATTCAATGTACAGAAAAAGAGTAACCAATCTACAGGGCACTAATGGCCAATAAAAAATATTTTAATAATCAACAGAGAGTTCAACTCCTTCTGATTTACATGTATATATCTTAAAAGTACCAATGGCTGCTGGAATCACCCAATAAAATTGATATTCATGACTGTTACTAAGTGTGTAATGGACCAAAGACCCTGCAGCCACCCTGTCCCTAATACACTGACAAACCCAAGGGAACCAAGCCATGGGTTGAATTCCGTGGCCCATTTAAATCACTGCCTCTTAAGGGAACTTAAAAGAAGAATGACAAAAATTGGTCATTGGTTTGGTTATGGCTATGGTGGATTGAAGGTTACCACTTACAAGCCACTAAGTTCATATGTTACTGTTAGAGCCACAATGAGAGGCCAACTGCTGCTGTTTTGCCTCTCTTTGATCTTTTATCTTCATTTCAAAGTCTATGGTTCTTCAGATGAGAAATTAATATCTGGAGTGGAATAGTAGCAATGTAGAAACATGAAAGCAGAGAGACAGTAAAGAAAAAGTTGGTGAGAAGTCAAGAATGGAATGAGAATGTCTAATGCTTACATTTCTCCATAATAAAAAGTTGATTAGTGCATATTTTAAGTTTATACAGAAGGCATAAAACTATTAGTTATTTTCTTCTGTTTTCAGAAAGTTTTCATTGTATCTTTCAAAGCAGCTTCGTCAAAATGGTTGCTTCAAAACATGTTCCTTTCTCATTGAAACTTTGAGCCTGCAGAAACCAGGTAGGCTTTCTACTACCTACTATTTAACAAGTGTGCCTGCCTACTCCAGGGAATGTGAGCTGAGATAGAGAAGTCATCAATGAGCAATGATAAAGGGAGCAGCATGGCTTAACAGTGATCAGACCAGTCAGGGAGAGAAATTTGGACCTTACAAAATACTCCTTTCTCTTACCACTCCTAGGCCAATCTTACACTATGCTAAATATACTGACTTACACAATTAAAGAAATCAACCTTGATGCCTACAAATCTCCCTCTTGCACTACCTGATATTCTATTAACTGTAAATTCCATTAAATGTGGACAGGAAACTCCTGAGAGTGACTGTCCAGGAGAAAGAAAGACATAAGAGGAAAGCCTGAGAAGGCTGAATGGCTGGTTTTATTTCTTCCATCTTAGTAATATTAAGTGTAAGGCTGGGAGTTCATAGACAACCCATTAAGGCTAATAAACCTTAAGAATGTGGTCAGGGAAGTTCTGCATTTCATTACGAAGTCATTTAATCAGATGGATTTAATCCTAACACAGAAGTTCCCCAAGTTCTACAAAGAGGAGTTACCTTTTGCTCATCTTACCCAATAAATTTACAGTAGGACAAGGGACTGGTAGTAAAAGTTGTAGGGACAAGGATTAGGGTAAAAGGAGCCTATAACAATAACAGCTGCGTTTCTCTCATAGTAGAGGCTCAATATATGTACATGTATTTTTACTAAAACACTATTCACATTCACATATATAAATACATCATAACAAGTTACTATAAATTTAGTATTCGTAATTTAGCACACATTAAATTATGCTTATATGACAATTTTCAAAATGTGTTAGTCAAATACCTATGTTTTCATATAGTCCTTATCTAATTACCAAAATGTAAGAATATCTTTTTGGAGTAACAGTTATAGAGAGGAAAACTATTGTCTAAAATAAAAATTTAAATACATGGGATCCTCAAAGTACATGTGTGATCTTTAAGTTTTTAAATGTACATCAATAAAGTTTAGCACATGGGAAGAGGACAGACAGGTCTATAGTTCTCAGTAGCACTACTAAATGCATATATATAACAGGCATATCTGCAACAAAACAAATTAACATTTCATTCCTACTTTTAGGTCTATCAACTTCATGTAAAGTCTCCCAAGGATTTAAATCAAAAGTTATACGTGTGTGTGTATGTGTGTGTGTGTGTGTGTGTGTGTGTGTGTGTGTGTGTGTGTNTGTGTGTGTGTGTGTGTGTGTGTGTGTGTGTGTATGTGTGTGCGTATGGAAAGGCAGGAAGAGTAATTAATAAGCTAGTTTAATTTCAGGACAATCACTGAGTAAACCTTTGTTTAGAAATATGTAACATCAAAGATGTGTTTTTAAAAGTATACATCTTTAGAAATGTAAAATAAAGCTATTAGCTTATTGAATAAATTCTTTGTAATCAGACATGTTTATCTCCTCAATAAATTACTGTAAAACTATTCCTTTTGGAATAAATGCTACTTGTATAATTTTTATGAACTAGGAATGGAATTTATGCCTCCCACTGAATAAGGAATTATGCACAAATTGTGCACTTACTGATACTAATATGGTTACATGCAATATTTAAAAAGACAATCCTTATCATAGCAAAAAATTTCCATCCTCATGAATATAGCAAATTTACGTACCTGCTCAAGTATCAAAATTTTAGGATCTGATTTACATTTAAAAATTAACTTGGTAACAAAAACATTTAATCCAATATATGTGTAGGTTCAGTAAGTCCTAATACAACAAAATAATTGACATTGGTAGACTCAATGAGTATTATTAAGTAAAATAATGCATAGTCGTTTTATTTAATACTAAACAATATTATATTTAATTGAAACACAGTGAATTCAGGAAGGTGGTAATGGTCAACAATCTATGGATTTAAAGACCGTAGATATAACAGTATATTTTTCCAAACTTTAAAAACTTTAAAGCTAGCTGATGTTGAGTCAATTGTCCTAGGAGAATAGCAGATTTCCTTTTTCTTTGTTTAGAAAAATATGGAACCCATTTAGTTTTTTTTTTTTAAAAAAAAGAAAAAATAATAAAAGGCGAGATCCTGAGGTGTATCATAGATGACAACGGTTTAGGTCTAAGACAGATTTCACCTGTTCTACTGAACTTCTAAGGATACAGTATGAGTACCCTGGACACAGACATAGGAAGGAGACTCTAGATCAGAATCCTGAACTTCAGCCATTCAAGTACCATCTTTGCGATTTTTGCTATACCTTACAGTACTATATCTTAATATTTTTCTTTACAGTAATTTGCATTTTTCTTCAATACTCATTTTTACCTTTCCCTAAAAAATATTCATGAAATCACTGGCTTAATGTATTAGTTGTATTTTTTTCTCACCCATAAAAATAGATTTAAAAAATATAAAGCGTTGTCTTTGTGTCATCTAAAGTCATCTTGTAGACCACACTTGGGAAACCACACTGCAGGCCATATTGTTTGAAGAGACAGGCCCAGCCACATATATGGTGATACAAGGCATAAAAACCAATATAACCAGTAGGAAATTCCTATGGGCAGGGAATGGTGTTGAATATCAAAGTCTTGCTTGGATTATGTTTACCCTTGATTTCATAAAATCCTGTGGCGTACAACAATGTTTAGTTAGGTTTGAAGGAAGAAGGGAGAGCTCCTAGATTTCCAGAGAGAGGCAGGAAAAAAAAACAACACTAACATTTACGGCAGGTTTACCATGTGCCAGACAATGAACTAAGGTTTAGTTCTGCATGATTAATTTCATTTAAGCTTTATAATGCTAATAATGCTATGAGGTACTATTATTACTTTATTTTAATGAACCATTTATATATTTCATTTATAAAGAGGTTGAGGCTTAAAAGAACTTAAGACATTTACTTGGTAGCAAACAGAAATCAGGATTTGAACATGGGTCTTTTGACTCCAGATCCTAGACACTTAACCACTAAGACATGTTGCCAGACTTTCAGATAACTGCAAATTTTACATCTTTAAACTGAATAGATTTCAGCTGGTAAAATACAAGGGCTAAGCCAAAAAGCAAAAGTCACTGCCATTTCTTAAAAGATTAAAAAATAAACTCTTTCTTTCCAAAAAAGAAAAACGGAAAAACCAGTGCCTTTCATTAAGGTGTTTCAGAATGTAGAAAACACATCTTAAATCACTTAACTTAATCCTAATAATAGAGTCATTAAAACTTCACTGAAGAAGATTTGGAAAATATAAAAAGTAGAAAAAAATTAAAATGATCTGTGAGCACATGACCCAAAATATCATATTAACATGTTATTCTATTTCCTTTCAGTTTATTATAACTAACAGATCATAAATACACAACACATATACTTGTGCACATGTATTTATAAGATTAAGGTTGTACCTATATCCTTTTTCCTACCACATGGAAAATATGAAAATTTTCATGTTATTTTTCCATAACTTACAAAGAAAAATCAACATTCAGTTTCTGAACTTGTTCTGACATTCTGAGGAAAAAGAAATTTCTTGTAAAAAATGTGTTAATAACATTTCTTTTGTTCAACTGTGTTTAAAATGTGAAGATAAAAGTAAAAAAGACTGCCTTGTTAAGCATAGGCTGTAAAGCAAATTAAAAAAATACAAAAATGAAAATTTATGCCAATTAAAGATATGTATCAGATACGCCATACAAAGGGAGTTTTACAAATTAAGGCAGAACTTCAAGACCAGGAGAGTAAGAAAGAGGTAAAGTATAGTGATCCATACATTCTTTATGTTAACATGTAATGGATTTATTAGTGATATTTAAAATGAATTAATAAACACTTAAAAATTCTCAGTTTTATGTGTTTAAAATAAATTTTATAGTATATATTTAAGGGATATAACATGATGTTGTGAGATATGGATAGACAGCAAAAAGATTACTAAGAGTGAAGCAAATTAAAATATACATCATCTCACAGTTACCCCTTTTTGCGTGTGGCAAGAGCAACTAAAATCTACTCATTTAGCATGAATCCTACACACAGTACAGTTTTATTACCAGTAGTCTTCATGAACATTAGATCTCTAGATTTGTTCACCCTACATGTTTGCTATTTTGTATCCTTTGATACACATCTCCCTATTCCCAACCACCCCTTCCTGTCCCAGGCGACCACTGTTTTGTTTCTGGTCTCTGTACACAATCAGCCCTCTGTATCCATGAGTTCTGCATCCACAGATTCAGTGGACCACAACTGAAAATATTTGGGAAAAAAATGATAAAATAACAATGCAACAATAAAACAGAAATTTAAAATACAGTATAACAACTATTTACATAGCATTTAGACTATATTTGGTATTATAAGTAATTTAGAAATAATTTAAAGTATACAGAAGTATGTGGATAGGTTATATACAAACACTATGCCATGTTATATGAGTGACTTGATAATTACAGATTTTTGATCAAAAATTTTTGGTCAAAAATTAGTTGATCATATATGTTTAGATTGATTTCTAGGCTCTCTATTCTGTTCCACTGATTTATATGTCTATTTTTATGCCAGTACCATACTGTTTTGATTACTATAGCTCTGTAATAAAATTTTAAATCAGAAAGCATTAAAAAGTGTTTATTAATTTTAAATCAAGGTTGCTTCCAACTTTGTTTTGCTTTCTCAGAATTGTTTTGGCTCTCTGAGGTCTTTTATGGTTCTATACAAATGTTAGGATTATTTTCCTAACATTTGTGAAATGTCTGTGAAGAATGCCATTGGAATTTTGATAGAGTTTGTGTTACATATGTATGCTGGTTTGAGTATTATGAACATTCTAACAATATTAATTCTTCCAATCCATGTGCATGGGATATCCTTCCCTTTATTTGTGTCTTCTTTAGTTTCTCTCATCAGTGTTTTATAGTTTTTGGTGTACATATTTTTCACCTCCTTACTTAAATTTATTCCTTAGTATCTTATGTTATTTGATTCTATCATAAATGGGATGGTTTCTTGATGTCTTTTTCAATTAGGCTGTGTATTAAAATGCTAATTTTTGTATGTTGATTTTTATATGCTAATTTTTGTATCCTGTAACTTTATTGAATTTATTTATTAGTTCTAACAGGTTTTTTATTTTTTGTAAAATCTTTAAATTTTTTTTTACATATAGAATCATGTTTTCTACAAATAAAGATAATTCTGTTTCTTTTCTGATTTGGATGCCTTTTATTTCTTTTTCTCATCTGATTGATCTGGCTAGTACTTCTAGTACTATGTTGAATAGAATGGGTAAGAGTGTGTGTCCTTGCCTTGCACCAGATCTTAGTGGAAATGTTTTCAGTTTTTCCCCATAGATTATAATGTTAACTGTACATTTTTAATAAATGGCCTTTATTACATTGAGATACTTTCCTTCTATACTAAACTGTTGAGAATTTTTATCAAGAAAGGATATCAGACTTTGTTGAAACATTTTTCTGCACTAATGATGATCATGTAGTTTTTATGTTTCATTCTGTTGATGTAATGCATCACATTGATTTGTGTATGTTAAACCAGTCTTGCATGCCAGCAATGCATCTCCCCAATTGGTCCTGGTGTATAAGCTTTTTGATGTGTTGTTGGATTTGGTTTGCTAATGTTTTATTGAAGAGTTTTGCACCAATGTTCATCAGAAAAATTGGTCTGTAGTTTTCTTGTGATGTCTTTGTCTGGCTTAGGTATCAGGGTAATGCTGGCCTCATAAAATATGTTTGGAAGTATTCTCTGTAGCTCTATTTTTCAGAGGAGTTTAAGAAGTATCAGTATTATTTCTTCTTTGACTGTATGGTAGAATTCAGCTGTATAGCCATCTGGTGTTTGGCTTTTCTTTGTTGGGGGTTTTCTATTACTTCTTTAATCTCTTTATTAGTTATTGGTCTGTTCATGCCTTCTATTTCTTCCTGACTAAATCTTGGTAGGTTGTATTTTTCTAGGAATTCATCCATTTCCTCTAGGTTACCCAATTTGTTGGCACATAATTTTTCCTAATAGTCTTGTATTATCCTTTTTATTTCTGAGGCATCTGCTATAATTTCATCACTTTCATTTTTTATTTTGTTAGAATTTTCTTTTCTTAGGCTGGTTAAGGGTTTATACATTTTGTTTTCAAAAAACCAACTCTTTATTTTATTGATTCTTTCTACGGTTTTTTGTTCTCTATTTGATTTATTTCTGTTCTGATTTTTATTATTTCCTTCCCTCTGCTTATTTGGGGTTTAGTCTGTTCTTTTTCTGGTTCCTTAAGGGGTAACATTAGACTATTTAAAATGTTTCTTGTTTTTAACATAGGCATTAATTGCTATGATGTCCCTTTTAGAAATGTCTTTGCTGCATTCCATATGTTTTGGTATGCTGTGCTGCCAATGTCAATTGTCTTAAGACATTTAAAAAATTTCTCTTTTGATTTATTCTTTGAAGAAGATCTCTTTGGGTTCAATCTATTTGGGGAGCTCTAACCTCAGGGTGTCTAGGGAGTTGGGTTCCTCAGCTCAAGGCCTTTCAAAACTACTATAAGCACCTTGGACATGAGGTATAGGTTCACTCTCAAAGGCACAAGTGAATGCAATTCTCCCACTAAGCCAGGGTCAGTTGCTCTGAGGCACACTCTAGCATCTTGGGCCCAACGGCTGGGATACAGCTGTGGTTCTGACCCTTTAGTTTTATTAAAAAAAAAAAATCAATACATATTCCACAAACAAAGTTCTTTCATAATTATGAAGAGTCTAAAGGAATTCTGAAACCAAAATGTTTGAGAACCATATATACCACTGAAAAAAACCAGGACTCTGTAAAGCCACAGCAATAAAAAATATAGATAAATAGATGGATAAATAAAAATTGGGGAGATAAAAGGGCTCTTGCTTACCATGCTGATAAACAGCAAATGTGAAACAAGTATTTTCAGAGTTGGAAAATCATTATTTTCTAACTATCATGACTGGTTCTGGTAAAAATTACTAATGGAAGGGGATTGTTTTTGTTTTTATTTAGAAAGTTTCCCTTTCTTTTGCATATAGTGTTCTTACACATGTGAAAGCTGCACAAGACATTATTTAAAGTATGGTTAGAAATAAGATTTCTAATTTTACTACTTACAAATACTGCCTTCCTAGGGTTTCAGTGATCCTGTAGGTAAGTAAGACTCTTAAAGGTGCCTGTGACAGGAAACACCAATGGTTCTTAAGAACGAAACAGCAGACTCAGGCATCTCTCCTTTCCTGGGCCACTATTCTTTTCTTAATTCATTCACACAGGCCAGGAGAGATATTTGGGCACCTTTAATCTTTACAGTTCAGACTTTCAGAGCTCACAACGTATCTAAGACAGTGAAGAAGGGATTTTCTTCCACTAGTACCAAATCAAAGGTAGGGGGCTATAGAGCTGTAACCCACAAGCATATGTAATCCCTGGTGATAGTTTTCAACCAGTTGTCTACTTCTAGTCCAATATTTTCCATTGATGGGGCAGCACGAGGAGAGATGAGTGTAACTTGGAGGTGATTTCGGGGTTGAAAGAAAGGTTGGGTTGAGTGAGGTGACACATTTCTGAGACAGATGTTTCCTTGTGTATAAGCAACCTTCAGACTTTTGATGCCTGACAGGAGCCCCTGGCTTGGAGGAATGGTAATCAAATAGGTAGGACAACCAGAGTAAGATCCTTATAGTCTGACTGATGTCTGTCCTTTTATAGCAGTGGCAGCAAGCAGTACAACCAGGAGATAATTTTAAATCAGTTTGTTGACTGGTGGTGATGTATAAAAGACTGAATTCTGCATACAAAAGGAGGTTTAGAAGTGTCAATGCATAATGTATAAAAGTGAGAACTATTGAAAGCCAAGCACCACACTACATATATGTAAGTCTTAGAAATGTCTAGCATTTTACCTCATTTACTTCCTTTCCATTACTGTGGTAATCATACATTGAAAACTGTGTTTTTAAAAACAAAGAAATAACAAATATAATGTTGAAAAATGATTTTTGTGTGTGGGTTTCAAACTTTCTTATTCTGAAACACTGCAAATAAAATGAACACCAATTAAGAGCACTAAAATAGGAATTCTTATACTGAAAGCCATTTTTACATATGACTTAAAGTGTAATTTGACTAAAGTTGCTCAGATACAGCATCTATTTATTAAGAACTTGCTGTGCACCAAACAATATTTAAGTTCCTTTCATGTTTTATCTTTTATCTTTAAAGCAGTCTTCTACAGATGAGAAAAAAGATGCATAGGGTAGTTAACTTATCCAAATGTTCACAGCTGATTAAAGTAGTATAGCTAGCATTTGAACCCAAGCATTTCTATGACTCCAAGCATAAGGTTTTTCTGTTTAAGATTTTTAAATTAGCATTTACAAAGTTTGTATGTAGTATTATTACAGATACCCAATTAAAAACTAACATTTTATTCATGACTAGTATAAGCTATTATTCCTCATAGTGATTAAATTATCCGACATGTCCTACATATACTTAGGTGAACATGGAAGACTATCTTCACAGATAATACATTTTTAAAGCAATTACAGAAGTCTTAAAGATAAGCTTTCAGAATTTTTAAGATTGCCAACTAGTTCAATGGATTATCTAAAATCTTATTAGCTTTCTCATATTTACAAGTGTTCTACAAGGAATCTCAACTTGTTCTATCACAGAAAATCCAACATTATATCAAAATGCTTGGTTATTCTGAAATGCTAATATAATTTAGCCTTTCATATCTGAAAAGATAAAAGGTCTTAAACTACACCCAGTAAGACGGCAGAACAATTCCAAATAATCTATTTCCTATATTAGTGAAAATGTCATGTGGTACGCTTAAAGCACACCAATATTCTGTTTAAACTGGACTTCATTCATGAAGTTTTTAAAGCCACAAATAAAATTTTAATCTCAAAGTACATAAGAAGAATATCACAATTTAAGAAAAAAAGATAACCTATTGTAAATTTGTGTTTGTGTTTTCCACAAGGACAATAAACTCTTATTGACTGTTAATTTTTAAAAGTACTATGAGAGCATTCTATTCAAACAAATCTTTAAAGCTCTAAAAACATCTGTAATTCAACCAACAAATATACACTGAATAGTCTATTGCATTAATCTAAGAAGATTTATAATTAAGCAGGTTTGTTTTCTGATTATATTCCCAACTCAAACATGTAAGTCTTAGAAATGTCTAGCATTCTACTTCATTTACTTCCTTTCCATTACTGAGGAAATCATACATTAAAAACTGTCTTAAAAAAAAAAGAAATAACACTTACATATTATGTTGAAAAATCATTTATTTTTCAAAATGAAAGGAATTTTTTATCCGCTGAAAAAGCACAGTTGCAATTGCACCTGATCTACTCTCCAAAGGAAGGTAACCATTCAAACAAAAAATATAAATGATGAATGCATGACTATTCAGTTCATGTAATAATGTGTTAACTCTGAAGAGCTGAAAGAAGCAGCCATTTCAGGTTTTGATTGATGTGTAGGAATCAGCTTTTGAAAGTACTCCATTCACTTAATACATTCTATACTTCTTTGTAAAGCTAAATTATCTCCAATGTATGAAGTATATTCATAATTGAAAATTTGAACATTTAACAAAATATCGCAAAAATGAATATTAGGTGATTCTGCTATGAATGTATCTAAATTATAACATGAGTTAACGTGTCTTAAACACACACAAAAAGGAAGGAAAAAAGGCGGGACTGAAAATTTTTTTAGCTAAATTAAATAGGCTTTAAGACATTATAAAGAATTTCAAGTTTTAACAAAACTATTTTATAATAAGAGAACATTTATGAATGTGATTGGAAATCTTATTTAATAGTGACTCAAACAAACAAATTCCAATCTGGTACACCTTGATATAAAAAAAACAAAAAATATAAATAAAAAGAATATTTTCTTCTTTCAAAATTAGTAAATACTCATAGTGTTGCATAAAATAATATAATCAAGTATTTAATTTTCACTTTGAAAATCTAATTTGGACTTGGGGCTTTCAATAAACAGGTAAAAAGAGAAGGAAGGAAATAATTTAAAATGATGGTAAATATTACTAGAATTTAGAGAATTATAAAATTATAGTACTTATAAAGCTTGAGCCAAGCCCAAACTTTATTTTCAGATTTGAAATGTAGCAGATACAGTTGATTACGTGATTGATTTCTAGACCCAAATGGTTTCACAGAAATCAAGTATTTGGTCGTTAATCACAGACCATAAAAGAGTCAAAGATCGTACTGTTATCCATTGTTATTAATTCACAGAATATGTGGCAGTTTTAAATATGAATAATTTAATAAAAATAGAGTGCATTTTGTGGTACATTAGTCTCAATTTTTAAAAATTATATTTATTAATCCATGAAATTACCAATACACTTCATTAATCTATTTAATTTAGTTAGCCACCAGGCACCACTGATCACTAATAAATAGAAACATATTCTAATATAGAAGGAGACCACATAATCATCTAATGAAATATGATAGTTATCAAGTTAACAGGAACTGCACTAGTATTTGTGAACAGATCCCCAAGCTCAAAAATTGGATTTAACTGGTAAAACGCTGGGGTGCCAATAATTGTTAAACTCTTGTCATTAAAAATGTCTTCTTTAGAGGTTCAATTTACAAAACTGTTCAAGCAGAGCCTCTCTGGTTGAGGCAGTGGTCCAGAGTACCACCCACCTTTTCTCTCCTCTCCCTAAATGTGATTACTTCCTCACACTCCTAGGAGTCTAAGGAGTCCTGTGAAAATCACTGATTCAGATCAAGTATTGTACTTCTGAGATTCCCAGTCTGTCCAGGAACATATAACAAAATCAAGATCTTACCAATGGGCAGAAAGACCACCATTCATTTACTTCCTTCCCTATACTATTTTTCGTTTAGTTAGTCAAGCAATCTGTCACAAACTACTAAGTAACTGGTAGTAAGACAATGTAGGATTTTTCCTACAGTTCTGTTCTCCAAGAACATATAAAGCCTACTTCAGCTGTGAATCTATGATTTAAAGCTGGAACTTGATTTAAGGCTTGTTTCCAGTGTTCAGAAAGGATGAGTTCAGTGAGAAGTCATTTTCTCATGTTGGAATAAGAAGTGCTTAGGAAGAGACAAAGAAGTCTGAACAGCAAGAGGGAAAAACAACGCTCCAATTCACTTGTCATCAAGGAAGCAGGCCTCCACTGTGGAGGCATTCTTAATACTTTGTATCCCTCAGAACTGGAGGCTGCTGTGAGGGGAAGATTTAGGTAGTTTGATGCGAATTATCAGCAGTGAAAGGAAAGTCCACCAAGAAAAATTTTTATATAGTACCATATTTTTTGTTTGTTTTTTTGAGACAGAGTCTTGTTCTGTCGTCCAGGTTGGAGTACAGTGGCATGATCTCAGCTCACTGCAACCTCAGCCTCCTGGGTTCAAGTGATTCTCATGCCTCAGTCTCCTGAGTAGCTGGGATTATAGGGATGCACCACCATGCCCAGCTAATTTTTGTATTTTTAGTAGAGACGGGGTTTCACCATGTTGGCCAGGCTGATTTCAAACTCCTGACCTCAGGTGATCCACATGCCTTGGCCTCCCAAAGTGCTGGGATTACAGGCTTGAGCCACCGTGCCCGGCCATAGGACCATATTATTTTAGTCATTAGTTTAAACTCTTCCTATGACAAACTTTTTCCCTGGCTAATAACTAACAAAATTGGATGACATGAATTTTACCTTTGTTCTCTATTTTAGTTCGCTGGTAGAAAGATATGCTAATAAGCTGTGATTGCACCAAAAGGCAGGCAGTAGAAGCATGAAAAACAAAACTTGATTCCATTTTGCGTGTGAAGGCTGTAAAAAGACCATTAATCTTGCTATTTTTACCTACTTATTCCTTATTTCTCAATGATGCTCAAAAAGATAAACACTATAGCCACAAATAGTAAGATCTGCAGCAAGATATTACTTTAAGATGGGGGTCTCCAAAAATAGAGTGCATATAAAAGTGAAGCCTGCCTCTCTACTGAAGGATGTACTGGTAGCCCATGCCCGGATATTTACCTACAAAATAATCAAATAATTGGAGTTGAAAAATTCTTTATTCTTAGTAGCAAATGACAAAGCTTAACACTTTTTCCCTATTCCTTGCTACTTTCTTATAAGCTTCCAGGTTCTGAAGATCATGTAATTTAGTCTAATTTAGCAATATATCAATAATATTATGTTAATTTGGTATATTAATATTATCTGATTCATTTAGGAGACGAGCAGAATTATATTTATTGAGCAACAATTACGTATAAGGTATTATTAGGCACTTTATTTTTATTTTCTTGTTTAATTCTCACAACAATCTTCACTTTCATAATTGATGAAACTAAAGCTAAAGAAAATTTAATGGATTAGGAAAGGTGAAGTATGTTTAATTTTTACATGGAAATTTTAGAAAATGTACTAACATAATCACATCCTATACTACAAAAACAGTGTCCACATATAGTCAGGTTCACACTGCCTCCCTTTTTAATTTCTGCCTCCTTTTCATAATCCATTTTACAACCACTTCACATATACTTTTCACATTCTCCCTTTGCTTTACGCTACAGAACAACCTAACTATTCTGTGACAATAGCACCACTTATTGGCTGGCAAAGGTATTGGAATAATCTGAAATCAGTATCCGCTTTCTTACCTTTAGAAAGATAATGCATAATTTGGGTTCACTTTTTCTTCTGCCTTTTTTATTTCAGCTGACTCACACCCACCTGAAAAAGCGTTTTTCTCATATATACATATATCTCCTATTTTTGTCTTTCATATATGCTTTCAAAAACCTGTAAAATTACTTATCTATTGATTTCACTGCTAATCACAATGTTTGCTGATATGAAGTAATTAAGATGAATTGTGAATTAAAAGTGATTTGTGAATTATTGTGGAAACAGGACTACAATTTATAACACAGTTTCTATTTTAAAATGTGTTGAATTTAAACAAACTACATACATGGAATTTTTAGGATTCAACTGATTTGTAAGTTGGGAAACTTGCCATATTACTAAAACATATAAAAGTATAGTCTTCTGTTGTGGTGTACAAGGTAAATAAAGGAATAGAATGCTAAAACAAAGCAATACTATATATATTTTCCTCCTCTTACGAGTTAATATACATTTTCTTGTCTTGTGGTATTTGAATCTTACACTACATATAATGGAACATTCAAATATTTGTTGATAACAATGAGGTCCACTGCTATTTTGCAGTCACCCCTTTAAAATTATACTAATGGTATAAGAGAGAATAGCTCCCATTATTTTAGCTTTATATCTACGATGGAAACTAACAGTATTACATCTATAACTCTAACCACTCAATGAGCTCCAATCATAAACTTTTGTTTAAGGCAATGCTCTCTACTTGTATGTCTTTATATTTCTGCCACACAGAGGTCTGTATCCTCCTGTAAAACAGCTTAGCATTTAGTCCCTGAAATGGTCCTACCTTTATGAGTAAGGCCTGTAAGTTCCTACCTGTGAGAATTTTACATTGAAGCAGAGGAACATGTAAGATATCCCAAGTCAATTTGTCAATATGAAGTCATTTTTGTTGCTGGTACCAATTAAGTAGTAAGGCGGTTTTGTTCCTTGAATTTTGCCCTGTATCTCAGTTCTAGAAATTGTTACTGAATGCTACTGAGAGTTGGTCTAATGGTGACGTCAACTGCCCAAGTGTAGACCATTTTCCTCACTGTCAGCTATTATTGTCTCGCAAATCACCTGCCCAGGACTATTCTATTGGCTCCCTGAGACTTGGAAACCTATGGTCTGGCCTGCTTGATCAGTGGTTATGATATCAACCTCTCCTAGGTCTGAACTACTCTTTCTTTCAAATGTGTCAAATATTTTGATAGGACTGTTATTTACTCATTTCCTAATTCAGAAACTACAGTTGTTTTTATAATATGAATATACTTAACAATATTGAACTGTACCCTTAAAACTGGTTAAGCTGTTATATTTTTATTTTTGTTTTTTCTAGAGATAGAGTCTCACTCTGTCACTCAGGAATGAGTACAGTGGCATGATCATGACTCACTGCAGCCTTGAACTCCTGGGCTCTAGAAATCCTCCCCCCGCAGCCTCTGGAGTAGCTAGGACTATAGGCACATGCCACCTTGCCCAGCTAATTTTTAAATTTTTTGTGGAGATGGGGTCTCGTGATGTTGCCCAGGCTGGTCTTTAACTCCTGGCCTCAAGCAATCCTACCACCTCATATGTTTTATTTTTTACAATTTTTAAAAATTTTCATTATTTTTAAAAGTTGTTTTTTTTTTCTACTAGTTCCCTCTCTGACAATGCAAACTTGCAACAAAATATATTTTATTTTAATATTTCCCTTTATTTTATATCCACACCAAGATCTTCAACCAGGTCCTTCTCATTTCATGTCTATATTAATTTTAAAAACCTAGCCATATTGCATTCTGATGTCTATTCTTTACTGTTCAGAAGTCCTTTCTTTAGGGAACTACTCCATTCCATACAATCCTACTTTGTCCATGGGGTTTGCGTGGGACTATCACCCTTCTATCTAGAGGCAGCAATGTAAACCAAGTTTGACCCATGGTATTCTATCCTTTTAGCCACATAAACTATTTCAGTGATAGGTACATGACCCCTGCTGAGCCAATTAAGAGTTTTCCTAGAACTTTTGCTGGTGCTTCCAGGAAAAGATACTTTCTCAGCTTCTATGATCATAAGCTATAAAGACCACGGAAGATCTGGGATTGCTGGGCCATTTTTTCTACTAAGTGGAGAAAATCTACCTACAAATAAAACCAATTCAGAATCATGTTATAAAGATGGTGCATATCCTGATAATACGGAGATTTGAATCTAGCTCAATTTCTGTTCAGTTATATTTTCTAATATATTGTATTAATTGAGATTGGCTAAGCTGCAGTAACAAATAGACTCTAAAAACTAGTTAAATAAATAATTAGAAGTGTATTTCTTTCTTATTCAACAGTGCTGGGTGAATGTTCAGCTAGGCCATGCAACTCTTTCCACATGGTCATTCAAGGATCCAGGCTGATGGCTATTGAGTCATTTTCAACACATGACTTCTAAGGTTTCCCTGAACACTGCCATTTCATTTAGTCAGAAAGAAAAAAGAGCACCCAGGAACACATAACAGAGATTTTTATGGCCCAGGCCAATGAAGTGACTCACATTTCTTTCATTTACAATGTACTAGAGAAAACTTAGTCACATAGCCACATTTAATTTCAAATGGAGCTCTTAATGGTAGTTTGTGTGTCCACAAAGAAGGAAAAAGTAGATTTTGGTAGGAAGCTTGTGGTCTCTACCACAAATACGTTCCTGAATAAAGCCAAATCAATAAAAAGGTTGAATAACAGACAATAACATAAAAACTGGTTTTATTGAATTAAAAACTTGGTGGGATATCATTACCCATAATTCAGCGTTATTATAAGAAATACTCCAGAAAAAAACTTATCAAATTAATCAAAGTATGTTATCAAGAATACTTGTTCATTACAATACACAGTGTCTATTTATAAAAACCATAGGAGAAAGTCACATCAGACACTAGTATTAAGGATAGTAGAAAATGGCAAATATAAGTTTTCTCTTACAGGAACAGGAAAGATGAACAACACGGACCTAGTATTATTAAAAGTGTAGGAAGATTAACAAGATCTTATACTGTTTGTAATATAAATTGAGCAGTATGAGTTGTGTGACCATCTGTTTCCTTTTCTGTACTGACTACCAAGAAGCTTAGGGGTATGACCATGAGTGCTCTAGTGGGGTAA
This sequence comes from Cebus imitator, assembly GCF_001604975.1. Taxonomy (NCBI): domain Eukaryota; kingdom Metazoa; phylum Chordata; class Mammalia; order Primates; family Cebidae; genus Cebus; species Cebus imitator. The sequence continues at coordinate 2,250,154 of NW_016107570.1, read as the reverse complement.
CTATAAAAGATTTTGTACTTTATTGCTTGATTAAAAAAAAAATAAGTAACATATGGTTTTTAGAATGAAAGCAAAATAAGGCTATTTTTATTTTTGGAAAAGAAAAAATAGTTATACTCCTCTAAATAGTTGTTTGATTGATCTCACAGCTATTGTGAAGTTCTGACTTAAAGGCTTCTCCTTTTTGAGTTGGTTGCTACAAAGCTCAGAATTGCAGTTGAGTCCACCCATATCTGGTTCTACGTTTTCCCCACCTTGACTTTAGGTTCCTCCTTTCACTGCAATTTTATGCCTCTATCTTTGAGTCTTCAATCTTATGTCCTTTCTGGAAGAAGGAAGAGAATGATCTAATAATATTTTTATTGTATCACAATTCTAACAGTGTCCCTACACAAAACTCAATTCTACAATGCATTTTTTTAATACAGCAAAAATCCAACCTCTTCACCTTAGTGTTTATACTAATGCCTAGGTCAAACACTACTACATATGGGAGAAAAAGAAAGAAGGCTCAAGTTGCTCACACTCTGGTTCAATGATCCTAATATTTTTCCCACTGTGACTCATATCTGACAACCTAATGGCCTCACATTCCTGGAGGCATACCAAGATGTATGCCATATACAATTCTCAGCATGATAACAACTTTGTCTCTTTGGCTATTACTGATCTGGGACACACTAGTGGTCTCAGGGGTCAGATGGTTAGGAACACAGATTGACTGCAATACAGAGAGATAAGTACAGGAGAGAAAATGCTGTATGCTGTGATACCACACCGGAAAAATAAGGAACCCAGAATTGTAAAGTAAAAAGAAATGGGAAATACCTATTCAATAACAGTTAGGCAGGCAAAATAAAAGGTTAATAGAGATTAGAAGGATCATTATAGAAAATTAAAATTAAGAGAACAATTGGATTTTACATAGGAAAGATTATAAGAATATTTTTGGACACTTGAATATATGCTATTCTGAACCATATGTGATCCTTTCTGCATCATTGGAAAATCAGCTAATCCATATGATAGCATTTTTTAGATAAATGAAGCCAATTCCTTTGAAAAGCAAATATTCTCAGTCTGATCGTTTTAATGAAAAGAATTTAAGAATACTTCGGAGTTCTTTTTTCCCTGCCTTAGTGAACTAAACACCCTTTGTGTACTCACTTTCTCCTTGGATAGCATGCTAATTATAAACAAAACATAGTATGCTATGTTAAAATAGTGTCCTACTATGACTTTTCAACTTTTAAATGATTCTACCACATTGCAATAATGCAGTTATTTCTTATTGCCAATTAGTGTTACTGCTAACTACTGTCTGTCAGACCTTTTCCAATCTTTTATGTATAGAAAATTGAGAAAATGAATTGGCAATGAAAGGAAAACTGAGCTTGCTAAATCCCTTACCTTACATACTACATTAAGTCAGTAGTTCTAGCCTGAGGACAGTTGTATTCTGTACAAGGTTCAAAGTGCATAAATTTTATGATTTTTTTAAAAACACTACCTTCAAATAGATCTTGCTGGATTTTGTTTTGGCCAATTCCCAGCTATGCTTTCCTGATTTCTCAGGCTGCTATAATCCTTACTTGAAGAGTATCATTTGTGGGACAATAGAGTAGAAAAGGGTCAGCTGGCACAGTATTCAAATTTAGACTTTGGCCATAATATGTAAATGAGATTGTACATTTCATCATCATTTCCATCATAATTTTCTCTAGGTTAAAGTTGAATTTAAAATACACTGCTCCACCTCACAACCAGTAGGATAGCTATTAGTCTCCCTACAAAAAACCCAGAATAACAAAATAACAAGTGTTGGTGAGGTTATGAAGAAACTGGAACCCTTATGCACTGTTGGTGGGAATGTAAAATGATATAGCCACTAATTCAAACAGTGTGGCAGTTCCTCAAAAATAAAAATATAATGGTATTATCACATTATCCAGCAATTCCACTTCTGGACATATAATCAAAATAATTGAAAGCAGAGTCTCAAAATGATATCTGTATGTCCATGTGCATTGCACCATTATTCACAATGGCCAAAAGGCAGAAACAATCCAAGTGTCAATCATCAGACTAGATATATATATAATTGTGTATATATAATTTAAATTGTATATAGATTTTGTGTATATATAATTTTAATTGTGTGTTTGTGTGTGTGTATATATATATACACACACACATACACATATAATGAAATATTATTCAGCCTTAAAAAAGGAAAGAAATTCTGACACATGCTATAACATGGATGAACCTGAGGAAATTATGCTAAGTGAAATAAGCCAGACACAAAAAAGACAAATACCATATTATTTTACTTATGTGAGGTACTTAGAGTAGTTCAATTCATAAAGACATAAAGCAGAATGGTGGGGGAGAAGAAGAATGAAGACTTGTTGTTAAACATATACAGAGTTTTAGCTTTGCAAGATACAAAGAGTTCTGGAGATTGGTTGTACAATAATGTGAATATATTTAATAGCACTGAACTACAGCCTAAGAAATGATTAAGATAGTAAATTTAATGTATGTGTATTTTACCACAACTAAATAAAAATACAGAAACTACAGATTTTGTAACCCTGTTCTGATAATTCTTCAACTTTTAGAGGGTAAAACTCCATGTTTATTCCTTTTTTGGTCCTTTTTGAGATTCTAACTTATGTGGATTAAAAACAACTTTTACCTGTGATTTTAAAATATATTTAATAAAAAAAACTCTTTGTACCAAGTAAGACTGGGTTTATAAAAAATTACTATATACTCTTGGAACCTATTTATAACATTTTTAGTAAAAGGTTATATCAATATATTGACTCAAATAGTATATAATTAGCAGCTATAATCCACAAGGATATAATTGATCTGTAAAATTGCCAAACTAAAATTCTATATACATAAAAAGAATATAAAACTAATATACTTAATTTTAGACATTATATTATATATTGATTTTTAAAATACACCTTGGCCCCAACAGATGATGAGGAAGCATGTTTACCTTGCATATTTGTGTCAAAAGCAACTAGAGACATAACCACAACTTGAAAAAGTACACCCCATTGTGAATCTGGTTCTGTCACCACTCCACTCTCCAATCACCCATCTTAATCCACTGTGGTCAGAACCATGATATTTGTATGATCTCAAAGATGACATTTTCCATAGCCTGATTGCCTTCTAGCAACAAGATGAATAATATCTAAGTTATACAGAGGAATGGTGGTTCTTCACTCAACTGTCTTCAAGAAAAAAAGCCACAAAGGTTACAGGAAGAACTCTCATTTGGGTATTAGGATTAACATCAACTTTGCTGAGACTGGGAACAAGATTATTGGCCCAGGTATAATGGCTTGAAGATAGCTGCCTGGGAGGTAGCTTTTGACAACACTAACCTCTCAATGCAAATAATTACACATTTCCATTATCCCTATCCTTAGGCAAATTTACTTATTCAATAAGAATCTTAATTTTATAACTCTAATGCCTCATTCTTCACTTTCTATAAAAACAAAAACTATACATGCTTTTGAAATAGTTCCAGGAATCCCACCTGATTAAAAAGTGGTCTCATTTTAAACTCAATCTCCTTTTTAAAAAGTTTAATGTGAGTAGGCACTAACCCCAGTATACAAAAATAATTTGCCAACTGAGTTAGTTAGCAAGAAATAATATGAATATTTATCTGTTTTTTCTTGACTTAAAATAGATAAGCAAACATATCTCCTCAGTGAAAGCCATCCAAAGGTAATTTCAAAACTCTCCAAACTGTAAAGGGAAGAAACAGCCAACGGAATGAATTTTCAAACTCAGTTCCAGCACATATTAGAACTTAAAAAAAAAAAATTAGATGCTGGGTGTTATTCAGGGACACACTTAAATTTGTGATATGAAAAATAAATGAATTCATTTGTCAATAAGGCACTTGTGAGGGGGAAATGTGAAAAGAAACAAGTCTACGTTGACATTTTAACTTTATGTTTATTAAATTGCTTTGGAAGTAAACTTTCTTTGTTCTTTCATTCCATCTGCCATGAAGGATGGACTATAAAATTATTAATAAATGGTTAGAGAGGCTTTCCTTTCACTGTAATGACAGCATATACCCTTACATAAATGCCACTTTAACTAACTCTAGGTACACACAGCATCCCCAAAACACTCCATTTGACTCTTTTTACTTTTCCTGACCTTAATATCTCAGTAGGAAATCTTACTAAAATGAAATATTATTCTGGAAATAGCTGGGTTGATTCTTTTTTTACTTTTGGGCTCTGTGGCAGGTTATAATCCTACCAGACAAAAACAAGAGTCTCATCACAGTTTAATAACATGAAACATCAGAGAGAAGAGAAGGTGGTGGATGTTATAACACTGAGATCCAAGAGCAATGTGCACCTAGTGGGAACAGCCATGGCTGGTTCAGAAATTGCTGAGGTCAGCCCCTACCTCAGATGCTTAGCAGGTCTCTACAAATGGCTAATATTTTCTGGGAATGCCTTGACACTAGCTAAGCTGACAGACAAATACTGATAAACAAATCAACTTAGACTTTTTTTCTTTTTTCTGCAAAGGCAATTGGTTAGGAGCAGATTCTGGAGCCAGACCACTTGGCTTTGAAACTTGTATTCTTTAGTGTTACTTAACTTCTCTGTGCTTCAGTTTCCCTATCTAAAAAGTAGGAATAATAAATATGATCATAGGATAAAATTAGTTACTATATTTAAAGTGTTATGAATAGTGTCTGGAACTTAGTAAGCATTATATGCATTAGCTTTGTATTATTAGTTTGCGTTAGTACTATTGGGACAGGAGAGTAGAAAGATCATCATAAATCAGGTTTTGACAGCATAATGTAAGATTATGTTTAAGACCTAGCCATTGTGCTGCTGAAGGGGAGGGGTGAGCAAGAGGAAGTCCTGATGATCCTGAAGTTAGATTGGCCCTAGCACTCTGCAGAGCAGCCATTCTTTTTCCGCCTAGAAAGCTCTAGTGATTTCAGGATCAAAGAAACTTTAAGAAAAGCTGGTAGGAAGATCAAAAAAGAAATAAATGTAGGTGGGTGGGGAACAAATATGATTCTGGGTAACACTATTAACTTTCCAAGCATGAGGAGTCCCTCGCTTATCTGGGATGCAATTATAGCACAAAACAGTAGAGAATATCATTATGTAGCCCAGCTTGGATCCACAAAGAATAGCATAAGTATGCATGGGTTAATTGCCAGGCATAATGGAGGGATACTCACTTTACTTTGGTCTTTAAAACTGCTTAGTCCCAAAGTCAACCTGCATTTTAATTCTGGTTCCCTCACAAAACACATATCCAAACTCTTAACTTTCCCTCTTTCTCAGATGTGTTATCACTAAAGTCCTTCAGAAGAGATCTTATGATAGATAATATATAGCAAAATGGATATTAAGACTATGGTTAAATATGAGACACATACAACCTACCAAGATAAAAATCATGGAAAAATAGAATATATAAACAGACCAGTTATGAGTAAAGAGATTAAATCGATAATAAAAAGTCTCCCATCAAAGAAAAGCTCAGGACCTGATGGCTTTACTGCTGAATTCTACCAAATAATTAAAGAACTAATACCAGTCCTTCTTAAACTCCTCCAAAACACTTCTGAACTCATTTTGTGAGGCTAGCATTACCCTGATACTAAAACCAGACAAAGGCACTACAAGAAAAGAAAACTACAGGCCAATATTCCTGATGAATACAAATGCAAAATTCCTCAACAAAATACTAATGAACCAAATTCAGCATCACATTAAAGGAATCATTCATCATGATCTAATTGAGATTTATCCAAGGATATAAGAACATTTCAATATATACAAATGAATAAATGTGATACTCCTTATTAATAGAATAACGGCTAAAAACCATATGATCATCTTGGTAGATGCAGAAAAAGCACTTAATATTTGACATCCTTTCACGATAAAAACTCTCAACAAATTAGACATAGAAGAAATGTACCTCAACACAATAAAGGCCATATATGATACGCCTACAGTTTACATCACAATGGTGAAGAGTTGAAAGGTTTTCCTCTGACATCTGGAGCAAGACAAAAATGCCCACTCTCACCACTTCTATTCAATATAACACTGGAAGTCCTCGAAAGAACAAGCAGACAAGAAAAAATTTTTAAAAGGCATCCAAATCAGAAAGGAAGATGTTAAATTGTCTCTGTTTACAGATGATAAGATCTTATATCTAAAAAATCCTAAAGACTTCACCAAAAAACTATTAGAACTAATAAACAAGTTCAGTAAAACTGTGGAATACAAAATCAACATAAAACAATCAGTAGTGTTTCTATAAACTAACAATGAACTATTCAAAAAAGAAATAAGCTGAGTACGGTAGTTCATGCCTATAATCTCAACATTTTAGTAGGCCAAGGTGGGAGGATCACTTGAGGCCTAGGGTTCAACACCAGCCTGGGCAAGATAGCGAGATTCTGTCTCTTAAAAAAAAAAAAAAGGTAAAGAAAAAACTTTAAATAAAATTAAATAAAAATAGGAAAAAATCAAGAAAATTCCACTTACAACAGCTACAAAAAATACTTAGGAATAATTTTAATCAAGGCAGTAAAAGACCTGTACACTGAAGACTATAAGACATTAATAAAAGACATTTTAAAATACACAAATAAGAGGAAAGATATCTCATGTTCATGGATTGAAAGATTTATTATAATATTGCTGAAATGTCCATACTCCCCAAAGCAATCCAGATTCAATGCAACCCCTTTCAAAATTCAATCTTAAAAAACAATCTTAAAATTTTAATGGAACCACAAAAAAACCCAAACAGCCAAGGCAATCTCAAGCAAAAGGAACAAAGACAGAAGCATCACACTATCTGATTTGAAAATCTACTACAAAGCTATAGTAATCAAAACAGCATGGTACTGGCATAAAAACAGACACAAAGAGCAATGAATCAGAAAACAGAACCCCAAAATAAACCCACACATTATGGTCGATGGCTTTTCCACAAAGATGCCAAGAATCCACAATGCGGAAAGGACAGTCCCTTCAATTGTGGAAAAATTGGATATACACATGCAAAAGAATAAAATTAGACTCTCATCTCACACCATATACAAAAGTCAACTCCAAATAAATTAAAGACTTAAATGTAAAACTTAAATGGTAAAAATCCTAGAAGCAAACAAAATGAAAAAGCTTCTTGGCTTTAGCAGTGATGTCTTGGATGTGATACCAAAGCACAGGAAAAAGCAAAAATAGACAAGTGGAATTACATCAAACTAAAAAGCTCCTGCACAGCAAACAAAAAACAAACTAAAAACAGAGTGAAGATACAACCTACAGAATGGGAGAAAATATTTGCAAACCCACACATCTGATAAGAGATTAATACCTAAAATATAGAAGGAACTCATTCAACAGTTAAAAAACCTGATTAAAAAATAAGCAAAGGACCTAAATCGTCATTTCTTGAAAGGAAACTTACAAATGTCCAACAGGTAAGTGAAATATATTCAAAATCCCTAATAATCAGAGAAATGCAAATTCAAACCACATGAGATATCACCTTACACCTGTTAGAATGACTAGTATCAAAAAGACAAAAGATAACAAGTGTTTGTAAGGAAATGGGGAAAAGGGAACTCTTTCATGCTGTTGGTGGGAATGTAAATTAGTATAGCCATTATGGAAAAGAGTGCGGTGGTTCCTCAAAAAGTTAAAAATAAAGCTACCATATAATCCAGTTGTCCCATAACTGGTTATATGTCCAAAGGACATGAAATCAGTATACTGAAGAAATATCTGCACTCTGTTTATTGCAGCACAATAGCCAAGATGTGGATACAACCTAAGTGTCCATCAATGGATGTTGGATGAAGAAAATGCTATATAGACACACACACACATGCGCACACACACACACACACACACACACACACACACACATTCAGCTTTTTAAAAAGATGGCAATCCTGTCATTTACAACAACTTAGATGAACCGTGAAGACATTAAGTAATATAAGTAGGCACAGAAAGACAAATGCCACAAGATCTCACATACATTTGATATGCAAAAACCTCAAAATCATAGAAACAGAGCTAAATGGTGGGTACCAGAGGTTGTGGGTGAGGTGTTTTGGAAGATATTGGTCAAAGGGCACAAAGCTCCAGTAAGACAGGAAGAAAATGTTCAAGAGATCTATTACACATCATGATGACTACTTAGTTTATATTAATATTAGGGTTCACTCTTGGGGATGTACATTCTATGGGTTTGGATAAATTTATAATGACATGTACTCACCATTACAGTATTATACAGAGTACTTTCACTGCACTCAGAATACTTTTAGCTTTCTTATTCATTCCTCTGTCCCTTTAACCACTGATCATTTTTTCCCCCTGAGACAGAGTTTCCCTCTTGTCCCCCAGGCTGGAGTGCAATGGTGTGATCTCGGCTCACCGCAACCCCTGCCTCTCAAGTTCAAGTGATTCTCCTGCCTCAGCCTCCTGAGTACCTGGGTTTATAGGCACGTGCCACTATGCCTGGCTAATTTTTTCATTTTTAGTAGAGGCGGGGTTTCACCATGTTGGCCAGGCTGGTCTTGAACTCCTCACCTCAAGTGATCCACCTGCCTCGGCCTCCCAAAGTGCTGGTATTACAGGCATGAGCTATTGCACTCAGTCAACCACTGATCTTTTTACTGTCTCCATAGTAATGCCTTTTCCAGAAGTGTCATATAGGTGGAATCAGCCTTTTCAGATTGGCTTCTTTCAACTGGTTAAATATGCATTTAGGTTTCCTCGTGTTTTTGAATGGTTTGATAGGTCATTTCTTTTTAGCACTGAATAATACCCCATTGTCTGAATGAATATAATTATTTTTAAAGCTGGTTTCTGTTTACTGGATTTTCCTCAAAACAGAATTCGCCACCATGGTTTCAAAAACAGAACATTATCTATCTGTCTATAATATGGACTAATATATGCACGTGGTTCAAAAATAAAGCATAAAATGGTATATAATGAAAAAACTTCCCATGCAGTCCAATCTGCTAAGTTCCCATCCATGCACACACACAACTGACAACTCCTCTTTATAAGTTTATCATTTCTCAGATTATTTTTACACATACAAAGTCAATGTAAATGTGTATGTCTCTCTATGTATTACACACACACATACATAAAATTTACCTCCTTTTGTTTATCCACAAATAGTTTATTCTACAAACTGTTCTGTACTTTTCATTTTTACATAATAATAGAGTTGAAGATTTTTTCATATTAATACATAAAACATATCATCATTATTTTTACAACTGTATCTATTGTGTAAATGTACCATAATTTATGGAACTGGTCCTCTAATAATGAGTGTGTGAGTTTATGAAAAATGTAAATTACAATCGTGGAATTATTTGTTTATAAGGACCAACGAATTTTGAATGAAAGTTAAATAACCTCCTATGGCTAAAACAGTGCTATCAAAGTTACTGTGCTAATTAAGGTATTTAAAATAATAATTCTACATCCAAAAGTACAAATACATTCTAAAAAAGTCTCTAGCATATTGGTGACAAACTTACACGGTTATACCTGGATTTTAAATTGGAGTTTATTATGAATAATGTTACTCATATAATTCACTCACACGATATGTCTGGAAAATTGTCAGGCTTCAAAAAGGATACCTGGTTTGCCCATGACTGCAATGGGGATTTTTATATTGATGTGAAAGCTTTATTGGAAAGCACAGAGAAAATAATTATCAAGTACCCCTTAAAATCTTCACTTTCCTCTAAGACACATGTTGAACAAATGTCTGGGAAAAAATGTCACCTACCAACTAAGAACAATGACTCTTTTCTACTTATTAGAAGATAATTTGAATATCTGCCTATGTTCACATAAAGATTTAACCATTACACATGATGTTTATTCACCTGGTTGGATAAACTAAATGTTGCTTATAATTCATAATTTATTACTTGCAGTAACTGAGAGAGTCACATAGTTAAGTCTGCCAAGTTTTAAACTTGGAAGTCATTTATTCTAGTATTGGTCTTTTTGGTAATGAGTTAAATAATTAATATTTCTTACCTACAGTCTCTCTAAGACTAAGTCTCTCTTAGTCTCTAAGAATTTAAAACCAACACTAGGAATCTGTGTGTATTAAAATTCATGAAAAAAATTGGTACAGGTGAAAAAACAACCTACAACCACCTCAAGTTGTCATTAGCACCTCTATTGATAGTGTTTCGACGCTTGGATCAAAAATATTCAAATACTTATAAAACTACTTCTAATTAAAGAGAGATAAAAATTATACTAGTAAATGGTGAATATGTTTACACTGAGATAAGAATATTACTTGATGGTAATTTTTCATATCTCAGAAATATAGGCTATAATCCAATCCTTTAAAATTTAAAAAATTTAAATTTGTGTATATCCATTTAGATGTTACTTCTGAATAGTAGCTCTTCATAAAATACCATGTTACTTTAAATTACATTTTTAAGTCTTTTTACTAAATGTTAATCTTTATAAATGATCTGAGTTTTGGATAGAATTTTGATAGTGAAGCAGTTATTTTCAGCTGTGCTCTGTAATACTGGAGCAAAATTGTACCAATTTAATATTCTCTGGAGAATTCAGGTTGACAGTCCCTTAGGGATTTCATTTATTTAAAACCCACTTGGATTTTATTTTTTATATGAATGGGACATAAACATGATAACAATAGTTATCCTACTTTTGCTAACTATAGAAACCCAAACCTGGTAATTATAATTTTTTTCCATACAAAATATCCTTATGCTTTATAGTCCAGTCTTCCTCAAATATGCATACTTAATAAAAACTAACATGTTTTCTCCTGAAGAATATATTTGGGAATCTTAACAAATAAGAATATCCCACAGTTATATGATAAATATTTGTGGGATTCTGAATTATGTATAGAATGAGTATGACACAGTTCTGCTCTCAAGGACTTCATAACTTAGCAAATGATACAAATTTGTGAAAAATAAGCACAAAAATATATATTTATGAGAGAATGTTCAGGAATACTGACTATTTTGGTTTCCTAGGGTTGCCATAACAAAGAACCACATATTGGGTGGCTTAAAACAACAGAAATTCATTCTCTATTCTGGAGGCTGAAGTCTGAAATGAAATTATAGGGAGGGAAGGCTGTCTGAAGGCTCTAGGGAAGAATCTTTCTTTGCCTTTTCTAGTGGCTCCTGGCCTTCCTTGGCTTGTAGCTGCATTACTCCAATTCTGCTTTCAACTTTCTTATGTGTGTCTGTGTCCTCTCCTCTTCTTATAAAGAAACCAGTCATTAGATTTAGAGTCCACCCTAATCTGACCCTATCTTAACTATATAGGTAAACACTCCATTTCCAAATAAGATCACGTTCTGAGGTTTCAAACGGATATACATTTTTTGGGAGATACTATTCAACCCACTATATTGACCACGTATAAGGAAAACAAGGAAAAAAATACTTGCCAGGTTGTGTAAACTTCAGGTTCAAGTGTTCAACAACTTAGCAACTTCTTAAAAAGGTCTCAAAGTGTTCAGTTAAGAGTTTTACAAGTCTTCATTTCAGTAATGGATCTGAGATGATTTAATAGAATATCCTCAAAGTTCTAAAGAGTTATTGTATCTTGATCTATAGTAATGGCTCCTCAAAATTTAGTTCATAGACCATTAAAAATAAAATAAAGTAGGGATGGCGGTTCCACCCATTCCTGCTTGCCCAGCATACCCCATCAGAATTAAGGACACTGTTTGTTCTTTCTTTGATGAGAAATCAGTGAGATACCATGCTTCTTACTAAGCACAATTATTCATTCTTGCCAGAAAGAAGAGAAATGCAGTCATAATCATTAAAACTAATGACTGGCTATCCCACCACCTGAGGGTTTCTTAAAGAAACCAGAGGTCCCCTAAATCACAGTTTGAGAATGATCTAAGTGAATCGGCAAAACAGAGGTTAATATATATTATATTATTATTTATGCCATTTAGTAAATAGTATTTCTGTGGTAGAAAATGGTATGATTATTCATTGAGATTCAGTTTTAAATTTGGGTTTAATTACTATTTTCTAGGAAGCAAAAATATTTCTTTGAATTTTTGGATTTTAAAAAAGATTGATCTCACAGCATTCATGGTTTCCAGTTCTTTTTGAGAATATTATCTATTAGTTATATGTGCTTTATAAACATCTGATAGATGTTCTATTCTTCAGAAACATGATTTTTTAGAAAGTGACTTCTATAATATGTTTGCTACAAATATAGTCTCTTTCCATCTCTTTTTTTTCAACAGTAGCTTAAATAATGCGAGTACAAATGCCACTTCCTTAAATATCTGATGGGTCCTCAGCACTCTGGCATGTGGTAGCTTTGTCCCCAAGCCTTTTTTTTTTTTTTTTTCTGGCCTGTCAGCTGTGAGAAACAGTTTTCTACCAATTACTGTCACAATATGAATAAATTCAAAACTGAAAATATAAGCACTGAATATTTTCAGTAAATTTATCCCCAAAACTACATTAAAATAGGGATTTATCATTTAAACAAGGAATTTAGCAAGTAATAATGAAGAAGTATCACACTATACTTTGTCTTCTATAAATAAAAACATAATATTAGAAGATAAATAAAAAGCATTCATGCAAAGAAGAGAAATGGGCAACTGACAGCAAGCATATAAAATGAAATTTTAAAAAGCTATAGCTGCAAAGAGAGCATCAATTAAGAAATATGACCTCAAATGTTATGGACTTATGGGTTTTTTCACCCTTTTTGGATGATTAATAATAACTTAATAACAAATAATTTTGAAAAGATTTATTTAGCACTTACCTCTTTATCCAACACCAGTTTATTTTAGTATGTGTCTCTAATCAAACATTAGGCAAACATTTGTTCCCTAACATGATCTTGGTTTAAAAGGCAAGAGAGAAAAATACTATAAAAATTAGCAATGCTTTTAGATTATCACTCCTAATAATACCCTAAATAAACAAGATACAGTTGATTCTTACTGTAAACTGCTCTATGCCAAAATTCATTTTCTGGGGGTGGGGTTAATAAAAGTTCTATATTTACAGGTGTGACCAAATAATACCATCTGAACTGGCTACAGTCCCAGTGGTCTGGGCCATCAACCTTGTTTGGTCAGAACACAGTTCTTCTAAGTCTCTGAATCACGGTCAATTTTAATACCAGGGTAATAGTGCACAATTATTTGCAGGACAGACTGTTTTACACTCATTTTCAGAATAGGCATTATTTTGCCTTTTGTGTAGTTCCACTTAGTCTTCTCAAATGTCTTTTAGGGTATTTTATTTTTGACGATCCATGTATATTGTAGATTGCAGTTTAACAAACTCCCACAGAACTGGAAGATTTGGGCCTTAAAGTTATAGTTTTTAACATCGCTGACTTTTTCTCTTTCTATTTTTCTGTCTCTCTTTCTTTCTTTCGCTCTCTCTTTCCCCCTTTCTCCCTCCCTCCCTCTCATCACCCACATTCAATCCACCACCAAGTCATGCTGTCAAGACTTTCCTAATGTCCCTCCCAAGTCTGCATTGTTTGCAGCTCAACTACTACCCTTTACTTCAGCCCTGCACCATGTGCCTGTATTACTGCAATAACAATTGTTCTAAAATAATATGTGCACTAAAATCCATCTTGTCAGAATAATACCCTAAAATACCCCTCTAATCATGTCATAACTCTTTCAGAACTATTCAAAGGCTTCCCATTATTTATAGAACCATTTCACAAAATATGCTGTATAGAATACCGAAGTTTCATATGATTTTTACCATGTTTTGGTTTTTAAAAGGGAGTAAGCGTAAAGGGATGGGTTCTCTCCCCAAGTATAGATAAATAGAAAAATTGGTTTCTTTATAGCAAGATTTTTCAGAGCTTTTAATATGTTGAATACACATTGCATATATCCAAGGGTTAGAAAGTATAAATTTTATAAATTTATTTCATTGCAGAACCCCTTTACCACATGGCAACTTGTAACCTCTCCCAGAATATTAGGACAGTTTTTAAAAAGCACAAACCCTGAGATTTCTCCTTATAACCCTCTAAAGTCCTACCTGAAATTATTTCTAATATCTCTCACTAACTTTGTATGAATTTCCACCTTCATCTAGTCTCTACACTCATTGTACTTTGAGCTAGTAATATGCATGTATGACTGCCCTCCTCTCTATCTACAAAAACTCTGTCAACCTTTTATAGCCAAGTTCAAGTTCTGTTTCCTCTACAAAGCCTTCCCTAACAATATGTGTGCACATAAATCTCTTCCTTTTTTGAACTATATCACTTTCACTTCATCTTATAGTCCAGTGACAATCACTGCCTAAACATAAATCTTCCAGAGACTTATCTTTGAATTTTGTTTTTGTTGGTTGTCTCTTCTCCCATAATAGAGAGCAAGATACCTGAAAGAAAAGGCACGTCTTTTGTATATGTCCTATAAGTACAGCTTTGCAATTAGCAGGGCCTCAAAAATATTTGCCAAATGGGGGATGACAAAAATTTTAGGATGGTGTGCTATTTGCTTCTCCAGATCGAGGAAACACCTTTCTGATCCCTGCCCCAGAAAGGTGACCTACATAAATTACATCAACAGGTTCCCTTGCCCTCTGGCTTCCAGTGGGATTCGGCTAATAGGGAATATCTACAGGAGACCAGAAGGAAGAAGGCCAGTAATATTCAAGAATTTATTGTGCTGGCTCTCTTCTTGCAAGGTCAAATGGGGGAGAAGGCTATTCCCATTGGCCCAAGATCACAACTCTATCTCTAGGTCCCAGAAACTACTTCTTCCCCTCACTCTTTCAGCACTGGAAATGGTAAAGACAGCCTGTTGTTAGTCTTCCAGTATTGCACTTGCAGTGGCTTCCTATACCTTGTAGTTTCCCTCCTAGATACAGCCCACACCTTTACATAGTCCCTTTATTTAGCTCTCTTTAAATTACCTAATTTGAATGTACCATCTGTTTCTTGCCTAAATTCTAACTGATACAGATGGTAGCTATAAATCGCTTGGCTGTTTTAAAAAATAGTTATTAGTCTCATAACACTAAGAATAGGCAATGAATTTGTTTTGAGAATATAAAACTAAACATAAGCTACAGTCTACAATGAGTTCTGGATTATGATCCACTTGGGTAAAGAAACCATGACTTATTCATCTTTGTATGCAGCCCTGTGCCTAGAAAAGTCCCATGCACACTGTTTGCAAAACACTCACCTGACTAATTTAACAGTCTATGATAGAAGCAGCACTCACCAAATATGCACAAGCTCATATACATTTCCCAGCCTCCCCTGCAGTTAGGTGGGGGTCAAGTGGAGAGGGTGTGGCCAGTGTAATATGGGTGGAAATGACGTATGCTTCTTCTAGGCCTGCCCTTAATATCATCCTAAGTGAGTCTTTGACTTTTTTCTTCTCTTGTCAATGTTGAAGACTTTTCCAAGTGATGTCAATAAGATAAATGAAAGCTGCTCGATTTTTTTTTAAACCACACTTATGTTAAGCTGCTGAGTTTTTTGTGGTTTATTTATTGTCTAATACAGCATCCAAGTATCCTCTATTGATAATAATTAAACATTTTAAATAGTATGATGGATTTTAACTTCTCTTTAGCTATTACAGCTTATGAAAATTTTTGCTGTTTCAAGATAGAATGCAGACTAATTATATGCTCTAGGCTATATGATGAATGAAAATAAGTACCTTAATAATTTATTATTGACAAATTGGGGAAAAAACTAAAACACTCTTTTTACTTGTTTAGCATTAGGCAAGTCTAAGAATAAGATAATTATAAAATGATGTGATGATGATGAGGAGTGCTGCCTCCAGACTGAGACCCCTGGCACAGGTTTGTGCCTCGTCCTTTTTGGTGTAGCGGGTAAGAGAAGGAGAGAAGAGAGCGTTCTATGGTTTAAAGAATAATGTATAAAAAACAGTTTTTCCTGCATGTTCTCACTCATAAGTGGGAGTTGAACAACGAGAACCCATGGACACAGGGAGGGGAACCTCATACACCAGGGTCTGTTGGGGTGTAGGGGGCTGTGGGAGGGATAGCATTATAAGAAATATCTAATGTACACAACAAGTTGACGGGTGTAGCAAACCATGTCACGTGTGTATCTATGTAACAAACTTGCACATTCTGTACATGTATCCCAGAACTTAAAGTATGATAAAAAAATAAACAAACAAAAATGATATTTATGGAAGCTTCAACCATTTTCAGTGTTGCTGGATATTTCCTTTATGTTTTAATACCCTCTAGTTTTGTTTTTAAAATATTGTTTTCAAAGCGCTTTACCAAAAAAAGAGAGAGAGAGAGAAGAAAGACAGTTGTCTTGTTCTCTCCCATCCATTAAAAACACACTATTGGCCGGATTACACGCCTGTAATCCCAGCACTTTGGGAGGCTGAGGCGGGCAGATCACTTGAGGTCAGGAATACAAGACCAGCCTGGCCAACATGGTGAAACCCCATCTCTACTAAAAATGTGAAAATTAGCTGGGCGTGGTGGAGCACGCCTGTAATCACAGCTACTCAGGAGGCTGAGGCAAAAGAATTGCTTGAGCCTGGGGTTCAGGGGTTGCAGTAAATCGAGATCATGCCACTGCACTCCTCCAGCCTGGGCAATAGAGCAAGACTCTCTCTCAAAAA
>NW_016107570.1:2220073-2233362 GCF_001604975.1 Cebus imitator | reverse complement strand
AAAAAAAAAAAAAAAAAGGAAAGTAAAGAAAAGCAAATACATTATCTTCCCAAGCAGTGGGTTAAGCTTTTGAGATGTTTATGCCCCCAATGTTTTAGCTCCACATGGATATTTAATAACCATATTTAGATACAGGAATGTTACCAAGAGAAAATATTTGATATATATATTTACCTACCCCCAAAACACCGTATATGTACACATACATGAATTCACACATAAAAGTAGACAGCTATTTTGTGTCATTTGAGACTTTAAATATCTCATCTCTTTCTCAGACTTAGTCTTTCTGGTATTATATTTTACTAATATGAGCAACTGTCCTTGGTTTTGTGTTCCTTTCATAGTTTGAACATGTTTTTTTTTGGATTTTATTTTTAAATGCCTTCGGCAATTATTACATATATAATGTATCAAAAATATATGGTGTGTGTTTAATGATTTAAGCTCCCTATCTTGCTGTCATCACATTTCTTTATGGCTAAAGTTACAGACATTTTTGTGTACTTAAAATACAGTCATGCACCGTACACCAACATTTTGGTCAATGACAGAACACATCCATGACAGTGGTCCTATAAGATTATAACACTGCATTTTTACTGTACCTTTCCTATGTTTACAAACACAAATATCATTGTTACAAGTGCCTACAGTATTCAGTACAGCATCATGCTGTACAGGGGCAACAGGCTATACCCTATAGCCTACGTGCATACTGATTTTTGCAAATACAATCTATGGCAAAATTGCCTAACAACACATTTCAGAATTTATCTCCATCATTAAGTGACAAATAAATGTACGAGTTAGTCAAACCACTCCCTTTAGCCATTTTTCCATCTCCTGTTCATTAGGATCTCTAACAGATATATTGCCCATTTATACATTTTTAAGATCTTTCCATTTCTCTTAAAACATAAACACCTATTTTCTTTTCCTGCAGAGATTTTTGAAGGCTCCTCTTCTAATGTCTAAATTAGAATATGTATCCAAATCCCTATAGCACTGCCTTCCTTGGCTATAATAAACTCAGAAATTATATACTGATTTCTCTCAAGATTCTACTTTATCAATCAGCTCTCCCTGATGATCAGAATTAGGCCATAAATAACAGATGTCTAATTCTCCTTCTGACATAACAATAATTTCACTATTGATTTATCAAACGAAACAGGTTGTATTTATTTATGTACAGTTTTCCCCAAGACAGTCAAATATAAAAGCATATCTTTTGTTTGTCTAACTTCTCCCTATAACTTTTTTTGTATGAAGTTATAACTCCCTCTAAGTAGTCATCTTAGTACAGCTTTGGTTTATCCCTGTTCTGACTTTTAAAAATATATTTGCACCAAATATTTTCCAAGAAAAAATAGCTCTACCTAAGGAGAGTTTGACATTACCGTAGCCAAAACAACATGAATTTTTGCTGAACAAATATTTAAATAAATGAATTTGTATGTATAAATATTTTCAAAACTTATCATACAAGTATCTTAAGTAGCTCTAGGTTTACTAATTAAAGCTTCCATTAAATGAAAATGTAAACAATTCTTTAATAAAAGTTAAATCTATATTACAAAATAGGTTTCATGTGGAATGAGATGAAACATTTATACTATGAGGGATGATATGTAATAAAGCCCCTACTTGAAATGATGTCTTTAATATCTACCATATTACTGTACTAACTTAATTACATATTGCCATACATAGATGGCATAAAAATTTCATATCACTGTCTTCATATAGTATAATTAATGTTCAAAAAATATGTAAGCTCAATTTCTTAAAGTTGTCTATGTAAAAACATAATAGTGATTTGATCACAAGCATTCCTATACACCAATAACAGACAAACAGAGCCAAATCTTGAGTGAACTCACTCACAATTGCTACAAAGATAATAAAATACCTAGGAACACAAATTACAAGGGATGTGAAGGACCTGTTCAAAGAGAAATACAAACCACTGCTCAAGAAAATTAGAGAGGACACAAACAAATGGAAAAATATTCCATGCTTATGGATAGGAAGAATCAGTATCATGACAGTGGCCATACTGCCCAAAGTAATGGAAAACAACAGATGCTAGAGAGGATGTGGAGAACAGGAACACTTTTACACCATTGGTGGGAGTGTAAATTAGTTCAACCATTGTGGAAGACACTGTGGCGATTCCTCAAGGAGTTAGAACCAGAAATAGCATTTGACCCAGTAATCCCATTACTGGGTATATACCCAAAGGATTATAAATCATTCTACTATAAAGACATATGCACATGTATGTTTATTGCAGCACTATTAACAACAGCAGCGACTTAGAACCAACCCCAAATGCCCATCAATGATAGACTGGATAAAAAAAATGTGGCATATATACACCATGGAATACTATGCAGCCATAAAAAAGAATGCATTCACCAGCTTTTCAGGGATATGGATGAAGCTGAAAACCATCATTCTTAGCAAACTAACAAAGGAACAGAAAACCAAACACCACATGTTCTGACTTGTAAGTGGGTGCTGAACAATGAGAACACATGGACACAGGGAGGGGAACATCACACACTAGGCCTGTCAAGGGTTGGGTGGGGCTAGGAGAGGGATAGCATGTAGATAACAGGTTGACAGGTGCAGCAAACCACCTTGGCATGTATATACCTATGTAACAAACTTGCATGTTCTGCACATGTATCCCATAACTTGAAGTATAATAACAATTTTTAAAAAGACAAAATAATAGTGATTTGATGGTTGCTAAGAGGTAAAGAGCCTACCGCCCATATCAGTAACTCTGAGTTAAAGTGGTTGATAAGCATAATGAATGTTTTCAAGGAGTCTATATAAGCCTTAAAAAGCAGCCAAAGGAACTAACCAGAAGAGATGTTGGTGATATGACAAGACAGTCAGAGAAAAAAGTTAGCAAAATAGAAAGGTGAGATACCTAAGGCAAAGAATGGTGGTAACTAAAAAAGAAATAGGTGTTGGGTAGAAGTAGGTTCAGGAAATAGCAATGTTCTCATGTAAAATAAAAAGATTATATTACGTAAACTGGTTGGCCTTTTGCTACAAAAGACCTCACTAGTTATCTGAAGAATTGTAAGTAATCTTCACATATGCTTTTAAGTATTTTTTAAAAAGAAAGAAGAGGAGAACAGAAACAATCCTTACACTATCCAGATATTACATAACAACTCTTACTTGTGAATTTAGATGTATTAAACTTTTAATAAAATAGATTGACTTCACATTTTTAAAATGCTAAAAAAGAAAACAGCTAAGGCAGAAAACTAACCTGAAAACAAAATCAATGGTTTTATATGTAAAAGCCCTAAATTAAGGAATTGATGCCTCAAAAAGAAAAGTAGTCCATACTAAATAGTAAGATTCAATAAAAAGATCCAAGAGCTGAGGTCTGTTGTTGACAGCAGATCTTGTAGGAGTTTTATTCCAAGTTTTAGTTTCTGAACCAGACCATGAATCTCTGACAAATAGTAGTATCTACTCTGATCACATTAAAATGGTAAGAATGAATAAACTAGGGAATGAAAAAATGGGAATAGGAGGGCAAAGAATGGCTGCTCTATATAATGTAACCCAGACTTAGTTTAAAGAGCTGATAAGGTTCACTCCTTGCAATGCCATTCTGCCTATACTCTCAGAACAATATTTGTCAGAAGTGCCCAGGATTAACCAATATGCTATCTCTGACTATTAAAAACAGTATGTATGACACATCCCCTAAGATTCCTATATACATGCTACATTACTAAAACCAGTTCCAAAGACCCTCACACTCACCATGCAGTAACAATCTGAACTACCAACTGGCAATCTGCACTTGTGAAAATGGAATGATCTTCAAGATCGACCATTTAAAGGCATGATCTCTGTCAACCAGGGCTTAATCAGGATCACATTTTCTCTTTTCTCTGGAGTCCAAGCACTAATACAGACTACTTCTATGGCCACCCAGGCTTTTGCTGGGTCACCATAGTTCCCAGTTCTCATAAAGAATAAATAGAAGCAAAAGCCAAAATACACTGGTTCCAGCTATAAACATAACCTCTGGAATGGGTGACTGTGAAAAGAAGACTGGGCTAGCTGCCAGCAAGGGGACATTTCCACATTAACATTCTAAAATGAAGAGACTGGTTGGGACTAGAGATGTATGTTTACACTTCAAATCTGAAAATAGGAATATACTTTTATCTGGTTGTTACAAACAGCTTTTCGCCTTGCCTGACCTCTGTTCACTAGTGCACATTGCACTCTGGGGTGAAGACACTTGCAGCACAGAATGCTCTAAGTGTCAACAATAGTACTTCAAAAAAATTTCAGAGCACAGGCCTAGAATATGCATGTGATTTCAGAGCCAGGAAAAACATGCAGAGTAGCTGGCAACAATCTGACAAATATAATAACTGTATCCTGAACATAGTAATGTGCAACTAAGATAAATGTTTGCTTAAACCCCAAAGGGAAATAGTGTCAAGAAAGGAATATATTTGACCTTTCAGGTAATAACTTTAAAATGCAGTGAACTCTTGCTTATCTGCTTTCACAAAGAGAAATCAACTGCACGAATTATTCAACATGCCTCGCAATAAAAAAAAAATCTTGTACATTTTATTTTTAGAGGTTTTTTTTTTTAGCAGTTTTAGGTTCACAGCCAAGTTGAGAGAAAGGTAGAGAGATTTCCGTATATCACCTGCCCCACACATGTATAGCCTGCCCTATTATCAGTATTCTCCACCAAATACATCTATTTTTGAAAGCAAGTATTTACCCAGACTGTCTACCTTGTGCTAGGCCTTATGTTATTTAGGTGTTGGAGGTCAGAGTGGGTAAAGACATACACTTAAATGTGTAATTAAAATACAACATGCTAAGATGGCTGAAAAGTGATCTGTAAAGTTGTATAGGGCACAGAGTTCCATAAGACTGCAAAGTGTAGGCTTAGAGTACACATAAACTGAGCATCAGGGAGACAGATGACGGATGGATTAAAACCAGAGATAATACACAAAATACAAAACAAAATTACCTAGTGCTGTTAAAGCTGTGGTGAAAAAGACACTCACCTACATTGCTGGTGAGAATGTGAACTGCTAAAGTCTTTTTGGAGAGTACTCTGGTAATATTAATAAAAGTTGCGGCCATGTGCCATGGCTCACACCTGTAATCCCAACAGTTTGGGAGGCTGACGCGGGCGGATGACGAGGTCAAGAGATGGAGATCCACCTTGGCCAACATGGTGAAACTCCGTCTCTACTAAAAATACAAAAATTAGCTGGGCATGGTGGCGCACGCCTGTAGTCTCAGCTATTCAGGTGGCTGAGGCAGGAGAATCGCTTGAACCTGGGAGGCAGAGGTTGCAGTGAGCCAAGATGGAGCCACTGCACTCTAGCCTGGCTAAACAGCGAGACTTCCTCTTAAAAAAAAAAAAAAAAAAAAGTTGCACATATCCTTTGCCACAGCAATGCCATTTCTGGGAATTCATCTTACAAAAGTAAAAGCATGAGTTGAAAAGGATATTTGCATAGGATGTTTATGGAACATTTTTAGTAGAAAAAAACTGCAAACAACTAAAATGTTCATCAATGTATTAATCAAAATGTTCATCAGTGTATTAATCAAAGGTTATTTCCATATTATGGAAATAAATGCAGTTATTAAAATAATACTTTAGGTCTGACCTATGTGATGTTTATTATTTACTGTTTACTAAGAAATGCAAGTGATGAAGAAGGTAAATGGGAAATTCCATTGTTGTAATAAATACATAATACTCCTCCAGAAAATCTTATTTGTATCTGTATATGAATATAGAAATTTTATGAGTATGGAGAAGCGATGGGAGCTGTAGAAGCATCCTTTCAGACTTCTAATATTGAATGTGGTAAGAGAAGGGGATAAGTGGAAAACAAATATGCACATAGCAAATTGTGGTGGGGGAATGTTCATGCTATAAAGTAAAAGGAAAATACGTAGAGCTCTATAATTTTACTCACTTTCTTATTTCACTCATGTTTCTTTTCTAATGCTACATCCTCAGAAAGATTCTTCTGGAAGTTCCTATCTAGTTGCTCACTCTAATTCTGTCACATTCTAGCCCCTTACCTGGCACTACATGTTTTGCATATTTCTACTTGACATCATATTACATACTCATTTGTTTACTGTTCATGTCTCCTACTAAAAGGGAAACTCCATGAAGGTGGGAAGAAGGCTTTGTGTTGTTTAATAATGTATCCCCAGAACCTAAAATAATGTCTGATACAAAGATGGCAGTCAATAAATATTTGTTGAATCAAGAATGAATGAATTACATCTCATACATAAAAACAAAAAATATATATGGGCAAGGACAACAAGCTAAAAGAGCAAATAAAGACATTGATTTGATTGGGCGATGAAATTAACAGCAAATGAGAAGAAAAAAGGAGGCTTCTAATAAGTAGGAAATTAAAATAGTTAAACTCATATATTTTAGAATGTTGAAAATAGCAAATTCTCAAGTGGGGTGGGCAAGGAGGGAAGAAAGAAAGAGAGGGAAGTCTAGATTACATGAATGACCCAAAATGTGTAGCTTGTGAAATGCTATGAAAGAAAAGCACAAACGAGAAAATAGTTTTTCCAAATACATATAAACTTTATCTGTTGGACACAGTAGTACTTCTCTCATAAAATGGTTTTGCTTTGGTTTATAAACTAAAGTATAAAAAGTCAAAATATATTTAACCATTAGATTTTGGTATTAACACAGAGAGTAAAACAATAGGAAGTGGTGTTGAAAAGCAAGCATTTATAGACTCCTAGAAAAATAAGCACATTCTTGTCATCTAGCCTGATCATGCTTATTTAACACCTAAAGTAAATTCTGAAACTCAAAAAAAAAAAAAAAATGTCCACATGTACCTTTTAAGCACAGGTAGCAGAAATATACTCTCTTCTTTTCCAGTTAGAATAGCTTACAAATTAGATGTTCTCCAATATTACACATAACAAAACAACTGTAATAAGTTACCATGTTCTTAAGCTCTTGAGTATAAAAAAAAGTAAGGATCAACACTTATTTGTATGTTTTCTGGGTAATGTTATCACTTTTTATACACTAATGTTAAATATAATTTTTTCTTAATGAGGATAATATTTTTACATATAGTTGTGAAATTCTAATTATCAAATAAAGCTATCTGAGGGCATCCTGTTATGGTTAAAGCACATACTGCCCACAGAGACAAAGAACTCTGCAGGAACAATGAACACACTCCGAAGTCCTTCAGTATACCTACAATCTATGAATATTTTTAAATCATGTATAATATGAAATCTCCACAAGATATTCGTTAAATAAAAGAAATAACTTTTGTACATTTTGCTAAAGAAAACCCACACAACACTTGAAAATGAAAATGAAATAATTTCCTTGAAAAGGCAACTTGTTCTGTGACTATTACTTGGCTATCCATTCAAAAATTTTTAAAAATATATTTTAAAATAATAATTGTTATTCTCAAAAACATCAACTGTAAGTTACTTGCAAGAACATGAAATGATTATTTCAATGATACAGAAAACAAGCTTGTATTATATTCCTACAATACTCATCTTCTAACTTGAAAGGCTCTTATGAAAATAACCTGTACAATACAACCTTCTTTAACTTCAAGAGCTATCTTATTCTTTCTGTTTAAATAGTAAAGATAAACTGGTTTTTATATACATATTTGATTTTCTACAGATGACTAAACACATATTTAGATATCAAATGTGGACATATTAGTTAAAATCAATTAAACTGAGAATTCCTTCCCTCTGGCTGTCTATATTTTTCTTTAATCCTGGTCAATGTAAACCCTTATTACCAGTAATTTGGGACTATAATGCTGAGGAAAAATGCTAGCCTCACGATTTTTGTCATTTCTCCCCCCTCTTCCCCTGCAGGCTGCTACTGTTGATGGCCTTTATGGAAATATAAATTCAATCAGCAGCTGCAAATTTCATGAGACGTCCATCTTCATGCTGAATTTCTAACTGAGTGTCAAAACAATCTGTGGATTTCTCCCTGATGAAACACACATTGAATTGTAAATTTCTGCAATTTCTTCATGTTTGAATTTCAGCTGCAGCAAAATAGTGCTATCTCAGATGTACTTCCTATAAGGCTCAAACAAGTAATTTTCTCCTATCCCTTTATGCCATTTAAAGAGATAACTTTTTTAAAAAGCCATGATACAAAACATCTGCCCCCAAATGAACAATTAAATTTTCTATATTATTATAAGAAAATGAGCATATAAAAACCATTAATATATATTTCAAAAAGAAATTTTCACCACAAGAGACTTATTTGTTCCATGTGGTTATCTTTACTTATTTACTTATTTGGTAATTAGTGGTAAATAATGCAATGAGCTTTGATAAAATTAGTATTTGCTATATATGAAGTCAAGACAGTAAATAAATCAAAAGCAGTCACAAAATAATGACTAGTAACTTCAAGGTTAATGAGACACATTTTCATTAAATATTGCTAAGAGAAGAAATATTAAAATAAAAAATCAAAACAGACCAGGCATTCCTCTTAATACATACTTACAGAGTTAATTTTTCACCAAAGAATCATTTTCAACTAAATAGCTAAATAGAATTGCTTTTGAATAACACACAATTATGGAACCCATATTCTTTTACAACTAAATAAGCAAAAATGTTCTTTGTTTTAAACAGATATCTTAAGAAATTCATTAAGTAGCTTGTATTCCAAGACAGTGACTTGTTTTTATAAACATCTTTTATTAATGTTACTAGCAAAATAATTCATAGTCCTATTTAAAAATTCAACAAGACAATGCATAGACAAATCTATGGATGGTCTGCAAAACAAGTCATAAAATCACAATTATCAATTCATTCAATAAATATGTATTGAATATCTCCTATGTGGCCAGTAATGTTTACCAGGTCATGGGGATACAGAGATGTGCAGAGTACCTTTACCTCAGAGAAGGCAGTTTAATTGAGAGGCAAAAAGAAAAAAAAAATTATTAAAACATAGTAAAATAAATGCTATAAGCTGATACATTAAGAAAGGACAAATTTAAGAGAACACTAAAGACAGGGATAGCTATATCAATGAGCAGTTATGGAAGCTTTCAGAAAGAGCTGCAGTTTCTAAGGACATATAAGAGTTAGCCAGGAGAGAAGCAGAAGGAGAGACATTCTAGGCAGAGGGAAGAATACAATTAAACACACGGAAGCATGAAATAGCAGAGGGCCTTCGGAAAACTGTTAGCAATTCGAAACAGAGAACAGGGCTGATATGTAGTATGGTAGAATAAGGTAGGCTAGAATATTTAAATACTTAAACATTTATTTTTAATAATAAAATATTTATTTAAACATTATCCAGAAAGCAGTGGGAAAATATTGTAAGCAGATGTATACCAATGATCAAGGATATCTCTCAACAAGATATAAAAGCTACAGTATAATGTTTAAGAATACAAGCCCCTGGAGCCAGACTTAGTTTAAATACAGCTCTCTCGTGTGCTAACTATGTAATCTGGGACAAGTTACTTTCTCTTTTTCTCAATTGTCTCAACAGTAAAACAGTGATAGTAATACTACCTACTGCAGGGTTAGAATGAAAATTAAGTGTCTTATCATTATTTGAAGCTATTATTATTACTATTATTATCATTTTATAACTTGGTAGGATCTATAGGTCTAACTTAACATGAGTCCTAAAACAAATAATCTTATTAAAATCACGTAGAACACCCTTTGGCACAAACTAAACGTTTGACTTATTTTCACATAGAAAACATTTACTGAATATTTATTAGGTACTAGACACATGCAAAACAAAAAGCATTTGAAAAACCCTACTGGAGGAAAAAGTTAAAACAATTCCAAGGCAGAATTTTTAAAAAGCTATTAATATAAAGAATCAATCAATATCCTTAAAATAGAAAGATAATAAGATTCAATCAAATTACATCAATGTTAAAAAATACAGAAAATTCTTATAACATGGTATAGTCCAAGCCAATGTGTGAGGGTTTCCCTCCTGCTCCAAACATAGAGAAATAGTGGATCAAACACTTTCAAAATAATGCCTCACAAAAAAGAAAAATTCTTCAAGTTCTGGAAACATATAGAAGTCAAAGCCAGAGCCATAAGCTTAAACTGACACTAGCAATCTACAGGGTTTCACACTCAGTTCTAGGCTCTAAGGGCTAAGTGCTTGGATATACACCTTTAAATCACTTGCCAGGAGTGAAAACATACCCATAGCTGTTGTGAAGTGGGGGATCAATCAAGAACTGAGCATCCACCTAAAGCTCACAGCAGTAAAGAGGTGTGCTACCCATGAAAAAGTAATTAGAAAAACCCTGGCCCATAAACTCTGCGAAAGAGTAAAGAAGCCAGTCATTAATTTGAAGCCTTTGATAAGAGCAGGAAAACAGTCACTAGCAAAAAATAAAAAACTCTAGAAGAGTATCCTATGTACGTGAGGGTTTTAAATTTACATAATTGCATGGTGTGAAATTTAAAAGTAACATAAAATCTGGCTGGCCTTGAACCTGTGAAACTATTAAGGATCAAAAGATATAAATATAAATAGTCCCACAAACATACTCACATACTATACTGGACTGCCATAGAATACATAGTCCCTAGTAAAGATGAGATCATAATAAAAAATTATAACTTGAAGAAACCATCATGAGGAGAAAGTTTTATCTGATGTAATAAATAGGCAAATTACCCTTCAAATACTACAAATACAATTTTGAAAATGACTAAACCAGTAAAAATGTTAATAATAATTTTTCAAAGAGAGAGAAGCCATAATGACAATACTGGTCATACGAAAAAAGAACTAAAATATTTTTAAGAGATCAAAAGAGAAATTCAATTTTTAAAAAAATCCCTGAAGAAAAAGAAAACCTCAAGGAATGATAGATTAGAACAGCTGATGTGCAGGACAGAATACAATCTATATCTTTACCAGGTGTTCTAGGAGGACATGACAGAAGAAGGGCGGAATACATATCTGAAAAGACAGTGGCTGACATTTTCCGAAACTGATGGGCCACATGAAACCCTTCCTAGGTCCAGGAAAACCAAAAATCAGGATAAATAAAAAGAAAAGAAACTCATACCTAAATAAAGTACAGTGAAAACGTAAAACACTAAAGGCAGGCTGGGCATGGTCGCTAACGTCTGTAATCCCAGCACTTTGGGAGGCTCAGACGGGCAGATCGCCTGAGGTGAGGAGTTCAGGGACCAGCCTGGCCAAGCTGGTGAAACCTTCCCTCTACTAAAAGTACAAAAATTAGCCAGGTAAGGTGGCGTGTGCCTGTAATCCCAGCTACTTGGGAGGCTGAGGCAGGAGAACCTCTTGAATCTGGGAGGCAGAGGTTGCAGTGAACGGAGATCATGCCATTGCACTCCAGCCTGGGCCACAGAGCAAGACTCTGTCTCAAAACAAACAAACAAACAAAAAAACGGCAATAAAAGGATCTTAAAAATAGCCAGGAAAGGAAAGTTTTTTACAAAGAAAAGATAATTAAAGGTAGATGTCTCATATGCAAGAACAAATGCTAGAAAACAACAGAATAATATCCTCAAAGAGGTAAGGAAATGTGTTAGCCAAGAATTCTATACTTCGTTAGACCATCATTCAAGTCTTAGAGGAAAACAGACATTCTCAGACAAATGAAAACTGATAATATATTTCTCCCAATCTCTTGGGAAAAATATGTGTAAAGAAAGAAAACTGATCATAGAAAAGAGAATGGAATGGCAGAATATATTATGAGAAAAGATATTGCTAAACAAATTAGAAAGTTAAATAAGCATATAATATTGATATTAACAGTAACAGAAAAACTAATTGACTTGGAAAGAGTGATAGTTAATATTTTTGTCAATTTGGTTGGGCCATAGTACCAAGATTCCTGGCCAAACATTATTCAGACGTTTCTGTGAAGGTGTTTTCTGGATGAGGTTGATATTTAAATTAGTAGACTTTGAGTAAAGCAGATTAACCTTCATAATATGAATAGGCTTCAACCAACAAATTGATGGCCATAAGAGGACAAAGACAGGACAACCTCTCCTGAACAAGAAGGAATTTTGCTAACATAATATCTCTAGAACCACAATTTTTCCCTTGGTCTCTTGCCCACCAGCCTATCTTGCAGATTGTGGACTTACCAAGCTTCCACAATCAGATAGGCCCATTCCGTAAAATAAATCTCACTCTCACTTGTTGGTTCTGTTTCTCTAGCAAAGTCTGACTAATGCAGAAGGCATTTAGAAACAAACGAAAACTAACATGCTAAACAATACAAGGAAGGTACAAATGAGCATGGTATGCAAGGTAAAAAGCCATAATATTAAAAACTGTTACAACCATAAATAATATCAATGCCAAGAATTGTATAACATCCAAAACAGCACAGTGGAAAAGGTGGGGGAAGGAAAATAATACAGAAAATCTTGTCAATCAAAGAGAGGGGAAAAAAGATAAAAGACACTAAAGGCATGATTAAGAGAAAATACAAAATAAAGTGATACATGCAAACATATGTTTATTGCAGCACTGTTCACAATAGCAAAGACTTGGAAACAACCCAAATGCCCATCAATTATAGACTGGATAAAGATAATGTGGTACATACATATCATAGAATACTATGCAGCCTAAAAAAAGGATGAGTATGTGTCCTTTACAGGGACATGGATAAACCTAAAAACCATCATTCTCAGCAAGTTAACCCTATAACAGAAAACCAAACACCACATGTTCTCTCTCATAAGTGGGCGTTGAACAATGAGAACACATGGACACAGGGAGGAGAACATCACACACCAGGGCCTGTCGGGGGGTGGGGAGCTAGGGGAGGGAGTGGTGGAATAGGGGAGGGATAGCATTGGACAAATACCTAATGTAGATGACAGGGTGATGGATGCAGCAAACCACCATGGCACAGGTATACCTATTTAACAAACCTGTACATTCTGCACATGTACTCCAAAACTTAAAGTATAATAAAAAATAAAGTGACAGCAACATGTCCAAAAACATCATAAAATATAAAATAAGATTACAATCACCTATTAAAAGAATTTTTAAAATCTGTTTTAAATATCCACTTAAATTCTATTTAGAAGAGACTTAGCTAAAACACAGCACAAAAATAAACAAAATAAAAGAATGACCAAAAAAAGTCAAAGATCTGGTCAGGAAGGCATAAACCCTAGAA
>NW_016107570.1:2167420-2220054 GCF_001604975.1 Cebus imitator | reverse complement strand
AAAAAAAAAAAAAAAAAACCTCAACAAAATAAACCTGGCAAATATTAACCAAAATAAACCTGGCATCATAGTATTAATGTAGAAAAAAAATTAACAGTTTTCAAAAGAGCCATTTACTTAATGATAAAATAACAAATCACTGGAATAGAAAACAATCTCAAAGCTATACACAACTAATAACAGTCTCAAAATATATAAAGTTGGATAGAATTATAAGTAAAAATGTACTAATACAGAATCAAATTGAGAAATATTAATACACATCTCTCATAATTTGCTAAAGAGAAAAATCATTAAAGATTTTGAAGGTTTGAAAAGTTTAACAAGTCTGATCTTATAAGTATGATCTTGCAGAGTACCAGACATCTGCAACTAGATTATTTTAGAGCACATAAAAAATCTTAATAAAAATTAACCAGGCAGCAAGTTACAAAAGCAGTCTCAACAAACACCAAAGAGTATGTCACATGAACTTACTCTATCCGTAGTGCCTGTGAATTGACAGAATAAGGGTCTTCTAAAGATGTCTGTATACTAATCCCTGGAACCTGTGAATGTTACCTTACACGGCAAAAATGACTTTGTATACATGACTAAATTAAGGGCCTTGAGATGAAGAAGTTATCCTGAATTACCTATGGATTCAATGTAATCATAAGAGTCCTTACAGAAGGAGACAGAAGGGCCGGAGTTACAGAAAATGTGAAGGCAGAGCAGAGGTCTGAGAGTCAGAGACAGATCTGTCTGAAGATTGACAAAGGGGTCACAAGCCAAGGAATGCAGGTAGCCTCTAGAAGCTAGAAAAGGGGGAAAAAAACCAGATTCTCTTCTAGATACTCAAGAAGAAACACAGCCCTGCCAACAACTTGATTTTATCCCAGAGAGACTAATTTTGGCTATCTGACCCTAGAACTGTAAGATAATAAATCTGTGTTTTTTTAAGCTACTAAATTTGCAATAATTTCTTACAGCAGCAATAGGAAACTAATACTATGCCACAAAGTTAGAAATGAGAAACCAGTAAAGAAAGTAGCACCAAATCAAGTTTCCTAATATATTTGGAAACTTTTTGAGAAAACAGACAAACAAACAAAAAACAAAGATTATAGTCTCAGCTACTAGGGAGGCTGAAGTAGGAGGATCACTTAAGCCCTAGAGTTGGAGGCCTGCAAGGGCAACACAGTGAGACCTCGTCTCTTAAACACCACCCCTCCTCACACAGACAACAAAATCCATACAGTTCAAAATAATTCATGGAACAAAGAAGAATTCAGAATGGAAATTATCAGATAATTAAAACTTACTAGACAAGCACAGCATAAATGTATCAAGTATTCAGAGATGTATCTAAATTATTATTTATAGTAAAATAGCTCTAAATGTTTATAACAGAAAACAAAGAAACTGAAAATTGATTATCTAAAATTTAATTCAAGAAATCAGAAAAATAATACCAGTGGGAGTTGGTGGGGAAAAGGTAACAGAGAAAGTAGAATATATGACATAATAAGAGAACAATTAATGAAACAAAATAAAAAACTATGTAATTAAAAGCTGGTTCTTAAAAGAATTATAGCCAAACCTCTTATTAATAGGTCAAGTTTTAAAAGGCAATGTTAGGAATTCACAAATATATGTAAAAAGCATAAGGGAATGCAATAAATAATGTTATACAAACAAAACTAAAAACTTGAAGAGTATAATTTTCCAAAATACATATATTATCAAAATGGATCAAAGAGCTAGAAAAACTAAATAGAATATGCAACTATTAAAGACACTGAATTTGTAGTGAAAAACCTTTCTGTAAAAAACACCAAGACCAGAAAATCTAACCTTTAAATTTTCCAGGACACTTAGGAACATCTAACCTCTGTTTTACACAATCTGTTCCAGAGAATAGAAAAAGGAAGGAAATGATTCAGCTCTTTTTAACAGGCAAACATAATCTGATACCAAAAATCAGAAGAGGCCAGTATAAGAAATAGGTTAAGGCCCATCTCATTTATAAGAATATATGTAAAAATCACTCATTTTAAAAAAACCACATATTTTCCTTATTGTCTTGAAAGCTCACAGCTAGATGTTTTTAAAAAAACAAAATTTATATTGTATCCAACACTACTGGGTATTTTATAGCAGGAGGGCTTTTAGCTTCTTTAGATTGCCTTTTTGCTAAAAAACAAAAAAAACAAAAAAAAACAGTAGTCTTTCTAAGAAACTTTAAAGTTTTTCTTAATTTGTTACGAATTTATTGAAGTGCATTGCATTTTTTAAAAGAATATTTATCAATACTCCACTTGTACAGAAAAAAGAGTTGTAGTTTAGTATCAACCTTCCAAGGAAAGGGGAAGAGTAAAATGGGGGAAGGGAGGCAGTGAAGATAGGGAAAAGAAAAGAAAAGGAGAGAAGAGGGAAAACAAGAAGATAGAATAGCAGCTAATACTTATATAGTACTTACTATGTGCCAGACATTCTTCTAAACACTAACTGGTTTACTTGCCTAATCTACAAAATAACACTCTGATGACAGGCACTATTGTTATACCCATTATACAACTAAAGAAACAAATGAAAAAAATAAAAGTACAATCGTTTAATTTTCTTTGTGGGATAAGATATTCAGCGGACTCAGAGGCAGCACTAAAAATTACTCCCTATGAATGAAAGGTAATGTTTGATCAATCATCATTGCTACCTTAAAGATTATCTAGTGCAATATCTTTATTTTACAAATGGGGAAATATAGGCTTTTAAAGAGAAAGAGAATTACCCACATAAGGTAATAGAACTCAAAAATGACAGTCAGTACAAGAAAACGAATCTTAAGAATTATTTTTTGTGTGTGCATACTGATATTTTATTTAGATAAAATTTTCTTAGGGAGGAACTAAGAAGTTTTTCACTATATTGCTAATGGTGTATCCACATAAGATATGCAATAAAATGCAGTTTCTTAGACCATCCATAAGCCTATGGAATCAGAATCTCTGGTATAAAATTCAGTTTTGTCACTGTTTTTAAAGTTTCCATTACTTTGATCAATCACTTAGGGAACCTCTATATAGAGGTGAACGAAGATATACAAATTTAAGAACACTAAAAACTAGCTTTTATTATAAATGCATAATTACATATCATGTCCTAAGTGGTAAACTGGTATTGGATAAATAAAAATACATTTCATTGCCATTTGTATAGCTTAAACTTAAAACACTTATGTTCTACTCCAGAGCTGAGGCAGAGGATTGTTTGAACTGGGGAGGCGGAGATTGCAGTGAGCCAAGATCACGCCATTGCGCTCCAGCCTGGGTGACAGAGCAAGACTTCATCTCAAAAAAAAAAAAAAAAAAAAACAAAAAAAAAAAAAAAAAAAAAAAAAATTATGTTAAATTCTAATGTATTATTTAAAAAATTAACAAAGTTTGATGAATTTAAACCAGTGGTATAATGGCAAATGTTTAATAATCTTCTGGGTACAGTTCCAACATAAATACTGATTGGATTACAGTTATCTGAATATTAGAAGACTGTTTCCTTAATTTTTGTGCTATTCAGAATATAGTGACTATAGACATGATATACATTAACATATTATCTATCACTTCCTTAAATGCAATCAACAAAAGAATAAATCAAGCCCTGATTTGTAGCATTTGCCAATTTCTGTGGTTTAAATAAATATTCTTTTATGGCTAAGGTCAAGCCCTAACATGATGTCACTAAATGTGGAGTCAGGAAGACACACACGGTAGCCAGCCATTATATATTATTTTTACCATATAAATATGATAGGCATAAATAACCTCAAGAGCATAGATAATAGTAAAATGTAGTAAGCTAATTAGAAAGTACTGAGTTTTGAATATTTACTACCTGTGTTTTTAATATAATATAAGTTTATATGAGGGCACAGTGGCTTACACCTGTAATCCTAGCACATTGAAAAGCCAAGGTGAGCAGATTACCTGAGCTCAGGAGTTCGAGATCAGCCTGGCCAACATGGCGAAACCCGATCTCTACTAAAAATACAAAAAAAAATTTAGCCAGGTGTGGTGGAATCTTGAACCTGGGAGGTGGAGGTTGCAGTGAGCTGAGATCATGCCACTGCACTTCAGCCTGAGCGACAGAGTAAGACTCTGTCTCAAAAAATAAATAAATACAAAGAGACAGGGTCTCCCCTATGTTACCCAAGCTAAACTCAAACTCCTGGGCTCAAGCAATCCTCTACTCCTGCCTCTGTGTTTCAAAGAGTTGAGACTATAGACACATACCACCCTGCCCAGCTGATTCAATTTTTTTTTCCTTTTTTTTTTTAATTGCATTTTAGGTTTGGGGGTACATTTGAAGAACATCCAAGATAGATGCATAGGTACACACATGACAGCGTGACTTGCTACCTTCCTCTCCTTCACCTATATCTGGCATTTCTCCCCATGCTATCTCTCCCCAACTCCCCACCCCCACTGTCCCTCCCCTATTTGCCCCCAACAGACCCCAGTGTGTAGTGCTCCCCTCCCTGTGTCCATGTGTTCTCATTGTTCAACACCCACCTATGAGTGAGAACATGCGGTGTTTGATTTTCTGCTCTTGTGTCAGTTTGCTGAGAATGATGGTTTCCAGGTTCATCAATGTCCCTACAAAGGACACGAACACGTCATTTTTGATGGCTGCGTAATATTTAATGGTGTATATGTGCCACATTTTCCCTGTCCAGTCTATCATTGATGGGCATTTGGGTTGGTTCCAAATCTTTGCTATTGTAAACAGTGCCACAATGAACATTTGTGTGCATGCGTCCTTATAACAGAATGATTTATAATCCTTTGAACATATACCCAGTAATGGGATTGCTGAGTCAAATGGAATTTCTATTTCTAGGTCCTTAAGGAATCACCACACTGTCTTCCACAATGGTTGAACTAATTTACATTCCCACCAACAGTGTAAAAGTGTTCCTATTTCTCCACATCCTCTCCAGCATCTGTTGTCTCTAGATTTTTTAATGATCGCCATTTTAACTGGCGTCAGATGGTATCTCAATGTAGTTTTGATTTGCATTTCTCTAATGACCAGTGATGATGAGCATTTTTTCATATGTTTGTTGGCCTCATGTATGTCTTCTTTTGTAAAGTGTATCTGTTCATATCCTTCACTCACTTTTGAATGGGCTTGTTTTTTTTCTTGTAAATCTGTTTTAGTTCTTTGTAAATTCTGGATATCAGCCCTTTGTCAGATGGGTAGACTGCAAAAATTTTTTCCCATTCTGTTGGTTGCCGATTCACTCTAATGACTGTTTCTTTTGCTGTGCAGAAGCTGTGGAGTTTGATTAGGTCCCATTTGTCTATTTTGGCTTTTGTTCTCAATGCTTTTGGTGTTTTGGTCATGAAGTCCTTGTCTACGCCTATGTCCTGAATGGTTTTGCCTAGATTTTCTTCTAGGGTTTTTATGGTGTTAGGTCTTATGTTTAAGTCTTTAATCCATCTGGAGTTAATTTTAGTGTAAGGTGTCAGGAAGGAATCCAGTTTCTGCTTTCTGCACATGGCTAGCCAGTTTTCCCAGCACCATTTATTAAACAGGGAATCCTTTCACCATTGCTTTTTTTTTTCAGGTTTGTCAAAGATCGGATGGTTATAGATATGTTGTGTTGCCTCTGAGGCCTCTGTTCTGTTCCATTGGCCTATATCTCTGTTTTGGTACCAGTACCATGCTGCTTTGATTACTGTAGCCTTGTAGTATAGTTTGAAGTCCGGTAGTGTGATGCCTCCCGCTTTGTTCTTTTTGCTTAGAATTGACTTGGCTATGCGGGCTCTCTTTTGGTTCCATATGAAGTTTAAGGTATTTTTTTCCAGTTCTGTGAAGGAGGTCATTGGTAGCTTGATGGGGATAGCGTTGTGATTCAATTTTTAATAATGTTTATATTTAACAACTAGCTTACAAAATTTCCAATCAGTTCTAATGGGCTGTCACAAGTTGGCTCCATCCAGTACACCATTGAAAACCCATACTACTGCTTTCTGAAATTTCACATAAAATCATACATTCATTTTTTCATCTCAAACATTCTACAAAGTTATCTAATTTAGCAAAAATAAATTAATAAAAAAGACTTCACAAAGAAAAACTGAATCAATAATCTATTTGTTTACATTTTAGTTCGAAACTTCTACAAAGATTTTTAAATTGAGATTAGTACAGAAAGGACTCTCATGCTTAATCTCTGAGTCTGAGGTGTATACTTTGCCCTAATACACACTGTCAACATAACATCAATATGAATTTGTCCTATTCCAAAATCATCTTATTAGGACACAATCAACTTTTTAAAAAACTTACTATCTATTGTAGGCTGGCTGTTTGATGCCTACGCCTATCTCATTTGAACAGGAAAAAGCAAGAGTGAAAAGTAGAGAAAGGAATATGCTTTTGATGTGAGACAAACGTTGAGTTCCTAATTTTAAAATGAGGGAGAGAAAATGAGTATAGTAAGGGACTTAAGCATCCTCATATTTTGGAATCTTTGGGGGACCTAGAACCAATTCCCTGAGAATATTAAGGATGGCTACTTTCTTTGGGATAGACCTAATCTTACCAAGAGTGGCCAGGCACCAGGTGCTGGATATCCCTGATGCATCAAGGGTAAAATGAGAGGTCTGCCTTATACAGGCACAAACAGCCTACCAATCCTCTAAATTGAAACTCCCTTATTACCATCAAGATTTACAAACCATGTCGATACCTAAAACTACAAGCTTTGACCACTTTGCATGACATTCAGATGACTACAAAACAGAGGCGTTTGATCTGGAATCCTCAGACTTTGGGGATAGAACTGTTCCACAGACTCCTACCATAATAGTGGAGGACAACATAGTAATTACTCAAGCATTTACCTCCACTTTAAGAAATATATTCTGTCAAGACAATATATTAGTGTGGTAGAAGGCAAAACTAGTCAAAAAAAGGCCAGGAGTGGTGGCTCATGCCTGTAATCCCAGGATTTTGGGATGCTGAGGTGAGTGGATCACCTGAGGTTGGGAGTTCGAGACCAGCCTGAGCAACATGGAGAAACCCCATCTACTAAAAATACAACATTAGCTGGGCATGGTGGCACATATCTGTAGTCCTAGCTACTTGGGAGGCTGAGGCAGGAGAATCGCTTGAATCCGGGAGGCAGAGTTTGTGGTGAGCCGAGATGGTGCCATTGCACGCCAGCCTGGGCAACAAGAGTGAAACTCTGTCTCAAAAAAAAAAAAAAAAAATTAGTCAAAAAAAGAAGAAAGCTTCAAATTCCCTATTGACAGTTATCTCATAGTTTTCCTACCACATAGTTATTTGGCAGCTTTCATGCTATATGGCTGCCACCTACCAGAAATGCATTATAATTTCAATATACATACAACATAGGCAATCATCCGATAGGATTTCTTTGAACTAGCCTTATGTCCCCCAATATATAATTTTGTAATTTCAGTCTTTGGCTTTTCCATCTTATATAACATGACACTCCTCTGCTGCCTTTTGTCTCTTTCAAATTTTATATAAAAAGGGTGCCAAATATATATATATGTGTGTGTGTGTGTGTGTGTGTGTGTGTGCGCATAATATTTTAAAATCCCAAAGGTGAATTATTTTACTTCTGTATAAATCTATTCTATTTATTTATTTTTTGAGACGAAGTCTCGCTCTGTTGCCAGTTGGAATGCAGTAGTGAGATCCTGGCTCACTTGCAACCTCTACCTCCTGGGTTCAAGCGATTCTCCTGCCTCAGCCACCCGAGAAGCTGGGACTTCAGGCGCATGTCACCACACCCAGCTAATTTTTGTATTTTTAGCAGAGATAGGGTTTCACCATGGTGGCGAGGACAGTCTCGATCTCTTGACCTCATGATCCACCCAAAGTGCTGGAATTGCAGGCATGATCCACTGTACCTGGCCATAGATCTTTTTAAAAATAAAATCTGTTAGCCACACATTTAATTGTGAAAATATAATCCATAATCACCACCATAGGACAGGGTAAGAAAATACATATATAATCTGTAATTATTTTTGTTGGTTATTAACCTTTTAGCTTCAGATTTTGAACCACTTTTTAAATAGAAACTTGGAAATTTACAGAAGGAAGTGTTGTTCTAATACGTAGAATTTTCTATGCATTAATGTGGAAAGATTTCTTAGTACTAAAGGCCACCCAGAGATATTTCAACAATCATTATGTTTTCATGACTGTCATATTAAATACAGAAATACAAGAAATTGGGCCAGGTGAGGTGGCTCATGCCTGGATTCCCAGCACTTTGGGAGGCTGAGGCAAGAGAATCATTTGAGGTCAAGGGTTTGAGCCCAGCCTGGCCAACATGGTGAAACTCCATCTTTACTGAAAATACAAAAATTAGCCAGGCATCGTGTTGTGTACCTGTGGTCACAGCTACTCAGGAGGATAAGGCAGGAGAATCGCTTGAAACCAGGAGGCAGAGGCTGCAGTGAGCCAAGATCACCCTACTGTACTCCAGCCTAGGCAACACAGCAAGACCGTGTCTCAAAAATTTTTAAAAAGTTAATTTAAAAAATTGGGTGTTGTATTTAGTAACATTTTAATGTAATTACAAATAGTGTATCAGAGAAGTATATATTGTTTTAGTAACTCAAAATTTTAAAAAACTCTACCATTAGATAAGACCTACTTTCAGAGTTCATAGGAGTTTGTGTCTAAGCATGCCTACTTAAGACAAAGCCAATGTCCCAAAAGTCAGCCTTGCTTGTGATGGTTCTTTGACTTCAATTTGGTCTCCTAAGGTAACAAACAAGAAAAAGGAGAAACAAAGATTCTGCATTCTTATTTAATGCCTATATCATGGGTGAATAGATATTAAATATATGCAAAAGATGTTCTCTTCTCCCTTTATATAATTAGAGCTTAACATTATTCTAAAACTTATAAAACCAAAGATTTGCTAATATGGATAATTAACAATAATAGAAAATTTATCAGCCTTGGTGTTTCAAAACAGCTGTAGGAGCAAGAAAGGCCATCACTATAGAAAGTAAAACTATATAACAGGAGCTCCGCCAAGATGGAATAGGAATAGGAGCAGCTCCGAACACAGTTCCCAGCGAGAGCAATGCAGAGGGCGAGTGATCCCGCATTTCCAACAGAGGTACCAGGTGCATCTCAATGAGACTGGTTGGATAGTGGGTGTAGCCCAAGGAGGGAGAGCCAATGCAGGGTGGGGCACTGCCTCAACTGGGAAGTACAGCAGGACAGAGGACCACCCCCAACCCAATAGAGACCATCAGGGGCTTTTCCGGCCACTCTGGCACTCCAGTTCAGATACTGCACTTCTCCCATGGTCTTTATGGCCCACAGACCTGGAGATTCCCGCCAGCGGAAAAACGTCAAGGATTTCCAGCACAAAAACCGGCACAAATCTAAGCAGCCGTTTTAACTGGCAACTGGAATCCCTGTGAGACAGAGCCCCACATTCCCCTGAAAAAGAAGGGGCTGAAGGCAGGGAGCCAGGTGATCTGGCTTGGCAGGTCCCACCCCCACAAAGACCAGCAATCTGAAATGCACTGGCTTGAGAGTCTTGCAGCCAGTGCAGCAGTTTGAGCTTGACCCAGGACGGTAGAGTTCTGTGGGGGAAAGGGCATCGCCATTACCAAGGGAGTCATCGTTACCAAGGCAATCTACCATTACCGAGGCAGTTCACCATTACTGAGGCAGTTCTAACTATACCTGTGTAAACAAAACTGCAAGGAATTTACAAAGCAGCTGGACAGAGCCTGCAGCAGCTCAGCAATGCCTCTGCAGGCAGACAGTGACTAGACTCCCTCCTTGCTGGGCCAGGCATCTCTGAAAAAAGGCAGCAGAACATCACGGACTTATAAATAAAGCCCAACTTCCTAGGACAGAGCACCTGGGAAAAGAGGCAGTTGTGAGTTCTGCTGCAGCAGACTTAAATGTCCCTGCCCAGCAGCTCTGAATGGAACACGGGAGCTCCCAGCACAGCACTTGAGCTCTGATAAGGGACAGACTGCCTCCTCAAGCGGCTCTCTAACCCCCGTATATCCAAAGAGACACCTCATAAAGGAGAGCTCTGGCTGTCATCTGGCGGGTACCCTTCTGGGACAAAGAAACCAGAAGAAGGAACAGGCAGCAACCTTTACTGTTCTGCAGCCCTCGTCGGTGATCCCCAGGCAAGCAGGGTTTCAAGTGGACCTCCAGCAGTCCTGCAGCAGAGAGGCCTCACTCTTAGAAGGAAAACTAAAAAACAGAAAGAAATAGCTTCAACATCAACAAAAAGGATGTCCACTCAGAGACCCCATCCAAAAGTCACCAACATCAAAGACCAAAGTTAGATAAATCCACAAAGATGGGAAGAAACTAGCGCAAAAAGGATGAAATCACCAAAAACCAGAATGTCTCCCCTCCTCCAAGGGATCACAACTCCTCACCAGCAAGGGAACAAAACTGGGTGGAGAATGAGTTTGAGGAATTGACAGAAGTAGGAGACAGAAGGCAGGTAATAAAACTTCTCTGAGCTAAAGGAACATGTTCTAACCCAATGCAAAGAAACTAAGAATCTTGAAGAAAGGTTTGACGAAATGCTAACTAGAAGAACTAGCTTAAAGAATAATAAAAACTATTTGATGGAGCTGAAAAACAAACATAAGAACTTCACGAAGCATATACAAGTTTCAACAGCTGAACTGATCAAGCAGAAGAAAGGATATCAGAGGTTAAATACCAACTCAATGACATAAAAGGAGAAGGTAAGATTAGAGAAAAAAAAGTGAAAAGAAATGAACAAATCCTCCAAGAAATATGGGATTATGTGAAAAGACCTAATCTAAGTTTGATTGGTGTACATGAATGTGACCAGGAGAATAAATCAAAGCTGGAAAACGCTCTTCAGAATATTACCCAGGAGAACTTTCCCAACCTAGCAAAGCAGGCAAACATTCAAGTCCGGGAAATACAGAGAACACCACAAAGATATTCCTCAGGAAGAGCAACCCCAAGGCACATAATCGTCAGATTTCACCAGGGCTGAAACAAAGGAGAAAATGCTAAGGGCAGCCAGAGAGAAAGGTTGGGTTACCCACAAAGGGAAGCCCATCAGTCTCACGGATGATCTCTTGGCGGAAACCCTCCAAGCCAGAAGAGACTAGGGGCCAATATTTAACATCCTTAAATAAAATAACTTTCAACCCAGAATTTCATATTCAGCCAAACTAAGCTTCAAAAGTGAAGGAGAAATAAAATCCTTTATGGAAAAGCAATTGCTAAGAGATTTTGTCACAACCAGGCCTGCCTTGCAAGAGCTCCTGAAGAACTAAACACGGAAAGGGACAACCAGTACCAGCCATGCCAAAAACGTACCAAATGGTAAAGACCACCCACACAATGAAGAAACTGCATCAACTAACAGGCAAAACAACCAGCTAGTATCAAAATGGCAGGATCAAATTCACACATAACAATATTAACTATAAATGTAAACGGGCTAAGTGCCCAGTCAAAAGTCACAGACTGGAAAATTGGATTAAAAGTTAAGACCCATCGCTGTGCTGTATTCAGGAGATCCATCTCATGTGCAAAGACACACATAGACTCAAAATAAAGGAACGGAGGAAGATTTACCAAGCAAATGGAGAGCAAAAAAAAGCAGGAGTTGCAATCCTAGTCTCCGATTAAATAAGACGGGCATTACATAATGGTAAAAGGATCAATGCAACAAGAAGAGCTAACTATCCTAAATACATATGCACCCAATACAGGAGCACCCAGATACATAAAGCAAGTTCTTAATGACCTACAAAGAGACTTGGACTCCCACATAATAATAGTGGGAGACGTTAACACTCCACTGTCAATATTAGACAGATCAATGAGACAGAAAATTAAAAAGGATATCCAGGATTTGAACTCAGATCTGAACCAAGAGGACCTAATAGACATCTACAGAATGCTACACCCCCAAATCCACAGAATATACATTCTTCTCAGCACCACATCGTACTTATTCTAAAATTGACCACATAATTGGAAGCAAATTACTCCTCAGCAAATGCAAAAGAACGGAAATCATAACAAACAAGTCTCTCAGACCACAGTGCAATCAAATTAGAATTCAGGATTAAGAAACTCACTCAAAACCACACAACTACATGGAAACGTAACAACTGGCTCTTGAATGTTGACTGGATAAATAATGAAATGAAGGCAGAAATAAAGATGTTCTTCGAAACCAATGAGAACAAAGATACAACATACCAGAGTCTCTGGGACACATTTAAAGCAGAGTCTAGAGGGAAATTTATAGCACTAAATACGCAAATGAGAAGTGAGGAAAGATCTAAAAGGGACACCCTAACGTCACAATTAAAAGAACTAGAGGAGCAAGATCGAATTCAAAAGCTAGCAGAAGACAAGAAATAACTAAGACCAGAGCAGAATAGAAGGAGATAGAGACAAAAAAAATCCTTCAAAAAATCAGTGAATCCAGGAGCTGGTTTTTTGAAAAGATCAACAAAATAGACAGAGTGTTAGCCAGACTAATAAAAAAGAAAAGAGAGAAGAATCAAATAGATGCAATAAAAAATGATAAAGGGGATACCACCACCGATTCTACAGAAATATAAACTACCATCAGAGATTACTACAAACAGCTCTATAGTAAATCTAGAAGAAATGGATAAATTCCTGGACATTTACACCCTCCCAAGACTAAACCAGGAAAAAGTGGAATGCCTGAATAGACCCATAACAAGGTCTGAAGTTGAGGCAGCAATTAATAGCCTACCAACCAAAAAAGGCCTAGGTCCAGATGGGTTCACAGCTGAATTCTACCAGACATACAAAGAGGAGCTGGTACCATTCCTTCTGAAACTATTCCAAACAATACAAAAAGAGGGAATCCTCCCACCTAACTCATTTTATGAGACCAACATCATCCTGATACCAAAACCTGACAGAGACACAACTAAAAAAGAAACTTTCAGGCCAATATCCATGATGAACATTGAGGCGAAAATCTTCAATAAAATACTGGCAAACCGAATCCAACAGCACATCAAAAAGCTTATCCATCACAATCAAGTCAGCTTCATCCCAGGGATGCAAGGCTGGATCAACATATGCAAATCTATAAATGTAATCCACCACATAAACAGAACCAAAGACAAAAACCACATGATTATCTCAATAGATGCGGAGAAGGCCTTCGACAAAATTCAACAGCACTTTATGCTAAAAACTCTCATTAATCTAGGTATCAATGCAAAGTATCTCAAAATAATAAAAGCTATTTATGACAAACCCACAGCTAATATCATACTGAATGGGCAAAAACTGGAAGCATTCCCTTTGAAAACTGGTACCAGACAAGGGTGCTCTCTCTCACCACTCCCATTCAACATAGTATTGGAATTTCTGGCCAGAAAAATCAGGCAAGAAAAAGAATACAGAGTATTCAATTAGGAAAAGAGGAAGTAAAATAATATCTATTTGCAGACGACATGATTGTATGTTTAGAAGACCCCATTGACTCAGACCAAAATCTCCTTAAGATGATAAGTAACCTCAGCAAAGTCTCAGGACACAAAATCAATGTGCAGAAATCACAAGCATTCCTATACACCAATAACAGACAAACAGAAAGTCAAACCATGAGCAAACTCCCATTTACAATTGCTACAAAGGGAATAAAATACCTAGGAATACAACTAACAAAGGATGTAAAGGACCTCTTCAAGGAGAACTACAAACCACTGCTCAATAAAATAACAGAGGACACAAACAGATGGAAAACCATTCCACACTCGTGGTTAGGAAGAATCAATATTGTGAAAATGGCCATACTGCCCAAAGCAATTTATAGATTCAATGCTATTCCCATCAAACTACCACTGACCTTCTTCACAGAATTGAAAAAAACCACCGTAAATTTCATATGGAACCAAAAAAGAGCCTACATAGCTAAGACAATCCTAAGCAAAAGAGCAAAGCTAGAGGCATCATGCTACCTGACTTCAAACTATACTACAAGGCTACAGTAATCAAAACAGGATGGTACTGGTACCCAAACAGAGATATAGCTCACAGAGGCCTTGGAAGTAATGCCATACATCTACAACCATCTGATCTTTGACAAACTGTACAAAAACAAGCAATGGGGAATGGATTCCCTGTTTAATAAATGGTGTTGAGAAAACTGGCTAACCATGTGTGGAAAGCTGAAAATGGACCCATTCCTTACACCTTATACAAAAATTAACTCCAGATGGATTAAAGATTTAAACATAAGATGTAACACCATAAAAACCCTAGAAGAATACCTAGGCAATACCATTCAGGACATAGACATAGGCAAGGACTTCATGACTGAAACACCAAAAGCAACAGCAACAAAAGCCAAAATAAACAAATGGGATCTAATTAAACTTAAGAGCTTTTGCACAGCAAAAGAAACTATAATTAGAGTGAACCAGTAACCAACAGAATGGGAAAAAATTTTTGCAATCCACCCATCTGACAAAGGGCTAATATCCAGAATCTACAAAGAACTAAAACACATTTACAAGAAAAAAACAACCCCATCAAAAAGTAGGTGAAA
Source organism: Cebus imitator (assembly GCF_001604975.1). Classification (NCBI taxonomy): domain Eukaryota; kingdom Metazoa; phylum Chordata; class Mammalia; order Primates; family Cebidae; genus Cebus; species Cebus imitator. Next base: position 2,205,434 of record NW_016107570.1, on the reverse strand, counting down.
GATATGAACAGATACTTTGCAAAAGAAGACATACGTGAGGCCAACAAACATATGAAAAATGCTCATTATCACTAGTCATTGGAGAAATGCAAATCAAAACCACATTGAGATACCATCTCACACCAGTTAGAATGGTGATCATTAAAAAATGTGGATACAACAGGTGTTGGAGAGGATGTGGAGAAATAGGAACGCTTTTACACTGTGGGTGGGAGTGTAAATTAGCTCAGTAATTGTGGAAAACAGTGTGGTGATTCCTCAAAGATTTAGAAGTAGAAATATCATTTGATCCAGCAATCCCATTCCTGGTACATACCCAAAGGATTATAAATCATTCCATTATAAAGACACATGCACACGTATGTTCCTTGCAGCACTGTTTACAATAGCAAAGACTTGGAACCAACCCAAATGCCCATCAAAGATAGGCTGGATCAAGATAATGTGGCACATATACACCATGGAATACTATGCAGCCATAAAAAAAGGATGAGTTCATGTCCTTGCAGGGACATGGATGACTCTGGAAACCATCATTCTCAGCAAACTGACACAAAAACAGAGAACCAAACACCCCATGCTCTCACCATAAGTGGGTGTTGAACAATGAGAATACATTGACACATGGAGGGGAACATCACACACTGGGGTCTGTTGGGGGGTGGGGGGCTAGGGAAGGGATAGCAGAGGGTGGGTTGATTGGGGAGGGATAACATTGGGAGAAATACCTAATGTAGGTGATGAGGGGATGGAGGCAGCAAACCACCATGCTACGTGTATCCCTATGTTAACAATCCTGCAAGATCTGTATATGTAACCCAGAACTTAAAATTTTTTTAAAAAAAGTTTAAATAAATAAAACAGCTGCAATAAAGTTACAATTATGCCAAAACAAAAATGTTAGAATGGCCTACTCTGAGTTATTTTTACTTATAACACTTCTGAAATCAAGTATGTGAGGTTTTTCTTCACACCAACCAATTCAACTCTCCAGACACCACCTGCGGGTCCTAAAATTCAATTTAATTCAATTATGACACTAAGTGCTGGGAGTTAATGCAGACCTCATAAGTTAAGAGCTCAGTCCCAAGACTATTGGTACTACAGACACAGGTCACAAGTCCCAGGTTGCCATCTGTACTTCTGACCAACCAGCTATAAATCAGGGGTTCCGAGGACTCCCTCCTCAAGTCTGATAATTTCCTAGCACAGCCTACAGAACTCAGGAAGACATTTTATTCACTATCACCTATTTATAATAAAGGATAGAAATGAACAGCCAGATGTAGTTACATAGAGTGAAATCTGGAATGGTTCCAAGCACAAGAATTTCTGTCCCCATAGAGCTGATATGTGCCACCCTCCTGGCATGCTGAAGTATTCACCAACTTGTGGGTATTGTCAAAATTTGAAAGCTCTCCAAACTATGCCATTTAGGGGTTTTCATAGAAGTCTCATTAAATAGGCATGGTTGATTAAATCACTGGCCATTGGTGATTAGCTCAACATCCAGCCCCTCTCCCCTCTCCAGAGGTTGAAGGGTAAGTCCGTAAGCCTCAAGGCTGTAAGTCTCAACCTTCTTAATTATGTCTTGGTCTTTCTGGGGACCAGCCCCATTCTTAAAACTATCTAGGAGATCCTTGCCACCAGCAATCTCATGAGCATACAAGAAACACTCTCATCACTCCAGAGAAACTGGAGACAAAGATTAAATATGTATTTCCCATGGTACCACACTTACAATCAAATTCAATATTCTCCAGCAGGAATTACCCCAAGGTCAGGTATATAATTTAGCATGTCTATAAAGGTGCTTTGCACATGACCTATACATAAATTACTTCTCAGGAATTTCCTAGTATATTTCCAAATTTCTATCTTTGTTTTCTCTGAACTACTATGTTGAATGCTTATTTTATTTTCACCCATTCTTTTCCACCTAAACTAGGAATTCCTAGCTCTACCAAAAAAAAATAATAATAATAATAATAATAATAATAATAAAAGAAGATAAACTTAGGAACATCAGGACCAAAAGATATCTTGGCTGAGTCCTCAGTGATGCAAAAGCAACAGTCCAGAGAATGCAAGAATCCATGACTAGATAGAGAAGCACATTCAGTGTTATATAATTCAGAGCAATTGAATTTTTAAAAACTAGCTTTATTCGAAATCTCCAAGCATTCAGGCAGATGTCCAGCAGAAAAGAATAAGTAGAAATACATCCATTAGCTTTAATATAATCCAAATATATAAGGCACAGAGCATTAAATCAATATAATGAAGAAAAAGTCTTAAAATACTGTATTTTAAGAGAGTTGAAATTATTATAAAGGGAAACATTTCTTTTTATGTACTTTTGAACACAAGACATTAAACAAAATTAAGATCCAAAAGAAATGATTGCTCTTCCATAAATTAAATGTTGGAAAAAAATTTAATTAAGCTTGAGGGTTTCAAATGAACAAAATTGTACTAACATATTTGTTATGTACCAGCCATTTCCTAGGGCTGATTAATTTTTTTAAAAAAGCTACTCTCCAAGTTTCAATAATTTTCTCAACTTCTCTGTTTGAATGCTTGCAACACTAACAATCATTTTTATTTGTTTATGTGACTTAATAATACCACAATATGAAGATAACGTTTTTTTCTATTCCAAGATAACCAAACTGTTGGAGAGGTTTTTAACTGAAATTGCCCTGTCATGCTATTTACACAATTGTCAGTTAGAGAATTCAAGCAAGATACAAATTTGATTAAAGCAAATTATTGTTACAATTTTCAAAACACTTAATAAATGAGATTAGAGGTGAAACTATTATAGAAGAAATGCATATGATTTCGTTTATTTTTCTCATTTACTATGCTCCATTTCTTTGTAAAATGTTTTATATTTTTCTAAAAGCTAAAATACTCATTCTACTTGGGAAAAGTTAAAAATTCTATTAAACAAAAAAAATTAATTAAATGATTTTTCAAAGTAGAGAAAGATAGATCCAAAGGATTCTACAATTCAGATTTATTCAACATGCAATAGTAATTTATATTATTATTCAACATGTCCACATTCAATAGTAAAGTCTTGACATTAAGCAGAATTTTGCAAATTATAAACAGTTTTACTTGTACACTAATTAAAAAATCATAAAGTCCTAAATTGAAGAAGAAAGAATAACTGAGAATAAATTTTAACTGTGAATTTATACATGCACATTTACTTAGTTTCACTGAATCAGCTGAGAATTAGAGTAAGCCAGATGATTTAGATAATAGCTATATCTTCAATATTTGTCTGTTGGGAAGAAACAACAAAATATATTTAATTTTAAACATGTACAAACAGGTTACCAGTAATAATCTTATCAAAAGCAGTATGAGTAGATTACTGGAGCTAGAAGCAAAAATGCTAGGCTGGGCAAGAAAGTTCAGAATGGAGGCATGGATTCCTGATTTTTTTTTTTTTTTTTAAAAGATAACATACTAAATACCTAAATAATTAATGTGCCAGGAATTGAGTTAGGGTATAACAAGATGCTAAGCACTGAAGATATACTGATAAGCAGGACAGCCCTCACAGCATTTACAATCTACCAGTGAAGACAAATGATAATGCTATCAGTAGAGGATTTTAATGTCATGCAATAGAAACGTTTGCTTAGTTTAAACCTACAAGGAGATGGGCTCACAGAATTGTAGGGAGGCTGAAGAAACAGGCTCAGAAGCTATGAAATGAAAAATGAAACCATCGAAAATAATGCCACAGAACTAGTTCAGTGAAGACCTACCTTAGGCAGCCACCACACAACAACAGATACTACAATTTGCACCACTAATCTCACAGGCACTAAACAACAGGCGATGCCTCAAGCTTGAGTGCTCCTCCTCCTCTCTTCCCCTAAAAGTCCTACCCAACTAAAACCACTGCCAGGAAGAATTATCTGCTGCTCCCATTTATTTATTTGTATCACTAACTTATGAACTCAAAAGTGGGGCAGCAATGTATCTCATTGCTTGAGTCTAGATCATATGTCCATGGCCTGGCTACAAGAGAAGCTGGAGGAGTGAGTACACAGCTCTTCCTCTGGGGAGAAAGTGGGGAGAGCTCTGCCTCCTAGCAAGACTACTAATCACAAGGTGCAGAATTATCAAAACACAGCAATAGCCTCATATGAAGAGCAGCTATATCAGCAAGTAAAAACATAAGGAAGAAATTATGTAACACTAACTTAAGAGAGATATTTATTTTTCCCTCACATAAGGAGATATGGAAGACAAGACTCCAGGGCTCACATGGTGACAGATCCACAGTCATAAGGGATTCAGGCTCCTTCTGTCTGGCTACTCTGCTGTCCTTACAGTGTCATCTCATGACCCGAGATGGCTACTAAAAGGCCATCTACATTCACATTCTAGTTAGCAGAAAAAAAGGGAAGAGGAAAAGAAGAAAATGCCCTTTTCTCTTCAGTGATACATTATAGAAGTCATACTCAACATATATCTTATTTCCCAAAATTTAATTGTAAAGCCAAACCTAGCTGTAATGGAAAAGAGGGAATGTAGTGATTTGCTATGTGGCAACATGTCCAGCTAAAAATTAAGAGTTCTTATTACTGAAAGAAGAAGGGATGAATATATAATGCAAGGCAAAAAGCCACATAAGCCACAGCAAGCCACAATGAATAGCAACCACTAAAATGAGATACGTAATAACAAAGAATAGTAAGACAAGTACAAAAAACAACTATGAGAACATTTAACACAGGATTCTAACCCAGTCTAGAAATAGGGAAGGCCTCCCTGAGGAAGATATATTCAAATGAGAGGTAAAGGATGTGGAGTTAGCTAGATGGAAGAGTTGAATACAGAAAGGAGAGAAGAAGAGGGGAAGGTAGTTAGAGGCAAGCAAAACAAGTGTAAAGGCCTGGCATGATATACAGAAAAGGAACTGATGAAGCTCTAGTGAGCTGAAGGCTACAGAGCAAAGGGAAGAGCAGAGTGAGATACCTGTCAGAAAGGCAGAGACCAGATACTGTGTAATGCCTCCTAAATCCAGCAGCTTGGACTTGATCCTAAGTATGGTATGAAGTCACTGAATTAAAGCAACACAGTTATATAATCATAATTAGATTTGAAACTCAGAAATCGCACCAAGACCAGAGTGTGGAGCCTGGATCAGAGGAGAACAAGGCTGGAGGTCAAAAATAAAGAGGTAGTTGTAGTTCAGGAGAAAGTGACAGATGACTAGACCAGGGTAGGGGTACTGAGGATAGAGAGAAGTGGAAGGATTCAAGAGCCAGTTAGAAAGTCTAATTGACAGGCAACTGAAGAAACATTGGGAGTAAGTCAGAAAGAGTTAAGTAAAATTTCAGGTTTCTGCCTTGCACATCTAGTTGGAGATGGCATCATTTATTAAGACAGGAAATACTAAAGGATGTTTTGTTTCGCTTTGTTTTTTAGAGGAAGGGAATAATTAGTTTTAGTTTTAAAATGCCGACTCTGAGGCCCCATTTATATCTGATTGTAAGCTGTTGTCTTTAAGTATCTGGAATTGGAACACACGGAAAATGAATTGGATTTGTTTTAGAGCAATCAGCACTGGAGCCATGAGAGTAAATTCCATGGCTTGAAGAAGTTGTACAGTAAGACTAGTAATTAGCTGAGAACAGAGCTCCAATCAGCCTAATTACTAAAGAGATAGAAAAAGGAAAACTATAAGGCATTCTATCTCACTTCTCAAAGATTGTTTTAGTGGGACTAGGTAGGTCCAAGGAATCTAGAAACTTAACAAGTAACTTTAATTGATTTAGTTTAATTCTGATGTCATAGGTCAAGTGTATGCTAAGAATCATTGTTATAAATCTGTGCAGTCCAATGAATTAATCTCTTGAGACGCTCTTGAGGGAGGGGGTTGATTCCTTGGTGAGATTAGTATATGTTATACACTACATTCTGCCTACTATACCCCTATACCTCTGCTTTCCTTCTTGGAGAATCCCAATGCACAACAGCAAATTGAATGCTCCAATAGGTTCTACATTTTGTTAGATAACCTATTTAACTCTGTTCAACAAGTTGTTCCCCAAACTTATTTGGCTTCAGAATATATTTACCTCATAAAACCTAAAATATTCCATGATCTGAAAACACTGTTAAAAGACTTCTAACAAAATGTAGAAAATCTAGAAGAATGTTGTCTTTCAATTTTCAAATTCTTTTAAAAATGTAGGAAATCACTGTAAACCATGATGATAACAATAATAGATATGGATCAGTAGAAAAGACCACAGTAAAAGTTTTACATGCCCCCTAGAAATTATAATGTACAAAGATACAAACAGCAGGAATGAAGAAACTCAAATAGAAGACACTCTTAGGAAAATAAAAAGAAGAAAACTGATGAGAAGAAGAAAATAATAAAAGAAGAAAAACTGATGAGACAGACAAGGAAGGCAGTTCATAAAAAACCTTGGATACTACAAAAGCAATCCTCATCTTTCAAGGCACTAATCAGTAATATTTTTTTTTTCTACAGAGCTTAATATGATCTGCCTCTATGGAAGAGATAACAGAAAGACACAAATATGCGATTTGGAATGAGAAGGATCTATGTTTACAATTGAGTTCTGTCACTCATTAGCTAAATTAACCAGCCAACATGTGCCACAGATGGTTGATGAAAGTAATGATAAAGGTGGTGATAATGATGCTGACTACCATTCACTGATCGCTCACTACACACCAAGCCCTTTACATACTCATCTACTGCTCACAATGCTTCAAGATAGGTGGAATCATCTTCATTTTACGGGGAATGAAGTTGTGGCTTCAGAGCATTTAAAGCATTTGTCTAAGACCTTGAGATTGTTTTGAACATCAAGAGAAATGAGGTGTGAATGAACTATTCTAAAGGCTGTAAAGCTCCAAACAAATTGTAGATGTTATTATATAAGAATGTGAATAAATGCCTTTGCTACCTGTACATACTTCCTTGCTAATATTTCTTACAGACTGCTCTTTATAGTAATATAAAATATCAATTACCAAGGGTTAAGAGATGTGAACCTCCATTCTTTAAGAACTAAATATTGACAGTTTCTTCCTACTATATTGTTCCAAAACCAGAGACTTAGTGTTACTAGTATTATTGGAAGCTCTAGTGAATCAAATGCCTTGACCAAAATGGTCATTAATTTTAAGTAAATAAAAGCTCAAATTTCTATTACAGTATTAACTAACTAGATGGTAATACCCATACTCCAATACATTCTCTAGACACATCCCTGGGAATAACACAGTATGTGTTAAACACAGTTTTCTAATTAAAAGAATAAATGTACAAGTCCTAATGCAGTGAAAGTACATTTTATAGCCATATAGGATTTAGTATTCCAGTGTCTGGATTAAGAGTTCTAGGGGCTTAAGTGGACTATTTTGGGCCAATGCTATTATTAATCCACTTTATCTCAGAAAAGTTTTAACTTCTTTTGTATGTGTCTTTGATCTGAAACAGCTCCTTCCATGTCTCTCTCTATGACTATTAGAACTTGATCACTCAGACCTTTCCTCAGTCACAATGCTTATTCACCTGTAGAAGTGCCAGTTACCATGCTAGTTTGGAGAATTTCTCAGACAATGAGATCCCAACGACCTAAAATAGTAGACTTAAATTTACTCAGCCTCCCATAAAATACATAAATATACATATTTTCATGTAATTACAGCTAAAAAATGTCTAAGACATCTGAAACTCTTCAGTTCTAATGTTTAACACTCTCAAGAATGCTCTTTTATTCCCTTACATGATATTCCAATGGATTTCACAATTAAAGCTTTTGAAATACACCACATATTGAGTAGTTAACAGTTATACAGATCCATTATATCAGACTCTTGTACTATAAAAAAAAATCAATTTCAGTTTTTTAAGTATTATCCTTTATATTGGGTAGCATAATATATAATTGAAATATGGTACTAACTCACTGATTTAATTCACAGGAAATCATGTTTGCTATAAGAAAGTACATGAGATATATGAACACAGAAGGAAAATCTGTAAGTCAACAGCATGGGAAAAGAGAAAAAAAATAAAAACAGTAAAGAAAGAAAACTTAGTGAGTACAGCCACATAGGATAAATAACATAGGTGCAAATAGCCCAATAAACTTCAAAGGGCTATAAAGGCACAAATATTTTACAGGACAGAAAAGTAAGCAGTGGTTATTATTACAGTGTAAACTATCATGCAATGTCTTCAAGAAAAAAAAGATACAGGCATCAAAGATGTTTACTAAAAGTGCAGATTTTAGGGCTGGGCACAGTAGTTCATGCTTGTAATCTCAGCACTTTGGGGAACAAGGTAAAAGGATCACTTGAGGAAAGAACTTTAGGACCAACCTGGGCAACATAGTAAGATCACAATCTCTAAAAGAAAGAAAATAAAAAATTGGCCAAGCATGGTGGCACGTGCCTGTAGTCCTAACTAGTCAGGAGGCCGAAATGGGAGAATCACTTGAGACCAGGAGTTTGAGGATGCAGTGAACTATGATTATGCCACTGCACTCCAGCCTGGGTGACAGAGCAAGATCCTATCTCTTTAAAAAAAAAATGTATATATATATATATATATATATATATATATATACACACACACACAAACACACACACACACACACACACACACATGTATATATATATTTTTTTATATATAAAAAATTTTTATTTATAAAAATATATACATATATATATATATATATGTATATATATATATATATTTCAAAGAAACCCAGAATCCAGGATAATTTTTTTCTGGGGTTCAACATATTTGAAATTTTGGTATACTGCTACTTACATTTCACATGGGGACTGCCATAAAAATTAGTTATCCTAATCATGATCCCCCAAGGATATAGCCCTTTATTTGATAGACAGAACCTTGTTTTATTTGTATAGTACCAGAAAATTTTACCCGGCTCATAAATAAAAAGAGTTCTCCTTTTTTAAAAATTTAAATTGTAATATTAATAGTAATAAAAAAGAAACCCTTTTGCCATTTCAGCAACAAAACTTACTGGAGACAATATTCTTAGAACTCTAAGAGTTAAAAAACTTCAATAGGCAGTATATTCCAAAGGCCTTCTTAGCCAGTTTTCTAAAGTACAGAATGATCAATAAAAATCAGCCTGTAACTGTACCTTCCAAACGTCAATTGCAGGGAATCTGTGCATTCAGCGGAATGCCAAATAGTACTGGCAGACATTTATAGAAAGAGAATGCTATGTTTGCATTGTTCTGTTAATAGCATGCTAACAAGTATATTTCCTGTAGAGTCACTAATGGACAGAAAAAAATATATAATAAAGTAGTGAATAGTGGACAGCCATTCATGTTCTAGCGGTCTACGGTTAGTAGAGAGAAAAAAGAGTAAGTCCTATAATCTTAGGAGCTGTAAAAAAGAATCCTCTCTTGTTAAATCTCAAGAGAATCTGAAGAGGGAATAAAAGAGAAAAAAAGTCAGACAGATTATGCTGTCAATTTTAGTTGTCATAATGTGCTTCAGAGATAAAACATTCCTCTGAATGGCAATTGAACAGATGGAAATTTTCATTTTTGGTTAACTGGATGGAAGAATTGGACCAGTACCTAAAATGACATTGAAATGAAGCTCAAACCCCCTCCCACAAGAAGGAAACAGATGCATCACTCCAGATACAAAATAAATTATTGAACAGTGCATATATTATATTGGCATCATTGTATCCAACTGTACATCTGCACAATGTTTTAGTATCCTGGTGAGAGAACAGACATTTCTGAAAGGGAAAATAGGCAACTATTGAAGTGAATCAGATAAGTATACCATTTGGGTAAGAAAAGCCAAAGCAACACTTCACTAAATTTGAAGTTATTCATGCTGAGGAAAAGAAAGAACCATAAATTATACTGATTCCAATGTCCTTGAACTTATACATTGAATTAAATGTAGTAGATTCTGAAATATAAAATCATGTTTTCAGGATTTTCATAATCTTAAATCAGAATGAATAAGATCCTAAAGGAGTTAAGGCTGAATACCCTCCTTGCTTGATCTGACAGAGAAGTGAGTGATATATTAAAATAAACTACATTTCTTATCTTAAGCTAGTATTTGAGCGGATTCATGGAATAGGTAACTGAAAGGAGACCTATTTGATGATTTAAAGTTAATAAACAATCCTATGAGTTGTGAACTAAGGAAAGAGTTGAGTTGAGCTCCTTTTGATTCTCTTAAGTTCCACCTACACTTTCTGACAATACTGTCCTGCTTGGTCCTTTCACACTGCTCTCCTCATCATCTGTTGCTTATTGATGGAGCTGATCCATGGTAGGCAGCTTGCATTACCCTACACTGCCATTCAGTTTTCCTATCAACCCTTTCCTCTCTCTCCCAACTCATTAAATCCTTAGTCCAGCTGCTAAGGAAATATAAGGATATCAGTTTTAGAGGGCATGTCAAATAAGCAAGATTTATCATTTTGTTTCACTTTTAAGGTATAATGTTCATTGGCATTGGGCCAGCAACGTTGCTGTGTTATATATAAGGTAACTATATAAGAAGGTTTGATCAGGGGATGTGGATGATGCTTGAGATGCCAAACCATGAGTTTAGTACCTAAAAGAGAAAGGAGCAAAAGAACAAACGTCTTCACATAAAAATATTTTATAGTTTAATAATAAAAATTCTGACTTTTTATTTATTAAGTTATTCATCACAAGGTAAGATTTTACTAAATATCTAAAGTCATAAATTATTTTCTGAGACATGACTTCTAATCAAACTACATTTAATAAGGATTTAGTATCTTAAAGACCAATTAAATAATGTATGTCTTGACTATTAAAACAGGAAAGGTGAGGAAAATACTTTCAGGGGAACCCTACAAAATACTAATGGAGAGCAGACAGCACATAAGCATGATGAATTATGAATCTATATATATATTGGTGCACAATCTTCACCATGGTTTTCCCTTCAGAAATAAAAGTTGTGCAGGGAAATCATTCATTGCGCTCTCCCAATCATTTTTAAACACAGGCAAATGTGAAATAGTGAAGAGCTCATTAAAGATATAGAGGACAAATATAACCTAAAAGTAAAAGTATAAGGAGGTTGGGCCCATATGGACTTATTAGTCAGAGAAAAGCCTTGAGGGGAATAGCTCGGGATGTGGGAGAGGAGAAATAGTTAGAAGGTAATTGAGAAAGGGGAAGTCAAGTTGGCTCCCTCCCTGAGGTGTTTCTGCCAAAGAAGGAGACTAGGAATAGAACCTTCAGGAATAGTATCATATGGTGGCTGGACTCCCAAAGAGATTGCTGCTAGAAAAAGGCCATGGTACAATATGGTAATGATTCACAGATGAATAAGAGAAAGAAGTGGACCAGAAATCATATTATGTCCCTCTGCCTCATTCCAAGGCTCTGTCTTATGTAAATTTAAGCTGCTCTATGGTTTCCAGGCATTCTATAACCATTCTCCATTAGTATCTCTCAGTGTTATTCTGTAATTAGTCTTATATTAATATGAGTGGAGATTTCACTAATTGACAACCTAAAGCAAAATATTTCAGAAAACATGCTACATATTCCAGGTGGTCTATCTCCAGTGGTCACTGCTCATAAGACTAACAAAAGAGGTTCATGGATCATCAAGGAGCCAGGGGAAAATTCCATATCTACAGGGCAAAAAGGCAGGTAGGATTCCAGGTCTTATTAAATGAGGGCCGAAAGAGAGCCAAAAGGGTTAACCTGAAGAATGCAGCATGTTTTCACTTCAGGTGAAGTTGACTCTAAGTTAATTTCATTGTTGGTAAAGATAAATAATTAGCAGCCTTATTTTGATATACGTAGTATATTTTCTTAACAAACATAATATTAACACGACATTTATTCACCATAAACATAAAATAAATTAACTCTGAATAAAGCATTTCTTAACATAGATAATATAGTAAAGTATTGAAAGGTAACCTCTGAACAAACAGTACACACAGAAATCTCATGGTAAATCTGATGGAGGCTGGATTTACCTCTCTAAGTGTAAAGCCTGAAACAGGACAGAGAAAAGCTGAATTGCTACTAATGAAACAATATATGACAAATTAACACTAAGTCTACTCATCTTCCATTAAAAAAAGGCACCAGATACTAAAGCACTTTTAATTCCTGTGTTCATCTTTTTTTGTTGGGCAAATAGACAATCAGCACATTTTTAATACTGTCGAATTCCATAGTCAGTCAACCATTGGTCCTTCAACACTATGAAGATTTTATTATATTCCTTAGCAATCAGTGATAACAATTTCAATTTTTTCTTCTATCATATGGTCCTCTAAAACTTTTTTATTTTGTCCATCAAGTCATTATGCAAATTCCATACCAAAAAATTTTCTCTCAATCTGGAATTCTAAACATTGTTAGTTTTTCTGATTTGCAAACAGTGACAAACAAACACAAACAACAAAAACTAAATCATACAACAAAGCAAAATAATCGACTATCTAACTTTTGGAGAACTTTCTCTAATTCCAGAATAAGGTACTCTGGCTCCACAGCAAATATTTTTAAAAACATGCGATATATGAAGACACGAATATTGACAGCATTCATCCTATGTACTAGCATGACTAGTAATTATTTCTTAAAAACTTGAGATAAAATCCATATAACATAAAATTTACCATTTTACCAGTGGCACTTAGTATGTTCAAAACTACTCTGTCTAGTTCCAAAACATTCTCATCACCCCAACAGAAAAACCCATAACTATTAAGCAGCCACACTGTTTTCTTTCCCTTCCCAAATCCTGGCAATTTGCTTCTCTATCAGTGAATTTGCTTGTTCTGGATATTTCATATAAATGGAATCATATGATATGTGCTTTTTTGTGTCTGGCTTCTCTGCTTAGTATAACATGTTCACAGGTTCATCTATGTGGCAGCACGTATAAATTAGTACTTCATTCTTTTTATGGCTGAGTAATATTCCACTCTATGCATATATACCACATTTTGTTTATTCATTCATCCATCAATAGACAGTTGGGTTGTTTTTGCCTTTTGGCTACTGTAAATAGTGAAGCTATGAACATTTGTGGACAGGCATTTGCTTAAGTATGTTTCAATTTTTGTATATACCTAGGAATGGAATTGCTGGTTCACATGGTAATTCTATGTTTAACTTTTGAGGAACAATCAATCAATCAATATCTAGTGAGAACACTTCTCTGTGGAAAATATATTTGAGACTTTTGATGCTCCTTATGCATCTGGGGTAACATGTCATTATTAACTCAATTTTCATTGGTCTTCTAGGATTTGAGATATACACAATCTACTATATTAGAAACATTTATCCTCAAAGCCTCCAATTCCATTTTCTCTACCATAGTAAGTAGCTTTATATTTCATAGCATACTAAAAGTGTCAATTGGTACAGTGCCCTCAAATTCTCAAAAATTTAAAAAATAAATCTCTGAATACAATGGGTCTCCTATATTGGAAAAAAAAAAAAAAACAACCAACTCATTTTAACAACAAGTTATCAAGCCAAAAAACAAAATTAAAAACTTATGAAATTTTGATAAAAAAATTTTATGCAGTTAGGTCATACATTGAGAAGGAAGCCAGAGAAAGGTATCACCGACTTTGTGGAATACTGTTGAAAGAAGAAAAACAAATGGAATTTTTACAGGAAAAACGGATGATTATAGATTAGATTCGGGTTGAGTCATAGCATCTTTCACTCTGAAGAGAGCACATGACTCAAACCCCTATCACATTTTATAGTTTATTCATTAATAGCCAAAGACTTTGTTAAATAAGTCTCTGATTCCAACATTCATGACTATTAATGGGATAAAAATGGGTTTTCATCATGTTGGAAACAAATACAATTTTATAAGCCTACTCCACATACTAATTTTTTAAAAATACATTATAAAAGGTCATCAAGCTACTATAGTTCCAAAATAGCATTAATTTCTTTTTGCTGCAACAGTTTAGAGGTTTCACATATCTTATTTCATAATTTTCAGAAACCAAATATCATTTAAAAGGATCTATAATAATACATTCTAGAAAGAAGAAAGTAATCACTAAAACTTTTTGTTTCTTCGTTATCAGTTTCTCAAAGGACACTATCAAATGTTACCAATCACAAATGGCCTTACCAAAATTAAAGATCTATATTTGTTGGTTTATTTATTCATTCATTTAAGTTTACATTGCCCCAAATGTTCCTGAATATGTTAGCTTTTAGACAATTTAAACAGTACCTACAGATTTCATTTTGCTGGCTACAAACTTGACCCAGAATCATATTTTGAGAATTCTAGAGTTTAAAATTTTGACTATTTTCTACCCCTAGGAGAAAAGACAGGTTGGTGCCACTTGTTGGCTGGGAGGCACATTAGTACTTTGCTGCCAGTAATTTAGTAGGAAACCTGGAAGGTCGCCAATGAACCAAAAATTAGGATAAGGCTTTCCCCAAGATGGTAATACCTCATTTATAGTCAGCTATTTTACATATTTTAAAATTTCTGTTCTCTCATAAGCATATAAAGAAAGAATATAAGAAGGAGGGAATCTAAGCACAATGGAGGGAATCCAAGCACAATGAAGGGAAGAATGGAAAAGCAGATCCTGAAAACATTTTATTTGTTCACAGGTGTAAAATGGCAATCCTCAAACTAATTCAAAAATAAAAACATAATTTTATTAGTTATGAATAATTATGTTCAATTCTTTTATTTTCTAGTTAAAATCTAATGTCATATCAAAATGTTGTCAAGACTTACCTTACAGTTTATGAATCAAAGGTATGTTATACAGAGCTCAATAAAGTTTTAAAATTCCATTGTTAGTAGCATCTTTATTATACATATTTGATCTAGACAATCCCTTATATGGGTGACTAAATTCTCATACCAGCTTTGACTTATTTTCCTTTCTTCTAGCTGACTTATTATTTTTATAATATTTCCAGTGCCTCAGTTATTTTACTAATGAAAACATCTTAGTGAAGTCATATACAGTTACAAGAATACTCCACAATGGGGTCAGACATACCTTTCTTATGAGTTACAAAGGGGACTGACTAGAAACTACAACGAAATCACCAAACCTTTGTGTTAATAAACATAAGCCACATTTATAACACACTAATTGGACTACTGCTGTTAATATGCATCAATACCTCTATTTCTATTTTAGAAACCAGCTGTTTTCAGTTTGATGAACTAGCTATAAAGTTTGATATTATGATAAATAGAAGATTGTTTTTAGAAGAAAAACAGGTGAGACAGAGGGTAGAGCATGATAGAGAAATAGACATCTCCACCAACTGTCCACCCCAGCAAGGTCATCAGTTCAACAACTTTCTACACACACACACAAAAATACCTTCATGAGAACCAAAAATCTGGTGAGCTTTCACAGTACTTTATTTTAACTTCATATCCCCAAAAGAGTGAGTGAAGAGACAAAAAATCACTCTTCAATTGCCATTGCCACCCCTCCCTGACCCCAGCAATCTTAAGGCACAGAACTCATTGCTGTTCTGTTAGAACTAGAAAACCAGAACAAACTGAGCTAAGCCTGCCTACAGAGGGAACATCAAAACCAGCCCTAGACAGAGAGGAATCACTAATTCCAGCAGTTTGAACTTAAGTGCCTGCAAACCTTACCACCAAGGCCTGCAGCACTCTGTGTCTCCAAGTAAACCTGAAGCCAGTCTAGGCCATAAGGACTGTAACTCTTGGATGAGTCCCAGTGTTGAACTGGGCCCAGAGATGGTGGACTGGGAGGGCACAGTCCATTGTGGGTCAGCCACAGGAGTGCTGGCAATACCTCTCCCCAACCCCATGCTACACAGCTCCCTGCTCCAAGAGACCCCTTCCTTCTGCTTGAGGAGAGGAGAGGGAAGAGTGGGGAGGATTTTGTCTTCCATCTAAGATGTCAGTTCAGCCAAGGTAGGATAGCACAATGGTCAGAGTTGTGAGGCACCTGTTCCAGGCCTTAGCTCCCAGATGATATTTCTGGCCACATCCTGGTCCAGAAGGAAACCCCTGCCTTGAAGGAAAGGACACATCCTGGCAGCGTTCATTATCTGCTAGTTGAAGAGCGCTTGAGCCCTGAGTAACCAGTAGAAACACCCAGGTACTACATTAAGGATCTTGGGTGAGCCTCGGAGACTTGCTGGCTTCAGGTACCAGCAAATCTACAGTAGAGTAGAGCACCAAGCAGGTTTTAGAGTCTCCAATTCTAGGACTTGACACTTGGATGGCACTTCTGTACCTAACCTGGGTCAGAGGGGAGCTCACTATCCTGAAGGGTGAGTCCTAGGCCAGGCAGCATTCAACACAAGCAGGCTTAGGAGACCTTGGGCCTAAAGGAAACATCAAGGGTAGTCTTGTAGTACTCCTCGTGGCCTGGGGTGGTAGTGGCCATGGAGTGAGTCTCCTCTGCCTTTGAAATGGGGAGGGAGGGTGGGAAGGACTGCATCTTGTTGTGATTTGAGTGCCAGCTCGGCCACAATACAGTAGAACCCCAGGTAGACTTCTAAGGTTTTTCACTCTAGTCCCTGACTCCTGGATGGTACTTTTGGACCTTGCCACTCTGAAGGGAAGGACACAGGCCTGGCTGGCTTTGTCACCTGCTGACTGAAGAGCCCCAGGACCTTTAGTGCACATAGGCAAGACTGTAGCCAGGGAGTGGTCACAGCAGGCCTTGGGCAAGATCCAGTGTTGTGCTGGCTTCAGGTCTGACCTAGTGTAGTCATAGCGTTCATGGCCATAGGGATGATTGTTACACTCCACCCCCAGCTTAGATGGTTTAGAACAGAAAGATAGAGAGGTTCTGTATGTTTGGGAGAAAATAAGAGAAGAGAACACGAGTCTCTGCCTGGTAATCTAGAGAATTCTCCCAGATCATGTCCAAGACTATCAAGGCAGTAGCTCTATGACTCTGCAAGAACCACAGCATTGCTGGACTTGGGGTGCCTCTTAAAACAGTATCTGCCTAGAGCACAACACCAAGTCGTTTCAAATATCTGGAAAGCCTTCTCCAAAAGGACAACTAAAATAAGCCTAAACAGTGAAGACTATAACACCTAAACTTTCAATGCCCAGACACTGAAGAACATCTATTAGCATCAATACCATCCACAAAAACATGATCTCACTAAATGAACTAAATAAGGCACCAGGTAACAATTTGGGAGAAAAAAAGACATGTGACCTCTCAGATAGAGAATTCAAAATTGCTGTATTGAGGAAACTCAAAGAAATTCAAGATAACTTAAAGAAGAAATTCAGATAAATTTCACAAAGAGATTGAAATCATTAAAAAGAATAAAAATTCTGGAGATAAAAAATGCAATGGGCATACTGAAGAATGTAGTAAAGTCCTTTAACAGCAGAACTCATCTAGCAGAACTCATCTAGCAGAACAAAGAATTAGTGAGCTTGAAGACAGGCTATTTGAAAATACCTAAGCAGAGGAGACAAAAGAAAAAAGAATAAAAAACAATGAAGTATGCCTACAGGATCTACAAAATTGCCTGAAAAGGGCAAATTTAAGAGTTATTGGCCTTAAAGAGGAGGCAGAAAAAGAGATAAAGGCAGAAAGTTTTTTCAAAGGGATAACAACAGAGAGCTACCGAAACCTAGAGAAAGATACCAGTATCCAAGTACAAGAAGGTTATAGAACACCAAGCAGACTTCATCCAAAGAAGACTACCTCAAGACATTTAATAATAAAACTCGCAAAGGTCAGGGATTAAGAAAGGATCCCAAAAGAAAAGAAATAATATGCAGTGGAGCTCCAATACTGATGGTAGCAGTCATCTGGAGTGATTGTTGCCATCACCCCAGCCACAGCAGGGAAGTATGGCAAGGGCTACATACTCCACAGGCCCTGCAGGAGCCAGGAAAAAGTGGGAGCCCTGCTCCTTCCACACTGGTGGGGCAGGAGTGCCCCAAGTGCAGCTGCAGCTGCCAGAGTAACAGAGTTGTGGCTGTGGAGCTGGCCCTCCCACTCCTGAAGTAGGCAGGAGCCACACCCTCCCAGGTGCAGCTACAGTCACCCAAGCCACAGCTGCAGAGCCAGGCATCTGCACACACTCAGGAGCCTAAGAAGGCTCCCCCTGTCCCTACAGGCTCAGAAGTGTCTGCTCCCGCTCCTGGTGCCTGCTTCTATCTTGAAGCAAGTTTGGGGCTTAGCCCAGGCACTGTTATAGCCCAGCTAGGTGTGTGCATGATCAGGGCAGTGCTGACATACCAGCCCCCTGCCACCTTGGTCCCCTCTGGACTTTAGGCACCAACAAGCATGAGAGGGAAGCCATGGTGGGTTGAGGGAAGCTTGGCACTGACCTGAAGGTGCCTCTTGGCATGAATAGCCTGGGCAGAAGGGGGCAGGTCCCTGGAGAGGCCCCACCGTCAGGCCAGAAAGGGCCTAAAGACTGGGGGCCACACTGCCAGTCCTACAGATCAGAGCAGGAACTTATGGTGCCTTTTCAGGACTCACCCATGGCCAACCATGGACAAACTGGTGCACACTTCTTCCCCTCAGAGGCCCATAAAAGCCCTGGGCTCAGCCAGAGATGAGCAGATGTCATGACAACAAAGCTGCTGAGAGGAACTACCCACTCCAGGGCCTCCTCTCTGCTGAGAGCTGCATATGTCAGGATGACCAACTGCAGAGAGAAACTACCCACTCCAGGGCCTCCTATCTGCTAAGAGCTAACCACTAAACATGATGACCAGACTGCAGAGAGGAGCTACCCACTCCAAGGCCTCATCTGAACTATCCTGTCATTCGGTGAAGCTCCTCTTCACCTCTCTCACCCTCCACTTGTCCGTATATCTCATTCTTCCTGGACGCAAGAGAAGAACTTGGGACCTGCCAAATGGCAGGACTGAAAAAGTTGTAACACAAACAGGGCTGAAACGCGCCCCTTGCTCACCACATTGTGGGTGAAGAGAAGAGCTGCAGCCCTTCAGGGAGCCCAGACCTTGGAGTGCCCCAAGCCAAGGCTATGATTCCCTCTTTGGGGCCCTGAGGTTCCTGGAGTCTCCAAGCTGCTGGGTGACAAGGAAGCTGCTTGCAGTCTCACAGAGCCAGTGCCCATGCTGCACCTGGAGCTGCCCACCCTGCTGCAGCAGCTGGCATGCCTGATTGTGCGGAGTGACTGCACCTCATGCTCACTAGCTCACATACCTCTTGCCACCCTATGTCTGGCTCGGCCTTGGCAGGCATGGGATCCAGGCCAGTAGCCTGAGCCAAGCACAGCCTGCCAGATCCAGTGTGTGGAATGAGCCCAGTGGGCCCAAGAAAAACTCAGGCAAAGGCGTCACCAGCCATAGAGGTTTCTGACCAGAAAAGTGACAGCCCAAGGATCCTGCCACAAGATGTCTGGCTTAGTGAAAACCTTTGGCGTTTCAGTGAAAACCTTACAGGCCAGGAAAGAGTGGCCTGATATATTTAAAGGATCAAAGGAAATTTTTATTTTTTTTACCCTAGAATAGCATATCCAGTGAAAAGATCCTTCAAACATGAAGAAGAAATAGTTTACCAGACCAAAAAAAAAAAAGCTGAGGGGTTTCCCCAATACCTGAAGGGAATACTTCCATCAGAAAGGGCATTAATTAGCAACAAATAATCACAGAAGGAACAAAACTCACTGGATATAGTAAGTAAACAGAAAAACACAGAATATTATAATACTGTAACTGTAGAGTAGAAAGACTAAATGATGAATGAAAAATAATAATGTCTCAAAATATACAAAAATCAAATCAAAATGGATTTAAAAACACTTACATCTAAACCTCAAGCTATGAAACTATTATTCTAAAAGAAAACAGTGGGGAAGCTCTCCAGGACATCAGACTGGGCAAAGATTTCCTGAGTAATACCTCACAAGCGCAAGCATCCAAAGCAAAAATGGACAAATGGGCTCACATCAAGTCAAAATGCTTCTACACTGCAAAGGATACAATAAACAAAGAGAAGAGACAACCCACAGAATAAGAGAAAATATTTGCAAACTACCCATCTGACAAGGGATTAATAACCAGAATATATATAAAGAGCTCAAACAACTCTACAGGGGAAAATCTAACAATTAGATCAAAAATGGGCAAAATATTTAAATAGGCATTTCTCAAAAGAAGACATACACATGGTAAATAGGCATATGAAAGGATGCTCAACATCACTGATCATTAAAGAAACCCAAATCAAAACTACAATGAGATATCATATCACCCCAGTTAAAATGGCTTATATCCAAGACAGGTAATAACAAATGTTGGCAAGGATATGGAGAAGAAGAAACCCTTGTACACTGTTGGTGGGAATGTAAAATTAGTACTACTATAGAGAACAGTCTGGAGATTCCTCAAAAAACTAAAAATTGAGCCACCATATGATCTGGCAATCTTTCCCCTAGGTACATACCCAACAGAAATGAAACCAGTATATCAAAGAGATATCTGCCATGTTTATTGCAGCACAATTTACAATAGCCAAGATTTGGAAGCCACCTAAGTGTCCATTAATAGATTAATGAATAAAAAAATATGATACATATACACAATGGAATACTATTCAGCCATTAAAAAACTGTGATACTGTCATTTGCAACAGCGTGACTGGAACTGGAGATCACTACATTAAGTGAAATAAGCCAGGCACAGAAGGCAAGCATCACATGTTCTCACTTATTTGTGGAATCTCAAAATGAAAACAATTGAACTCATGGGTAGTGGGTAAGTAGGGATAGTTAATGGGTACAAAAAAAGAATTAAAAAGAATAAATAAGACCTACTATTGATAGGACAATAGGGTGAATATAGTCAATAATAATTATATATTTTTAAATAACTTAAAGAATGTAATTATTTGTGATTCAAAGTATAAATGTAAGAGAAAATGAATACCCCATTCTCCATAATGTGCTTATTTCACATTGCGAAAATGAATAACCCATTCATCATAATGTGCTTATTTCACATTGCATGCCTGTAACAATCTCATCTACCCCACATATATATGTATATATATATATATATATATATATATAATATCCTACTAAGTACCCACAAAAATTTTTTAAAATATTTTTAAAATTTTAAAAGAAATAAAGAAAAACAGGTGAAACATTATAAATGCACCAGACTTATAGAGAACTCAATTATATAGAACATGTATTAATGGCATTAAGTAAATTTTCAACTAGTTTAAAAGAAAAATGTTAATTGGTCTATTCTGTTGTATGCACTAATAAAAAGTAGCATAGTAAAAAATCACTTTGAAGATTGTTGTTGTACAACTATACCAGGAAAATACAGCCTGAGTTTGTAGGAGCTTTGGGCTAGTCATAAACTCTCCAAATCTCAGATGCCTTATCTATAAATGAACAAGAGGAAACATCCCAAAGGCTCTGCATTGAGAATCCATATCTGGGAGGAAATAATAGCATCTTAAAGTTATACATATACATGCCTAGAAATACACAAAATTAAAAATGTTAATAACGATGATTTATTTTTCATTTTGAAGGTGGTAATGTGGTTTCTGAAATAATAAAACTGGAGTAAAAACACATATAAATCAGAAATACTTTTTAATATAAATTATGCTTAGACGTTTTTCATAAATTCTCTTTATGGAAAATTACAAACAGAAAGTCAATCCTCTCATGTGAAAATGTTAAAGATCAAGGCAGGAAGATTACTTGAGCCAAGTAATTCAAAACCAGCCTGGGCAACATAACAAGATGCTATTTTAATAAATACATAAAATAATTTTTAAATGTGCCTAACATTTATATATTCTACTATATTTTATACCTATTGATTGCTCAAAACTTCACTTCTTAAGTTTTAACTTTAAGGGTACTTAGTAAGTGTATATATTTATGGGGTACATGAGATATTTTGACACAGGCATATAATACATAATAATCACATCGCAATAAATAGGATATCCATCACCTCAACTATTTATCCTTTCTTTGTGTTACACACAATTCAATTATACTCTTTTAGTTGTTGTGAAAAGTACAATAAATTAGAGTTGACTGCAGTCATGCTACTGTGCTATCAAATACTAGGTCTTATTCATTCTGTCTAATTATATTTTTACAACCATTAACAACTCCACTCCTCCCCTGCAACCCTTCCTAACCTCTAGTAACCATCATTCTGCTCTCTGTCTTCATGAGTTTAATTGTTTAATTTTTAGCTTCCACAAACAAGTGAGAACATACAAAGTTTGTTTTTCTGTGCCTGGCTTATTCCACTTAATAAATATCCTCTAGTTCTATCTAAGTTGTTGCAAATGACAGGATCTCATTCCTTTTTATGGCATAATAGTACTCCATCCTGTATATTTACCATTTTCTTTTTAAAAAAATTTTCTCTTTTAACTTTTACTTTAGGTTCAGGAATACATACACACATTTGCAATAAAGGTAAACTCAGGTCTTGGGGGTTTGATATACAGATTAGTTTGTCACCCAGATTCTAAGCATAGTACCCGAAAGGTATTTTTTGTGATCCTGTTCCTCCTTCCACCCTCCGACCTCAAGTTTGCCCCAGTGTCTGTTGTTTCCCTTGTTGTGTCCACATGCCTTGTTACTTAGCTCCCACTCCTAAGAGAGAACATGCAGTATTTGGTTTTCTGTTCCTGTGTTAGTTTGCTAAGAATAATGAAGACCATTATTTTCATCTTCAAGGTGGTAATGTAGTTTCTGAAATAATAAAATGCCTAATTTATTGAGAGTTTTTCAGTTTCATCCATGTTGCTGAAAAGGACATGATCTTGTTTTTTATGACTGCATAATATTCCATGGTGTATACGCACTCCATTTTCTTTACCCATTCTGCCGTTCACAGTGCTAGACTCCATGTCTTTGCTTTGTTAACAGTGCTGCAATGAACATCCATGTGCATATGTTTTATGTAGCACAATTTATATTTCTTGGGGTATACACCCAATAATGGGATGGCTGGATTTTAAAGTAGTTCTAAGTTATTTCAGGAATTGCCACACTGATTTCCACAATGGGTGAACTAATTTACAGTCCCACCAGCAGTGTATAGGTGTTCCTTCTTCTCTTCAACCTCTACTGCATCTGTAATTTTTTTATTTTTTAATAATTGCCATTCTGACTAGTATGAGATAGCTCACTATGGTTTTGATTTGCACTTCCCTAATTATTACTGATGTACACCATTTTTTTCATATGCTTGTTGGCTGCATGTTCATGTGTTTGGGTTTTAAAAACATCTGTTCGTGTGTTTGGGTTTCAATTATAAAATTTGTTTAATTTTAATTTAATTTTCCTTACAGATTCTGGATAGTAGACCTTTGTCAGAAGCAAAGTTTGCAAATATTTTCTCCCATTTGTAGACTGTCTGTTTACTCTATTGATAGTTTACTTTGCTGTGTAAAGCTCTTTAGTTCAATGAGATCTCATTTCTCAATTTTTGCTTTTGTTGAAATTGCTTTTGGTGTCTTTGTCATAAAATATTTGCCAGTTCATATGTCCAGAATGGTATTGCCTAGGTTATCTTCCAGGGTTATTATAGTTTTAGGTTTTACATTTACATCTTTACATTCTTGAGTCGGTTTTTGTATATGGTGTAAAAAACGGGTCCAGTTTCAATCTTCCCCATATGCTTAGCCAGTTATCCCAGCAACATTTATAGAATAGGGAGTCCTTTCCCCATTGCTTTGTTTTGTCAGCTGCGTCAAAGATCAGATGGTTGTAGGTGTGTGGCATTATATTTGGGCTCTCTATTCTGTTCCTTTGGTTTATGGGCCTGTTTTTATACCAGTATCATACTGTTTTGGTTATGGTAGCTCTGTGGGGGTAGTTTGAAGTAAGGTAATTTTATGCCTCCAGCTTTGTTCTTTATGCTTAGGATTGCTTTCACAATTCTGGCTCTTTTTTGATTCCATATGAATTTTAAAATAGTTTTTTTCTAGTTCTGTGACGAATGTTATTGGTAGTTTGATCAGAATCACATTGAATCTATAAATTGTGTTGAGCAGTATGGCCATTTTTTTTATAATATTGGTTTTTCCTATCCATGAACACAGAATATTTTCTCATTTGTTTATATCATCTCTGATTTCTTTAAGCAGTGTTTGTAATTCTCATTGTAAAGACCTTTTACCTCCCTGGTTAGCTGTATTCCTAGGTATTTTATTCTCTTTCTGGCAATTGTAAATGGGATTGCATTCCTGATTTGGCTCTCCGCTTGTATGTTGGTGTAAAGAAATGCTACTAATTTTTGTACATTGATTTTGTATCCTGAAACTCTGCTAAGGTTGTTTATCAGCTCGAGGAGCTTTTTGGCCAGGAAAATGGGGTTTTCTAAATATAGAACCATGTCATCTGCAAACAGAGATATTCTTATTTCCTCTTTTCCTATTTGGATGCCTTTTATTTCTTTTTCTTGCCTAACTGTTCTGGCCAGGACTTCCAATATTATGTTTAATAGGAGTGGTGAGAGACGGCATTCTGGTCTTTTGCCAGTTTTCAAGGAGAATACTTCCACTTTTGTCCATTCAGTATAATGCTGGCTCTTATTATTTGCATTCCTTCAATGCCTAATTTATTGAGAGTTTTTAACATGAAAGGATGCTCAATTTTATCAAAAGCCTTTTCTGCATCTATTGAGATAATCATGTGGTTTTTGTCTTTAGTTCTGTTTATGTGATGAATCACTTTATTGATTTGTGTATTTTGAGCCAACTTTGTATCCCAGAGATAAAACCTACTTGATTATGGTGGATTACCATTTTGACGTGCTGCTGGATTAGGTTTGCTAACATTTTGTTGAGAATTTTTGTATTTATGTTTATCAAACATATTGGCCTGAACTTTTGTTGTTGTTGTAACTCTGCCAATTTTGGTATCAGAATAATGCTGGCTTCATAGAATGAGTTAGGAAGAAATCCCTTCTCCTCAATTTTTTGGAACATTTTCAGTAGGAATGGTACCAGCAGTTCTTTATACATCTGGTAGAATTAAGTCATGAATCTGTCTCATCCTGGGCTTTTTTTTTTTTTTTGCGGGGGGAGGTTGGTAGGCTATTTATTGTGGATTCAATTTTGGAGCTCATTATGAGCCTGTTCAGGAATTTGATTTCTTCCTTGTTCTGTCCTGGGAGAATGTATGTATCCAGCAATTTATTCGTTTCTTCTAGAGTTTGTATTTTGTATATATAAACCTCCAATATAGAGGTGTTCATATTAGTCTCTAATGGTTATCTGTATTTCTGTGGGGTCAGTGGTAACATTTTCTTTCTCAATTCTGTTTATTTAGATCTTCTCCCTTTTCTTCTTTATTTGTCTAGTTAGCAGTCTATCTATATTAATTCTTTCAAAAAACTACTTCCAGGGTTTGTTGATCTTTTGTATGGTTTTCATGTTTCGATCTCTTTCAATTCAGCTCTGATTTTGGTTATTTTTTGTCTTTTGCTAGCTTTGAGGTTGGTTTGCTCTTCTCTAGTTCTTCTAGTTGTGATGTTAGGTTGTTAATTTGAGAACTTTCTAATTTTTGATGAGGTTGTTTAGTGCCATAAATTTCCCTCTTAATGCTGCCATACCTGTGTCCCACAGATTCTGATGTGTTTTATCTTTGTTCTCATTAGTTTCAAATAACTTCTTGTTTTCTGCCTTAATTTCATTATTTACTAAGAAGTCCTTCAGGAGCATGTTTAATTTGCATGTAACTGTATAGTTTTGGCTGATTTTCTTCAAATTAAATTCCATTCTTACTGTATAGTGTACCACATTTTATCCAGTCATCTCTTGATGGACACTTGGGTTGCTTCCAAATCTTAGCTATTGTGAATAGTGTTGCAATAAACAGGGGAGTGTAGATACCTATTCAAGATACCAATTTCCTTCCTTTGGGGTATACACATAACAGGTAGCCCTATTTTTAGTTTTTTTGAGGAAACTCCAAACCATCTTCCATAACGGTTATATTACTTTACAATCTCATCACCATGGCACAAGGGCTCCCCTTTCTTCACATCTTCAGAAGCATGTTATTGCCTGTCTGGGATATAAGCCATTTAGCTGGAATGGGATATCTCATTGTAGTTCTGATTTGAATTTTTCTAATAATCAGTGATATTGTTTGGCTGTGTCCCCATCCAAATCTCATCTTGAATTGTAACTCCCACAATTCCCACATGTAGTGGGAAGAACCCAGTGGGAAGTGATTGAATTATAGGGGTGGGTCTTTCCTGAGTTGTTCTTGTGAATGAGTCTTGAGATCTAATGGTTTTAAAAACAGGAGTTTGTCAGGAAATGGGTGTAACCTAGCAAAGAAAAAAAAATGGGAGTTTCCAGCCAGGCATGGTGGCTGACATCTGTAATCCCAGCACTTTGGGAGGCCAAGGCACACGGATCACAAGGTCAAGAGATTGAGACTATCCTTTCCAACATGGTGAAACCCCGTCTCTACTAAAAATACAAAAATTACCTGGGAGTGGTGGTGCGCACCTGTAGTCCCAGCTACTCAGGAGCTTGGGCCAAAAGAATCGCTTGAACCTGGGAGGTAGAGATTGTGGTGAGCCAAGATCGCACCACTGCACTCCAGCCTGGGAACAGAGAGAGACTCTGTCTCAAAAGCAAAAAAAAAAAAGGCAGTTTCCCTGTTTTGCCTGCTGCCATCCATGTAAGATATGACTTGCTCCTCCTTGCCTTCCACCATGATTGTGAGGCCTCCCCAGCCATGTGGAACTGTAAGTCCATTAAATCCCTTTCTTTTGAAAATTGTCCAGTCTCAGGTATGTCTTTATCAGCAGCATGAGAACAGACTAACACAATCAGTGATGGTGAGCACCTTTTCATTTATTTGAGGTTTGAATGCCTTCCTTTGTTGCCACACAGAAGCTTTTCAACATGATATAATCCTATTTGTCCATTTTTGCTTTGGCTGCCTGTGCTTGTGGAGAAATCTTTGCCCAGTTCAAAGTACTGGAGTGTTTCCCCAAATATTTCCTTTGGTACTTACAGTTTGAATTCTTATATTTAAGTCTTTAGTCTATTTTGATTTGATTTCTGCATATGGTAAGAGACAGGGGTCCAGTTTCATTTTCTACATATGGATATCCAGTTTTCTCAGCACCATTTATTAAAGAGATCATCTTTTCCTCACTGTAGGTTTTTGGCAGCTCTGTTGAAAATGAATTCATCGTAGATGTACAGATTCACTTCCAGATTCTCTATTGTGTTCCATTGGTCTGTGTGTCTATTTTTTGTTTGTTTGTTTTTGCAAACAGAGTCTTGCTCTGTCACCAGACTGGAGTGCAGCAGCATGACCTCAGCTCACTGCAACCTCTGCCTGCTGGGTTCAAGTGATTCTCCTGCCTCAGTCTCCCGAGTAGCTGGGATTACAGGTGCACGCCACCACGCCCAGCTAATTTTTGTATTTTTAGTAGAGACGGGGTTTCCCATGTTGGCCAGAATAGTATAGATCTCTTGACCTCATGACTGCCAAACCCCCAGCCTCCGAAAGTGCTGGGATTACAGGTGTGAGCCACCACATCCAGCCTGTGTGTCTATTTTCATGCTGCTACAATGCTGTTTTGGTTTATAGCTCTGTTAATAAAAACTTTACACTTTAACTTTGTCTTCTCACTTTTTAACTTTGTGTTCACAGTTTCTATTTATATCTCATTGTACTATCTTAAAAATTTGTTGTAGTTATTATCCCTGATCAGTTCACATTTTCTTCTTTCTACTTAAGATATGAGTAGTTTATACACTACAACTTCAGTGTTACAGTATTCTTTGGTTTTCTGTGAGTATATTATTACCAGAGAGTTTTGTATCTTCAGATGATTTCTTATTGCTCATTAACATCCTTTTCTTTCACACATAAAAACTCCCTTTAGCATTTCTTGTACTACAGGTCTGATGTCAATGAAGACCCTCATCAGGTTGTTTGCCTGGAAATGTATTTCTCCTTTATGTTTGAAGAATATTTTTGCCAGATATACATTCCTTTTTTTTTTTTCTTTCAGCATGTGAAATATGTCATGCCACTCTCTCCTGGCCTGCAAGGTTTTCACTGAAAAGTTGACTGTCAGACGTATTAAGCTCCATTGTATGTTATTTTTTTCTCTTGCTGCTTTTAGGATCCTTTCTTTATCCTTGACCTTTGGGAGTTTGATTATTAAATGTCTTCAGGTAGTTTTAAAATTTGAGTTAAATCTGTTTAGCATTCTATAATCTTATTGCACTTAAATATTAATAACTTTTCTAGGTTTGGGAAGTTCTCTATTATCTCTTTGAATAGCTTTCTACCCCATCTCTTTCTTTATCTCCTTTTTGAGGTCAGAGTCTCAAATTTGCCCTTATGAAGCTACATTCTAGATCTCATAAGCATACTTCATTCTTTTTTATTGTCATTTCTTCTCCTTTGACCACATATTTTTAAACAGCCCATCTTCAAGCTCACTAATTCTTCTGCTTGATCACTTTTGCTGTTAATAGACTCTGATGCATTATTCAGCGTGTCAATTGCATTTGTCAACTCTGGAATTTGTGTGTGTGTGTTTTTTTTTTTTTAATATTTTGAGTGCAGTGGTGCAATCTCAGCTCACTGCAACCTCTGCCTCCCAGACTCAAGTGCCAGCCACCTTGGTCTCCTGAGTAGTGGGGACTACAGGCATGTGCCACTGCACCTAGCTAATTTTTTGTATTTTTAGTAGATGGGGTTTTGCCATGTTGCCATGTCACACCTGGCCTGCTTGATCTTTTTAATTATTTGTATCTCTTTGTTAAAATTATCTCATAGGATACTGAATTCCTTCTCTGTGCTATTTTGAATTTCTTTGGGTTTCCTCAGTACAGTTATTTTGAGTTCTCTGTCTGAAAGGTCACATATCTCTGCCTCTCTGGTATTGGTCACTGGTGCTTTATTTAGTTTGGTTAGGTCATGTATTCTTGGATGGTTTTCATGCTTGTGGATATTCATTGGTGCCTGGGCATTGAAGAGTTATTTATTGTAGTCTTCACAGTCTAGACTTGTTTTTACCCATCATTCTTGGGAAGGCTTTCCAAGTATTCAAAGGGACTTGAGTGTTATAATCTTTGGTCTTTGGTCACTGCAGTAATATCTGCATTAGGAAGTACCCCAAGCCCAGTAATGCTGTAGCACCTGCTGGCTCATTGAGGTGCCTCCTTGGTGGTCTTGGGTAATATCCAGAACTCCCTGGATTCCCTGGCAGGTACTTCTGTTCTTTTCCCTTAACAGAGTCTCTATATATACAGAGCTGTCTGGAGCTGGGGAAGAGGTAAAACAAGCATCCCTGTGATCACCACTAGTTGTACTGCTTTGGATCAGATTGAAAGCCAGAACACACGAGGTCTCACCACAGATGACAGTGAGCAATGCCTGGCTACCCCACCTGTGTTCTCTGAAGTCCCAAGGGCTATACAAACAGCAGGTGACAAATCCAGCCAGGTTTATATCCTGTCTCCTTCAGGCAAGTTGCTCCTAGCCCTGGACAGATCCAGAGGTGCCATTCAGGAGCCAGGGTTGGGAATCAGGAACTTTAGGAATCTACCTGGTGCTCTATTCTACTGTAGCTAAGCTGACACCTGAGCCACAAGACAAAGTTCTTCCTAGTCTTCCTTTTTCCTCAAGTAGAGAAGTCTCACCCTATGGCCACCGCTGCCCTGACCCTGAAGGGAGTATGGTCTGGCTACCACCAATGTTCACTCAAGGCCCAAGGGCTTTTCAGTCAGCTTATGGTAAATGCTGCCAGTCCTGAGTCTCTCCTTTTAGGATAGTGGGCTTCCCTCTGGCCCGGGGCAGGTCCAGAAATGCCATCCCGGGCCTAGAAGTGGGGACCCCATGAACAAAGGTCCCCACTTGGTACCCTACTGTGGCTGAGCTGTTATCCAAGCTGCAAGACAAAATCCCCTTAGTCTCCTTCCTCCTTTCCTCAAGCAGAAAAAGTCATTACCTGTAGCCACCAAAGCTGGAATGTGCTGGGTCACACCTGAAGCCACATAGCTCTGAATCTCATCTGAGACCAGCAGTGAGTACTGCTTGGCTACTACTCCTGATTATTTAGGGCCCAAGGGCACTTTTGTCAGCAGGTGATAGATCCTGCAGGGACTAAGTACTTCCCTTCAAAACTGGATTTCCTTCTGGCCTAGGATGTGTCTAGAAATGTCATCCAGGAGATAAAACCTGAAATGGAGGCCTCAGAACTCTACCTGGTCCCTGTCTACTGTGGCTGAGTTGGTATCCAAGTTGGAAGAAGAAAGTCGTGTTTACACTCCTCCTTTCTTCAAGCAGGAGGAAAGAGTTTTTCTTAGAGTTTTGAGCTACACTGCCTAGGGTTGCAGGAGGATGAAGGAGGGGCGACACAGACACTCACTCGGCCCTCCCAGTTGGTGTCTCACTAGGTCACATGAACCGCAAATCTGCTGTCTCCGAGCCCAGTATAGTACAGCACCAAAGCTAGCCCAGGAATTGCAGTCCTTGTGTCCTAGACTGTTGATATAATTTGGGTCTGTGTCCTCACCCAAATCTGATGTTGAATTGTAATCCCCAGTTGGAGATGGGACCTGGTAGAAGGTGATTAGATAATGGAAGCAGTTTCTCATGGTTTAATGCCATCCCCCTTGGTGCTATCATTGCAATAGTGAGTTCTCTTGAGCTTCGGTTGTTTACAAGTGTGTGGCAACTCCCCCAACTGCTTGTTCCTGCTCTGGATATGTAAGATGTTTCTGTTTCCCCTTCACCTTCTGCCATGATTGTAAGTTTCCTGAGGCCTCTCCGGAAGCAGAAGCCACTATGCTTCCTGTACAGCCTGCAGAACCGTGAGCCAATTAAACCTCTTTTCTCTACAAATTACCCAGTGTCAGGTATTTCTTTATAGCAGTGCCAGAACAGACCAAAACAAGCGTCTGTCGAGTTTATCAAAGACCACAGAGGACTTTAACCCACAGTGTCAAGCCTTGCCACAACTCAGGTTTTGACTGTTGAGATAGACAATTCATTTCCAACTAGGGCTGGTCTAAATGCTCCCTAAATGGGCACCAGCTGAGTTCTACCCTGTGTTGCATTCCACTCTGATAGGGCAGAACTGAGTTCTAATGCAATGTCTGATAATCCCTGCACTTTCCCTTCCCCAAGCATCAGATACAGTCTCAGTGGCCCACAGCTGCTGCCAGGGCATAAGGGATGAGTCTTTCCTATCCTCTTTAGTACCTTTTTCCTCATGATTTTAAGACTAGGTACTATGATCACTCATTTCTGCTTCTGGTTCTCATACAGGTGCTTTTTCATGTGAATAGTTGTTCAATGTGGTGTTCCTGTAGGGGGGATGACTGTCAGTGGCATTTTTTTGGTGGTGGGGGAGGACAGAATCTTGCTCTGTTGCCCAGGCTGGAATGCAGTGTCATGATCTCAGCTCACCACAACCTCCACCTCTCAGGTTCAAGCAATTCCCCTGCCTCTGACTCCTGAGTAGCTGAGATTACAGGCATGTGCCACCATGTCAAGCAAATTTTTGTATTTCTAGTAGAAACAGGGTTTCACCATATTGGTCTGTCTGATCTCTAACTCCTGACCTCAGGTGATCTGCTTGCCTTGGCCTCCCAAAGTACTGGGATTACCAGTGTCAGTGCCATGCCTGGCCTGGTGGCTTCTATTCGGCCATTTTGCTCTGCCTCCTCTATGCTCATAATTTTACTTTTGATCTTCAATGACAAAATATACCAATCTCTAACAACCAAGGAAAAGTCATTTGTTTCCTTTTTTCTTTTTTTGAGATAGCTCTGTAACCCAGACTGGCATGCAGTCGCACAACTATAGCTCACTGTAATATTCAACTCCTGGGCGCAGGCAATCCTAACATCCCAGCCTCCTGAGTAGCTAGGACTACAGATGTATGGCATTCTGCACAGCTAATGTTTTCTATTTTCTGCAGAGATAGGGTCTCACTCTGTTTCCCAGGCTGGTCTCAATCTCTTGGCCTCAAGCAATCCTCTTGGCTTGGCTTCCCAAAGTGTTGGTATTATAGGTGTGAGCCACCACACCCCACCAGTATTTTCAATATTTATAATGCCTATATTTTGATTATATTAATTTTTTAATATTGCTCATTAATTAAAGTACTTAACATTTTATTACAGACTAGATCTTGGTATCTAAAAGAAAATAATCTGTGAAAATGGCATTTCTAAGAAAATAAAGTCCATTAATTAAAATACAAACACAAAGTTATAGTAAATACCTGGCACACAGAAGATAGATATTCAATAATTATTTACTAAAAAGATGAATGAAAGTGGCAGAAGTTGGCCCTGGTTTGATGGACTGCTCATTTCTCCTTCTATTATACCATCTGCCTCCCTAAATACCACATAGGCATAGAATAACATATCAGATTTCTTAAGGAAATAGAAAAAGGCATTGCTAGGAACAGTTACTAAATATAGGTTCATTTAAAATGCACATAAGGAGGCTTCAGAAAATACATCTTAAAAAGAAAAATGAAAATCAAATTTTAGAGGTAAAATGATTTTAAAAATCTTTTAAGCTTAAAGTGAAACTATCTCAAGGGTTTTTATAGCCTCAAAGAGACTACTTTTCTCCTTATTCTCCTACTGCTTGAGAGAGAGGCCAGCAAAAGCACTACAAGAAAAGAAATGAGACAAAGTAAGCCAAAGTCTATCCCCATGGGGTCCATTTTCTTCTATTTAAAAAAACACTGACTAAATATCAACTATATGTTAAGGATCATCATAAGTGCTGAGAACAGAAAGATTATAATATGTGAACATTAGTTTAGAAAAGTCTGACAAATTTAAAGAATGAATGAGTCTGAAGGCATACATAAAACCTAAAAAAGCTTTAAGCTTATACATTAAGAGAAGCTAAAAAAAAGCCCACATATTCTAATAAAAGTCTACTTCATTTGATACTAGAATTAGAGATTGTATTAAAACAAAAAATTCCCATTTATTAAATTTTTAAAATTTTATATATAGTAATATATTCTTTAAAAAGTTATTTATTATTTTTTGAAACTGCTAGTGTATTTATTTACTTTATAGCGGACCCCTATAACTACCAATCCCAAAGAAAATATTACATGGAAATCCAGTATACAAAATTAGAACAAAGGTTAGCAGTTCTTTTAAAACAAGTGAAGGCCAGAGGCCAGGCTACTTGGATCATCTTCATCCTGCTCAGATGCCAAGGGCACCAAATTGACAACACATAATTGAAAAGTATTGCATCACTAATTATAATTGAATTCCACAAACTGCTCTTACCAATGTTATCAATGACTTACATGTTGCTAAATTCAGTTCTTAATTCTAACGGCTCATCATACTTGAACTATCAGTTGTATCAGTAACATTTCCCCTTCTTTCTTTTCCTTCCTTTCTTGTTAAAAATGATTATGTGGCTTCCAGGGCACCTCACTTTCGTAGTTCACTCCTTGTTAACCAAGGAGTGAGCTACCGATTGACCAAGAAATCAGCAGCTGATCAATAGCCCCTTGCTTATTCCTTCTCATATCCCCAACCAATTAATGCAGAAGATCCCAGTGTTCCGTTCTTGGTTATGTTCTGTTGTCCATACTGACTCCAGGTGATCTCATCTAGTTCCATGCTTGTAAATAGCATCTACTGTTAATAACTCACAAATTTATACTTCCAAATCAGATATCTCTCCTAAATTTCAGGCTCACTTTTCCAACTGCCCTTCTGAATCTCTCCCTTTAGATATCGAATAGAAATCTTAAATACAATTTGAAACTGAGTATCTGATCTTACCTTTACATCCAGTTGCTCCTGCAGCCTTCCCCATTTCAGCTGATACAATTCTATCCTTGCAATTGCTTAGGTAAAAATCCTTAGAATCATTCTTAAATCCTTTCTTTCGCTCACTTGAGACTTCAAAATAACAGCAAGTCTAGGTAACGATGGGCAAATAAATTGGAGTGTTGCAACACAATATCCTTTTAAAAAATAAATTATACATACATATACAAAAAGAATAAATAGAACTACATAAAATTAATGCCCTCAGCATAATTCGAAAACAAACTTCAAATTACCTGCAAATAGAAAAATAGGCCGGGCGTGGTGACTCATATCTGTAATCCCAGCACTTTGGGAGGCTGAGGCAGGTAGATCATTTGAGGTCAGGACTTCAAGACCCAGCCTAGCCAACATGGTGAAACCCTGTCTCTACTAAAGATACAAAATTAGCTGGGCGTGGTGATGTGCGCCTGTAATCCCCGGACTTGGGAGGCTGAGGCAGAAGAATTGCTTGAACCTGGGAGGCAGAGGTTGCAATGAGCTGAGATTATGCCACTGCACTTCAGCCCGGGTGACAGAGTGAGACCTTGTCTCAAGAAAAAGAAAAAAGAAAGAAAAAGAAAAAATAAACACAAATCTCAGTAAGCTTTCCTTCTAGCTCCTGTCACAATCATCATGCAAAAAAAGGAGACATTCCAAGAAAAACTGAGAAACTTCCTAGAAGAGAGAAGGACGGTAGAAACAGGCTTAAGATTAATCTAAAATACCATCAGGGCAGGGCGCAGCAGCTCATGACTGTAATCTCAACACTTTGGGAGGCGAGGAGGGTAAATTGCCTGAACTCGGGAGTTTGAGAGCAGCCTGGGCAAAATGGTGAAACCCTGTGAATCAGTCAGGGTTCTCTAGAGGAACAGAATTAATAGGATGGAGGTATACATAAAAGAAAGTTTATGAGAGAGTACTGACTCACATAATCACAGAGTGAAGTCCCACAATAAGCCATCTGTAAGCTGAGAAGCAAGGAAACCAGTCAAGTCCTAAAACCTCAAAAGCAGAAAAACCCAAACCGACAGTATAGCCTTCAGTCTGTGGCCAAAGGCCTAAGAGTCCCTGGCAAAGCACTCATGTAAGTCCAAAAGTCCAAAGGCTTAAGAACTTAGAGTCTAATGCTTGAGGGCAGGAAGCATCCAGAATGGGAGAAAGATGAAGGCTAGAAGACTCAGCAAGTCTGCTAATTCCACTTTCTTCTGCCTGTTTTATTTTAGTTGCACTGGCAGGTATTAGATGGTGCCCCCCTGGACTAAGAGTGGGTCTGTCCCTCCCAGTCCACCGACTCAAATGTTAATCTCTTTTGGAAACACCCTCAAAACATACCCAAGAACAATATCTTGCATACTTCAATCAAGTTGACGCTCAATATTTACCATCACACCCTATCTCTACACAAAATATCAAAAATTATCCAGGCATGGTGGCATGTGCCTGTGGTCCCAGTTACTTAGGAGGCTGATGTGGGAGAATCATTGAGCCTGGGAGGCAGAGGTTGCAGTGAGCCAGGATCATGCTACCGTACTCCAACCAGGGTGATAGAGTGAGACCTCATCTTAATAAAGTAAAATAATCTTCGCAAAGAAAAAGTTCACTCTTTTATAAAAAGTATTTAAAAGATCTTGAAAAACCAGAGGACTTAATAAAAGTACTTAAGGATCCATGTGATTTAACACCTAGAAAGATCAACTCAAAGACATATTCTACTAAAATTATGAGATTCCAAAAACAAAAATACTTAAGGCTCCAAACAAAACTACTGCATAACTTATGTTACTCCTTTTGCTAAAGTTTTCCCAGGCATCCCTTGGTTTGCCAAAGCTCACTTGCTGGTAAATTTATCAGGAAGTGCTTGTGAGTATAGAATTTCCCTCAGTTCATGCATGTCTGTAGCCTTGAATCTTTATGATCAAATACCTTTACGATTGAATATAACATCCTTTCTGTTAAATTTATTTCCCTTTGTGAAAAGGAAAAAAATATGTTGGGAAATTTCTCAGCAACGATATACAAAGCAAGGGAACAGTAAGCTTCCTAAACAAAGAACTCAATAAAAAAAGTGAGACAAGGATGCTACATCCAAGCACAAAGATTCAAGACTACAGACATGAATAAGTTCAGGGAACTCAATACTCAGAAACATTTCTTGAGGAATCTACCAGAAAATAAGCAGTGCTCACCCAAGGGTTGACTGGGGAAACTTTAGAAAAAAGACTAATGGTGAGCATTCAGTACCTTTCATTAGAGATCTAAGTCTAAAACAAAGGCAAGGAACAAAGTGAAAGACAACCTAATTATATGTTATATACTATGTATTAAATATATTTTAAAAGAAGTCAAAAATGCAACTAAACATTAGGAGACAAGTGAGCTCACAAGTGGGACCCAATACCAAGAAGAATTCCCTCAGGCACTACTTCCCCAGTGGGGACAAAGAAAGATTGGGAGGACCCTAGCAGACACTGACAGAGAAGATCCCAATATCCCTTGCCACTACTGTAGACATACACAATGTTAGCTGCTGAGGATTACTGTTAACTTTGTCAATGGCAACCTGAACTGACAAAGTGACACAGAGACTACACCACTGCATCATTATTGTTGCCAGAACCATTGCACCCCACCAAGCCAAGACCTATAAACTCTCTGACAGAGAAAGCTATTTATCCTCCAAAACCTGTCTATAAAGTCTGGAAGAGGTAACTGCTTCACCAAATGTACAGACATCAATGTAAGACAACCAAGAAACTTGAAAATCTATGGAAGCAAAAAAAAAAAAAAAACCCAAAGAAATGACTGAGCAAAAATCAAGAAAACAAAATGAACAAAACAAAAGATTTATATGAGAGATTAAAAGCATTTAAAAAATACAGTATGGAGGTGAAGAATATAATGAATCAAATGAAAACTATAACAGAAAGCATCATCATCAAAATTCATAAAGCAAGTCAGGTAAGGTGGCACATACCTGTAATCCCAGCTACCAGGGAGTCTGAGGTGGGGTGATTATCTGAAATCAGTCAAGGCAACACAGCAAGACTCCATCTCTTTAAAAAACTAACAAACAACAACAACAAAAACTGATCAAGAATAAGAATCTGTGAATTCAAAGAGGGGTTATTTGAAAATATACAGTCTGAGGAAAAAAAGATTAAATAATAAAAAGAAATGAAGAAAGCCTATGGAAGTTGTGAGGCAGAAACAGAGAATCTCATTGCATTACAGGAGGTAAAACAGAAAAGGAATAGGAAGCTTACTGAAAGAAACAATAGCTTAAAATGCCCCAAAACTAAAGAAAGATATATGCCCTTTCACAGAGAAAGGAAAAGGAAAAGGAAAAGGAAAAGGAAAAGGAAAGGAAAGGAGAGGAAAGAAAGATATAAATATCCAGGTATAGGATGGTCAAAGATTTCCAATCAAATTCAACACAAAAAAAGACTACACTAAGACATAGTGCAGTTGTAGTGTCAAAAATCAAAGACACAGAGAGGATTCTGAAAGCAGTAAAAGCAAAGCAGCATGTCATTCATAAGAAAATTCTAATAAGGCTGTCAGTGGATTTATCAGCAGAAACCTTACAGGCCAGGAGGGAGTGGAATTATATATAAAAGGACTAAAGAAAAATAACTGCCAACCAAGCATACATTACTTGACAAAGCTGTTCTTCTGCAAATAAGGAAAGACAGGAAAACAAAAGAGAGTTCATCACCACAGGACCAACCTTAAAACAAATGCTAAATAGAGTTCTTCAACTTGGGGGGAAAAATGAATACTAATTAGTAATGTGAAACTATATGGTAGAAGTAAGTGTACAGTCAAATTAAGAATACTCCCTGTAATCCCAGCACTTTGGGAGGCCGAGGCAGGTGAATCATGAGGTCAAAAGGTTGAAACCATCCTGGTCAAGATGGTGAAACCCTGTCTCTACTAAAAATACAAAAATTAGCTGGGTGTGGTCGTACATGCCTGTAGTACCAGCTACTCAGGAGGCTGAGGCAGAATTGCTTGAACCCAGGAGGCGGAGGTTGCAGTGAGCCGAGATTGTGCCACTGCACTCCAGCCTGGAGCCTGGCAGTGAGACTCTGTCTCAATAAAAA
>NW_016107570.1:2163585-2166830 GCF_001604975.1 Cebus imitator | reverse complement strand
GCTCATGCCTGTAATCCCAGAATTTTAGGAGGCCAAGGCAGATAGGTCACAAGGTCAGGAATTCAAGACCAGCCTGACCAACATGGTGAAATCCTCTATTACAGATATAAAAAATTAGCCAGTCATGGTGGCACATGCATGCCTGCAATCTCAGCTACTTAGGAGGCTGAGGAAGGAGAATCGCTTGAACCCAGGAGTCGGAGGTTGCAGTGAGCTGAGATTGCACCATTGCATTCCAGCCTGGGTGACAGGGCTGGAGTCTCAAAAAATAAAATAATAATAGTAATAGAGGCATTCATTTCACCTTGATGAACATACATATGTCGAAAGTGAAGGAACAGAAAAGATATTTCATAAAAATGAAAACCAAAAGACAGCATAGCTATATTTACGAGATAAAATAGACACTAAGTCAAAAGCAGTAAAAGAGACCAAAAAGAAGTTGTTATATAATGATAAAGAGGTCAACTCACCAAGATAAAAATACTAAATATATGTGCACCACATATTAGAGCACCTAAATAAAAAGGCAAATATTAATAGATCAGCAGAGAGAGACAATCTGCAATATGACAGTAGGGGACTTAACTATCTCAGTTTGAACAATGGATAAATGATCCAGACAGAAAGTCATAAGTAAACACTGGGCTTGAAGCACGCTTTATACAAAATGCACAGTAAACATATAGAAAGCAACCCATCCAACAGCTGCATAATTCATTCTTCTGATGTACACAGTGAACATTCACCAGGATAGATATCTGATACAGTAGATCTCATTACTTGTTATTAATCTCATAGATCTCATTACTTGTTATTAATCTCATACAGCAGGCCACAAAACAAGTCTCAACAAATACACAACAAAAATTGTATCAAGTATCTTTCCTAACGCAACAGTATAAAACTAGAAATCAATATCAGGAAGAAAATTCACAAATTTGTGGAAATGAAACAACAGTTTCCTGAATCAAAGAAGATAATTAAAAATATCTAAGACAAAGAAAAATAAAGCCAGAATAACTCAGAAAAAGAGAAAACTCAAATAAAATCAGAAATGAAAAAGCAGACATCACAACTAATACCACAGAAATTCAACAGATCATTAATGGCTATCATGAGCTACTATATGCCAAGAAATTGGAAAACCTAGAAGAAGTGAATAAATTCCTTAGATATATACAACTTACCAAGATTGAATCATGAAGAAATCCAAAACATGAAAAGACCAATAACAGGTAATGAGATCAAAGCTGTGATAAAAAGTCTCCCAGCAAAGAAAACCCACGACCTGATGGCTTTGCTGCTAACTTCTACCAAAAACTCAAAGAACAGATACCAATTCTACTCAAACTATTTGGAAAAACAGAGGAGGAGGGACTACGTCCAAACTCTTTCTACAAAGCCAGTATTAACCTGACACCAAAACCAGTCAAAGGAACATCAAAAAAGGGAAACTACAGTCCAATATCACTGATGAATATTGATGCAAAAATCCTCAACAATTACTAACAAACCAAATTCAAGAACACATTAGAATACTGCCAAGATGGCCAACTAGGAGCAGCTCAGGATTGCAGCTCCCAGTGAAAGCACAGAGGGTGAGTAGACTCTGCATTTCCAGACGGATTTTTATTGCCCACAGACCAGGAGATTCTCGGGTGGAGGAGCCCCACGGGTAGCCAGTGCGGCTGTTTTGGCTCACACGGCTGCTTTGCCAGCGCACTGGCGCGGGGGTTCTCCATACAAAATACACTGGTCTTGGTGCCCTTTTAACTTGTGATTGGAGACCCGGGAAGGCAGATCACCCATTCATCTGATTTAAAAAGGAACTGAAACAGGGAGCCAGGCCAGGAGATTCTGGGCAAAAAAACAGCCACGAATCTCAGCGCTGCTGTTTCAGACAGCACAGTGAGTCGCCACACGGGAAATCACACAGATCCCAGCGCCTTTTCAAAAACAGACTCTGAGTCAGAGAGTCAGGTGATCAGGCTTGGCTGGACCCACCCCCGCCAAAAAAAAAAAAAAAGCAATTGAAAACGTTCTGGGTTGAGAGTTTCACAACAAGCACGGCTGAACCCGGGATGGTCCAGCTCTGCGGAGGAGGGGTGTCTGCCATTACTGAGACACTCCACCACTACGGAGGTAGTCCCCCATCACTGATGCAGCCTGCCATCGCTGAGGCAGCCCGCCGTTGCCGAGGCAACCTATCATTACAGAGACAGTCCGCCATTACAGAGGTGGGCCACCATTGCCGAGGCAGTTCTAACTACACCCATATAAACAGGACTGCAGGGAAGTTCACACGGCAGCTGGGCAGAGCCCACAGCAGCTCAGCAAAGCCACTGCAGGCAGGCAGTGACTAGGCTGCCTCCTTGCCGGGCAGGGCACCCTGAAAAAGAAAGGCAGCAGCACAACGGAAACTCATAAATAAAGCCCTAACTCCCTGGGACAGAGCACCTGGGGTAAAAAAAAAAAAAAAGGAGTTTATGAGTTCTGCTGCAGCAGACCTACACCTACCGGCCTAGCAACTCTGAATGAACAACGGAGCTCACAGCTCAGCACTTGAGCTCCTATAAAGGACAGACTGTCTCCTCAAGCAGCTCCCTGATCCCCACATGTCCAAAGAGTCAACTGATAAAGGACAGAACAGACTGACATTTGGTGGGTATCTTTCTGGGACAAAGATAGCAGAAGAAGAAACTGGTAGCAACCCTTACTGTTCTGCAGCTGCTGCAGGTGATCCCCCGGCAAGCAGGACCTGGAGTGGACCTCAGCAGTACTACAGCAGAGGGGCCAGACTGTTAGAAGGAAAACTAAGAAACAGAAATAACTTCATAATCCACCCAGAGACCCAATCTGAAAGTCAGTAACTACAAAGACAACAGGCGGATGAACCCAGACAGATGAGAAGAAACCAGCACAAAAAGGATGAAAACACCCGAAACCAGAACACCTCTCCTCCTACAAGGGATCACAACTCCTCACCAGCAAGGGAACAAGGCTGGATGGAGAATGAGTGTGATGAAATGACAGAATAAGACATCAGAAGGTGGGTAATAAGAAACTTCTGTGAGCTAAAAGATCAGGTTCTAACCCAATGCAAAGAAACTAAGAACCTTGAAAAAAGCTTTGACAAAATGCTAATGAGAATGGACAACATAGAGAGGAATATAAGTGAATTGATGGAGCTGAAAAACACAACACAAGAACTTCGCGAAGCATGCACAAGTTTCAACAGCCGA
>NW_016107570.1:2138360-2163567 GCF_001604975.1 Cebus imitator | reverse complement strand
AGGATATCAGAGGTCGAAGATCAACTCAATGAAATAAAACGAGAAGGCCAGAATAGAGAAAAAAGGGCAAAAAGGAATGAACAAGAAATGAACAGTCTCCAAGAAAAGTGGGACTATGTGAAAAGACCTAATCTACATTTGATAGGTGTACCTTAATGTGACGAAGAGAATGAATCCAAGCTGGAAAATACTCTTCAGGATATTATCCAGGAAAGCTTCCCCAACCTAGCAAAGCAGGCCAATATTCAGCCCAGGAAATAAAGAGAACACCGCAGAGATACTCCTCACGAAGAGCAACCCCAAGGCACATAATCATCAGATTCACCAGGGTTTAAATGAAGGAGACAATGCTAATGGCAGCCAGAGAGAAAGGTCAAGTTACCTACAAAAACAAGCCCATCAGACTCACAGCAGATCTCTCAGCAGAAACCCTACAAGCCAGAAAAGAAAAGAACTTTCAACCCAGAATCTGATATCCAGTCAAACTGAGCTTCATAAGTGAAGTAAAAATAAAATCCTAGGCCGGGCGCGGTGGCTCACGCCTGTAATCCCAGCACTTTGGGAGGCCGAGGCGGGTGGATCACGAGGTCAAGAGATTGAGACCATCCTGTTAAACATGGTGAAACCCCGTCTCTACAAAAACTACAAAAAATTAGCTGGGCATGGTGGTGCGTGCCTGTAATCCCAGCTACTCAGGAGGCTGACACAGGAGAATTGCCTGAACCTAGGAGGCGGAGGTTGTGGTGAGCCGAGATCGCGCCATTGCACTCCAGCCTGGGTAACAAGAGTGAAACTCTGTCTCAAAAAAATAAATAAATAAATAAATAAAATCCTTTGCGAACAAGCAAGTACTCAGAGATTTCATCACCACCAGGCCTGCTTTATAAGAGCTCCTGAAAGAGGCTCTACACATATAAAGGAACAACCAGTACCAGCCACTCCAAAACATACCAAATGGTAAAGAGCATCAACACAATCAATCAAGAACCTGCATCAACTAACGCACAAAACAGCCAGCTAGCATCAAAATGACAGTATCAAATTCTCACATAACAATATTAACCCTAAATGTAAATGGACTAAATGCCCCAATCAAAAGACACAGACTGGCAAATTGGATAAAAAGACAAAACCCATCGGTGTGCTGTATCCAGGAAACCCACCTCATATGCAAGAATACACAAAGACTCAAAATAAAGGGATGGAGGAAAATTTACCAAGCAAATGGAGAGCAAAAAAAGCAGGAGTTGCAATTCTCATCTCTGATA
Source organism: Cebus imitator (assembly GCF_001604975.1). Classification (NCBI taxonomy): domain Eukaryota; kingdom Metazoa; phylum Chordata; class Mammalia; order Primates; family Cebidae; genus Cebus; species Cebus imitator. The sequence continues at coordinate 2,162,299 of NW_016107570.1, read as the reverse complement.
AAATAGACTTTAAAGCAACAAAGATAAAAAGAGACAAAGGAGGACATTACATAATGGTAAAAGGATCAATGCGACAAGAAGAGCTAATGATCCTATATACATACGCACCCAATACAGGAGCACCCAGATATATAAGGCAAGTTCTTAATGACTTACAAAGAGACTTAGACTCCCACACAATTATAGTGGGAGACTTTAACACCCCATTGTCAACATTAGACAGATCAACAAGACAGAAAATTAACAAGGATATCCAGGACTTGAACTCAGACCTGGAACAAGCAAACCTAATAGACATTTACAGAACTATCCACCCTAAATCCACAGAATATACATTCTTCTCAGCACCACATCACACCTACTCTAAAACTGACCACATAATTGGAAGTAAATCACTCCTCAGCAAATGCAAAAGAACGGAAATCGTAACAAACAGTCTCTCAGACCACAGTGCAATCAAGTTAGAACTCAGAATGCAGAAACTAACTCAGAACGACACAGCTTCATGGAAATTGAACAACTGGCTCTTGAATGTTGACTGGATAAGCAATGAAATGAAGCAGAAATAAAGATGTTCTTCAAAACAAATGAGAACGAAGATACAACATACCAGAATCTCTGGGACACATTTAAAGCAGTCGCTAGAGGAAAATATATAGCAATAAGTGCCCACATGAGAAGCAAGGAGAGATCAAAAATTGACGCCCTATCATCAAAATTGAAAGTGCTAGAGGAAGAAGATCAAAAAAACTCAAAGTCTAGCAGAAGACAAGAAATAGCTAAGATCAGAGCAGAACTGAAGGAGATAGAGACACAAAAAACCCTTCAAAAAATCAATAAACCCAGGAACTGATTTTTCGAAATGATCAACAAAATAGACAGACCACTAGTCAGTTTAATAAAAAAGAAAAGAGAGAATAACCAAATTGATGCAATAAAAAATGATAAAGGGGATATCACCACAGATTTCACAGAAATTCAAACCATCATCAGAAATTATTACAAACAACTCTATGCACATAAACTAGTAAACCTGGAAGAAATGGATAAATTCCAGGACACTTGCGTCCTCCCAAGCCTAAACCAGGAAGAAGTTGAAACCTTGAATAGACCAATAACAAGGTCTGAAGTTGAGGCAGCAATTAAGAGCCTACCACCCAAAAAAAGTCCAGGTCCAGGTGGGTTCACAGCCGAATTCTCCCAGACATACAAAGAGGAGCTGGTACCATTCCTTCTGAAACTATTCCAAATAATCCTCAAGAGGGAATCCTTCCCAAATCATTTTATGAGACCAACATCATCCTGGTACCAAAACCCAGCAGAGACTGAACAAGAAAAGAAAACTTCAGGCTAATATCTATGATGAACATTGATGCAAAATCTTCAGTAAAATACTGGCAAGCCAGTTGCAACAGCACATCAAAAATCTTATCCGTAATGATCAAGTAGGCTTCATCCCAGGGATGTAAGGCTAGTTCAACATAAGCAAATCTATAAACGTAATTCACCACATAAGCAGAACCAAAGACAAAAACCACATGATTATCTCAATTGATGCAGAGAAGGCCTTTGACAAAATTCAACAGCCCTTTATGCTAAAAACCCTCAATAAAGTAGGTATTGACGTAATGTATCTGAAAATAATAAAAGCTATTTACAACAAACCAACAGCCAATATCATACTGAATGGGAAACACCGGAAGCATTCCCTTTGAAAGCTGGCACTAGACAAGGATGCCCTCTCTCACCACTCCTATTCAGTATAGTACTGGAAGTTCTAGCTAGAGCAATCAGGCAAGAAAAAGGAATAAAGCGTATTCAAATAGGAAAGGAGGAAGTCAGATTGTCTCTATTTGCAGACGACATGATTGTATATCTAGAAGACCTCATTGTCTCAGTCCAAAATCTCCTGAAACTGATAAGCAACTTCAGCAAAGTCTCAGGATACAAAATCAATGTGCAAAAATCACAAGCATTCCTATACACCAATAACAGACTTAAAGTGAGTCAAATCAAGAATGAACTGCCATTCACAATTGCTACAAAGAGAATAAAATACCTAGGAATACAACTAACAAGGAACGTAAAGGACCTCTTCAAGAAGAACTACAAGCCACTCCTCACGAAATAAGAGAGGACACAAACAGATGGAGAAACAACCCCTGTTCATGGTTAGGAAGAATCAGTATCGTGAAAATGGCCATATTGCCCAAAGTAATTTACAGATTCAACGCTATCCCCATCAAGCTACCAATGGCCTTCTTCACAGAACTGGAAAAAATCACCTTAAACTTCATATGGAACCAAAAGAGAGTCCGCATAGCCAAGTCAATTCTAAGCAAAAAGAACAAAGCAGGAGGCATCACACTACCGGAATTCAAACTATACTACAAGGCTACAGTAATCAAAACAGCATGGTACTGGTACCAAAACAGAGATATAGACCAATGGAACAGAACAGAGGCCTCAGAGGCAACACAACATATCTACAACCATCTGATCTTTGATAAACCTGACAAAAACAGGCAAAGGAGAAAGGATTCCCTGTTTAATAAATGGTGTTGGGAAAACTGGCTAGCCATGTGCAGAAAGCAGAAACTGGATTCCTTCCTGACACCTTACACTAAAATTCACTCCAGATTGATTAAAGACTTAAACATAAGACCTAACACCATAAAAACCCTAGAAGAAAATCTAGGCAATACGACCCAGGACATAGGCGTAGGCAAGGACTTCATGACCAAAACATGAAAAGCATTGGCAACAAAAGCCAAAATAGACAAATGGGACCTAATCAAACTCCACAGCTTCTGCACAGCAAAAGAAACAGTAATTAGTGTGAATCAGCAACCAACAAAATGAGATAAAATTTTTTGCAGTCTACCCATCTGACAAAGGGCTGATATCCAGAATTTACAAAGAACTAAAACAGATTTACAAGAAAAAACAAACAACCCCATTCAAAAGTGGGCGAGGGATATTAACAGACACTTTACAAAAGAAGACATATATGAGGCAAACAAACATATGAAAAAATGCTCATCATCACCGGTCATTAGAGAAATGCAAATCAAAACTACATTGAGATACCATCTCACACCAGTTCGAATGGTGATCATTAAAAAATCTAGAGACAACAGATGCTGGAGAGGATGTGGAGAAATAGGAACACTTTTACACTGTTTGTGGGAGTGTAAATTAGTTCAACCATTGTGGAAGCCAGTGTGGCAATTCCTTAAGGACCTAGAAATAGAAATTCCATTTGACCCAGCAATCCCATTACTAGGTATATATCCAAAGGATTATAAATCATTCTACTATAAGGACACATGCACCCAAATGTTCATTGCAGCACTGTTTACAATAGCAAAGACCTGGAACCAACCCAAATGCCCATCGATGATAGACTGGACAGGGAAAATGTGGCACATATACACCATGGAATATTATTCAGCCATCAAAAATGATGAGTTTGTGTCCTGTGTAAGGACATGGATGAACCTGGAAACCATCATTCTCAGCAAACTGACACAATAGCAGAAAATCAAACACCACATGTTCTCACTCATAGGTGGGTGTTGAACAATGAGAACATATGGACACAGGGAGAGGAGCACTACACACTGGGGTCTGTTGGGGGGAAATAGGGGAGGAACAGTGGGGGGTGGGGTGTTGGGGAGAGATAGTATGGGGAGAAATGCCCGATATAGGTGAAGGGGAGGAAGGCAGCAAATCACACTGCCATGTGTGTACCTATGCAACTATCTTGCATGTTCTTCAAATGTACCCCAAAACTTAAAATGCAATAAAAATTAATTAATTAATTTTTAAAAAAAGAACACATTAAAAAATCATTCGCTGTAGCTAAGTGGTATTCATTCCAGGGATGCAAAGATGGTTCAAAATACACAAATCAATTAATGTGACAGATATATCAACAGAATAAAGAAGAAAAGCCCTATGATCATTTTAACTGATGCTAAGATAGCATTTGATAAAATTCAATATCCCCTCATGATCAAAATCCTCAACACACTGGGTATAAAAGGAACATACCTCAACATAACATTAATAAAAGTCATATGTGAGAGACCTATAGCTAGTACCATACTGAATGGAGAAAAACTAAAAGCCTTTCCTCTAAGATCTGGAATACCCACTGTCACCACTGTTATTTAACACAGTACTGGAAGTCCTAGCTAGAGCAATCAGGCAAGAGAATAAAAGGTCATCCAAATTGAAATGGAAGAAGACAAATTATTCTTTTTTGCAGATGATATGATCTTATATTTGGAATAACCTAAATACTCCACCAAAAAACTACTGAAACTAATAAATAAATAATGTTGCAGGATACAAAATCAACATACAAAAATCAGTAGCAAACAATCTTAGAAAGAAATCCCATTAACAATAAGTACAACTAAAATACCTAAAAATTACCTTAACCAAAAAAGTGAAAGATGTCTGCAATGAAAACTGTAAAACACTGAGGAAAGAAATTGAAGAGGACACACACACACACAGAGAAAAATAGAATGGTATTCCATGTTCATGGATTGGAAGGATCAATTTATTAAATATCCATAATATCCAAAACAATCTACATACAGATTTAAGGCAATCTTATCAAAATACCAATTACCTTCTTCACAGAAATAAGAAAAACAAGCTTAAAATGTATATAGAACCACAAAAAAGCTGAATAGCCAAAGCTATTCTAAGCAAGATGAACAAAACTGGAGGAATCACATTACCTGATTTCAAATTATACTACAGAGATATAATAACCAAAATGGCATGGTACTGGCATAAGAACAGACTGAACAGAAAACTGGCATAAGAACAGAACAGAATAATCAGTGGAACAGAATAGAAAACCCAGAAATAAACCTACACACTGACAGTGAACTCATTTTCAACAAAGGTGCCAAGATCACACAGTGGGGAAACAACATTCTGTTCAATAAATGATGCTGGAAAAACTGGATATCCGTATGAAGAAGAATGAAACTGGATCCCTATCTCTAATATATATAAAAAATCAAATGAAAATGGACCAAAGACTTAAATCTAAGACCTCAAACTATGAAACTACTAAAAGAAAACAGCGGGGGAAACTCTCCAGGACATTGGTGTAGGCAAAGATTTCTTGACTAATACCCTACAAATGCAGACAACCAAAGCAAAAATGGATAAATGGGATCACATTTAAAAGTTTCTCCACAACAAAGAAAACAATCATTAAAGTGAAGAGACAATCCAAAAATGGGGGAAAACATTTGCAAACTGCCCATCTGACAAGGGATTAACAACCAGAATATAAAAGGAGCTCTATATATTCTGTTTTCAATTATATGGGGAAAAATCTAATAGTTCGATTAAAAGATGGACAAAACATCTGAATACACATTTTCAAAAGAAGATATAGAAATGGCAAACAGGTATATGAAAAGGTGTAACAACATCGTTCATCATCAGAGAAATGCAGATCAAAACTATAATGAGATGTCACCTCACTCTGGTTAAAATGGCTTATATCCAAAAGACACGCAATAACAAATGTTGGCAAGGATGTGGAGAAAAGAGAACCCTTGTATTCTGTTGGTGGGAATGTAAATTAGTACAATCACTATGGAGAATGGTTTGGAGGTTCCTCAGAAAGCTAAAAATCAAGCTAACATACCATCTGACAATCCTCCACTGAGTACATTCCCAAAAGATAGGAAAACAGTGTATCAAAGAGATATCTCCACTCCCATGTTTACTGTAGCACTGGTCACAATAACGAAGATTTGGAAGCAACCTAAATGTCCATTAACAGACAAATGAATAATGAAAATATGGTACACATACACAGTGGAGTTCAATTCAGCCACAAAAAAGAATGTGATCCTGTCATTTGCAACAATATAAATGGGCCCAGAGGTCATTATGTAAAATGGAATAAGCCTAGCACAGGAAGACAAATTTCACTTGTTCTCACTCATTTGTTAAAACTAAAATTTAAAACAACTGAATTCATGAATATAGAGAGCAGAAGGATGGTTACTAGAGGCTGGGAGGTATAGTAGAGAGGTCATGGGAAAGTGGAGATGGTTAAGTGGTACAAAAAAATAGAAAGAATGAATAAGACTTAGTATTTGATAGTACAACAGGGTGACAATTTTCAAAAACAAATTCGTTTTACATTTAAAAATAACTAAAACAGTGTAATTGTTCACAACACAGAGGATAAATGCTTGAGGTGATGAATACCCCATTTATCCTGATTTGATATTATTCATCATACAGCTATATCAGAATATCTCATGTAACCTATAAATAAATAAATATACATATATATATATATATATATATATATATAATGTACCCACAAAAACGAAAAACTAAGAATTTTAAATAAAAAATTTTTTCAAAAAAAAATGAAAACATAACATACCAAAACTTACAGCATGTAACAAAAGTAGTTCTATGAAGAAAATTTAAGGCAATGAACACTTATATTTAAAAAAAATCTTAAATATACAATCTAACACCATGCCTCAGGAAGTAGAAAAGAACAAATTAAACTTAGTCCAAAGTTAGTAGAAGAAAGGAAATAATAAATATCAGACCAGATAAGGAAATAGAGAGAGACTAGAAACCCAATAGATATGACCAATGAAACTAAGAAATTGGCTTTCTAAAAGATTTTTAAAAAATGACCAAAACTTTAGATAGACTAAGAAAAAAAGAGAGAAGATACAAATAAATATCAGAAATGAAAGGGGAAGCAACAATGGATACTACACAAAGAAATACAAAGGATCCTAAAAGACTATTATGAACACTTATTTGCTAACTATATAAATTGCTAGAAACATACCATTAACAGAAGGTTTTATATTTCATGTTCAGGTTTTATATTTCATGAAGAAGTATTCTATTTATTATATTAAATATTATATTATATTTAATGAAGAAACATAAAAGCTGAATATATTTCATGAAGAAACATTATATTTATTATATTAAATATCGTACTATATTTCATGAAGAAATATAAAACCTGAACTCACCAATGACAAGTAAGGAGACTCAACCAGTAGTAAAGTTTCTCATTCATATGGTAATAAAATTTAAAAAAAAAAAAGAAAGTCTCTCATTAAAGAAAATACCATAACCCGATGGCTTTACTGCTGCATTCTACCAAATATGTAAAGAAGACCTAATACCAATCCTTCTCAAACTCTTCAAAAAAAATTGAAGGGGAGGGAAATGTCCAAACTCATTTCATAATGCCAGCATTACTGAATACCAAAGCTAGAAAAGGACACTACAAGAAAAGAAAATTATAGGCCAATATTTCTGATGAGCATAGATGTAAAAATCCCTTAACAAAATATTGGCAAACCCAAATTCAAGGATGCATTAAAAAGATCATTCACCACGATAAAGTAGATTTATCCCTGTAATTCAAGAATGGTTCACCAATGTACACCAATAAATGTGATACACTATAATAACAGAAAAAAGGACAAAAACCACATGATCATCTCAATAGATGCAGAAAAGGCATTCAACAAACTTCAACAGTCTTTCATGATTAAAAAAAATTTTTTTCAACAAATTAGATATAAAAGGAATGTACCTCAACACAATAAAGGCCACATATGATAAACATATAGTTAACGTACTCAATAGTAAAAAGTTGAAAGCTCTTCCTCTAAGATCTGAAACAAGACAAGGATGCTCACTCTCACCACTTCTATTCAACATAATGCCAGAAATACTAGCAAGAGCAATTAAGCAAGAAAAATAAATAAAAGGCAACTGAATCAGAAAGGAAGATGTTACACTGTATCTGTTAGATATTATATTCTTAAAAAATTATAAAACTCCACCAAAAAACTGTTACAACTAATAAATTTAGTGAAGTTGCAGGATACAAAAATCAAGATACAAAAAATCAGTAGTGTTTGATAAACTATCCAATAAAAAAATCAAAAAATCAATTCCATTTACTATAGCTACAAAATAATATTAATACATATTTAGGAATACATTTTGCCAAAGAGGTGAAAAATCCACACAATGAAGACTATAAAACACTGACAAAAGAAACTGTAAATTCAGCATACACAACTAAATGGAAAGATATCCTGCATCATGGATTGGAAAAATTAATGTTGGCTAAATATTCATACCACCTTATGCAATCTATAGATTCAATGTGATCCCTATCAAAATTCAAATAACACTTTTTACAGAAATAGTGAAAAACAATCCTAAAATTTCTACGAAGACACCAAAGACTCTAAATAGCCAAAGCAATCTTGAGCAGAAAGAACAAGGCTGGGGCACCACACTACTTGATTTCAAAATCTACTATAAGGCTAAAGTAGCTAAACAACATGGTATTAGCACAAAGACCATTGGGATAGAATAAGATGTCCAGAAATAAAGCCATGCATTTACAGTTAATAGATTCTTTACAAAGATACCAAGAACACAGATGAAAAATGGAAAGTCTCTTCAATAAATAATGTTTGGAAAACTGGACGCCACATGCAAAAGAATGAAATTAGACCTTCATCTCACATCATATTCAAAAATCAACTTGAAACAGATTAAAGACTTAAACACAGGACTCGTACTGTAAAACTAGAAGAAAACAGAGGAGAATGCTTTTTGGCCTTGGCAATAATTTCTTGGATATGACACCAAAAATACAGGCAAGAAAAGCAAAAATAAACAAGTAGGATTACCTCTAATTAAAAAGCTTCTGCACAACAAAATAACCAACAGAGTAAAGACACAACCTTTGGAATGGAAGAAAATATCTGCAAACTATACATCTGATAAAGGATTAACAACCAAAATATATAAAGAACTTAAAGAATTCAACAGGAAAAAATCTAATAAACCATTCATAATTGGGCAAAGGATCTAAACAGACATTTCTCAAAAGAAGGCATATAAATGGCCATCATGTATATGAAAAAAATACTCAACATCAATAATCATCAGAAAAATACAAATTAAAACCACAACGAGACATAACTTCGCACCTATTGGAATGGCTAATATCAAAAAGACAAAAGGTAACAAGGAAATGTTGACAATGTAGAGAAAAGAAACCCTTGCACACTGTTAGTGGGAATGTAAATTAGTATAGCCATTATGGAAAAACAGTATGGAGGTTTCTTAAAAAATAAAAATAGAACTATCATATGATCTAGCAATCCCACTACTGAGTATACATACATAGGAAATGAAATCAGTATGCCAAAAAGATATCTGCACTTCCATGTTCACTGTAGCATTATTTACAATAAGTAAGATAAGGAATTAACTCAAGCATCTACTGACAGATAAACAGATAAAGAAAATTTAGTATATATACAAAATGAACACTATTAAATATTTAAATAGATGGAAACCTGCCATTTATAACAACATGGATGAACCTGGAAGATACTATGCTAAGTGAAATAAGACAGGCACAGAAAGACAAATATACCAAATGATTGCACTTATATATGGAATCTTTAGAAAATTGAACTCATAGAAACAAAGAGTAGAATGGTGGTTGCCAGGGGCTAGTGGTGGGAAAATAGGGAGATGCTGGTAAAAGAGTACAAAGTTTGACTTAAACAGGATCAGTAAGTTTAAGAGATCTACTGTACAGTATGATGACTATATTTAATAGTAATGCATTATGTACTTGAAAATTGCTTAGAGGGTAGATCTTAAGTGTTTGCACCACAAAAAATAAATCTGTGAGGTGAGAATATATTCATTAGCTTGATTAAATCATTTCATAATGTATACATATATCAAAACATCACGTTGTACACTGTAAATATACACAATTTTTGTCAATTATACCTTAATAAAGTTGAAGGAAAATTACGTTCCCAGCTATGTCAAGTCAGATTTAAAACATTTACTTTAGGTATGGGATCAGGTCAGTACAATTTTTCTGTCTTCTGTATCTGTCATGCCAGTGGTTTGGAGACCTAGCTAAAAAGAGAAAAACCCAGGGGGATTCTAATTATGTTAGTCTGCTTGGGGAAATTGTGACAATTGGCCAGGTTTGGGAACCTTTTCCTAGTACTGCATTAAACTATTCTCAGACATGGCAACACCCACAACATGAGGAATAGACAGAAAATATGTGATAAAGGATTTAGTTAATGAAGGTCACCTGAAAATGGTAAGGCATCTGGGTCAAAAAGACCAGAAATAGGAGGTGTTACCAGAGTCTGGTGGTTGGTAGGTTTTGGGGAAATGTTGGTCAAAGGATACGAACATTCTTTGACAGGATAGAGAAAATTCAAGAGTTCCATTGTACAACATGGTAACTGTAGTTAACGTTATTGTGATCAGGTGCAGTGGTTCATGCCTGTAATCCCAGCACTTTGAGAGGCCAAGGCAGGCAGATCACTTGGCTCAAGACCAGCCTGGCCAACAGGGTGATACCCTGTCTCTACCAAAAAATATAAAAATTAGCCAGGCTTAGTGGTACATGCCTGCAATCCCAGCTACTTGGGAGGCTGAGGTACAAGCATCACTTGAACTTAGGAGGCAGAGGTTGCAGTGAGCCGAGATCACACTATCACACTGCAGGCTGGGTGACCGAGTTCAACTCTGTCTCCAAAAAAAAAAAAAAATGTGTTGTATACTTAGTAAGTGCTAAGAGAGATTTTAAGTGTTCTCACCACAAAAAAATAATTATGAGGTGACACATATGTTAATTAAGCTAGCCATTCCACAATATATACATATATCAAAACATGCTGTACATTATAAATAAATATCTTATTTGTTCATTTAAAAAATAAATCTTAAAAATTAGAAAGACTAACCAAATGTGGTATAAAAGTAACATTTGGTTGATTTGGGGAACATATGTGAGAATTCTTTGTATTATTACTGCAACTTTTCTGTAAGTCTAAAATTATTAGAGTTAAAACAAAGACAACATTAAAAGTCTCTTAAATGATCTTCCTGCTTCAATCTCTGCCTGCTACAGTCTATTCTCAAAAAAAAAAAAAAAATCAACAATCCTTTTAAAACCATAAATTAGATTATGTAACTCCTCTGCTAAAAACTCTGGAATAATTCCCCATTTTATTCACAGTGAAAGCAAAATATATACTGCTATTCCCTCTGATTGGTGTGCTCTTGCTTCAGATACCCACTTAGCTAACTTCCTCACTCCCTTCAAATCTTTGTTCTCAATCTACCCTAACCACCACATTCAAGATTTCAACCCACTCTCTATTGCCAACACTTCTGATCTCGACTCTAACCTAGTTTTTCTTTGCTCTTGACACTTACCACACTGCAACAATTACGATAGTTTTTAAAGCCATCTGATTCCTTCAGCTACAATGTAAGCTCAGTAAAGGCATAGATTTTTCAGTATTCTGCTTATTAATATGGTATCTGAAATGCCTAGAACTGTGCCTGGCCCACAGTAGGTATAAAATAAATATTAGTTAAATGGATGAACAAGTTTTGCCGAACACCTGCTACAATTTAGACATTGTCCAGAAGAACACATAGACAAGGACCTAGGTACACAAGCAATCGCCTATAATCAAAACGGGAAATGCAGCACAATGTACAATACTCAGGGAAAGATGAATTCTGGAAGAGGGGTGTGTCAGTAGGTTGACTCCCTTTTCAAAAATCGTGCCAGTGAGGTGAAGGCAAGTTGCAGAGATATTTACGTCCAGGAATTCCTCACTGACTGTGTACTCATTAACAGAGTAAACAAAGTTCCCAGTACATGTAGGAAGCAATAGTCTCAATGTAAATAAAAATCTTCACTATGTAACTTACATTAGGGGACATTTAAACATATATACTCAATATTAGAATCTCTACCTCATCTTTAAAAGACAATCTCGGCTGGATGTGGTGACTCACACCTATAATCCCAGTACTTTGGGAGGCCAAGGCAGGCATATCACGAGGTCAGGAGTTTGAGACCAGCCTGACCAACATGGTGAAATCCCATCTCTACTAAAATACAAATATTAACTGGGTGTGGGGGTGCACGCCTGTAGTCCCAGCTACTCAGGAGGCTGAGGCAGGAGAATCGCTTGATCCCGGGAAGCAGAGGTTGCAGTGAGCCAAGATCATGTCACTGCACTCCAGCCTGGCCAACAGAGACTCCATCTTAAAAAAAAAAAAAAAAAGACAATCTCTTTGTTTATAAGTCAGTCTCTCCAATTTTCTAAGGTGTATAAATGTAGCACAAGGTGAATGCAAAGTAAAATTGCAAATCTCAGAAAAGATAAAGTTTCAAGAAGTCTATGAAAATAATATAGCATCATGAGAAAATTATTCATTTCTAATCGAAAAGGTGGCAAATGTAGTTAGACCAATAAGAACTGGAACACAAAAAGTGTTTTAAAGGATAGCGAATAGAGTATTAATCACTGTTAATCACTGATTAATAAAATTCTTTGGAAAATTTGATGATGCTTTCAACTTTTGCAAAAAATAACACTTCCGTTAATTCCATGGAGACAAATGTGAAATGAAGAATGTCATATTATGCTATCATAATTTTGTCAGAAAACCTATATAAAAAATCAGTATTCGTTCACCACACCAAAAAAAAAAAAGTAACTATAAGATGAAGGATATGTTAAGCTTGATTGTGGTAATAACAAAGTATACATATATCAATGTATACATATATTTATGGTGTTCAAGCATACTGAATACCATAAATATATATAACTTTTTTATGAATTAAACTTCAATAAAGCTGGGGAAAAGTAGGGAGAAAGAGTCTTGCTCTATCACTCAGGCCAGAGTACAGTGATGCAATTGTAGTTAACTGTAATCTCAAACTCCTAAGCTCAAGTGATCCTGCTACCTCAGCTTCCTGAGTAACTAGGACCACAGACATTGATTCATTCTTAGTTCTAGTAATTAGCTAAGAGTTGCAGTCACTTAGTAAAAAAAAAATTTTTTTTGAGGAGTCTTGCTCTGTTGCCCAGGCTGAAATACAATAGCATGATATTGGCTCACTGCAACCTCTGCCTCCTGGGTTCAAGCAATCCTCCTGCCTCAGCCTCCTGAGAAGCTGGGATTACAGCCATGTGCCACCACACCTGGCTAATTTTTGCATTTTTAGTAGAGACAGGATTTCACCATATTGGCCTGGCTGATTGCAAACTCCTGACCCCAGGTGATGTGCCTGCCTTGGCCACCCAAAGTGCTAGGATCACAAGTGTGAACCATCACACCCAGCCAAGTTATATAGTAAATTTTGCTGAAGACTTTAGGTTTGATTTTCAACATAAAGAGCAAATCAAATTTCATCCTCTCTCTCATTCACCACCAGCACCATCATCAGCCATCAGCACTACCATCAACAATAATTTCTTTTACATGACTTCATTCTTGAACAGGTCACTTTAAGTGATCCCTTTTGAGCACCTTCTGTCCTCTTTGAGGGTGATGTATGCTTAATCAGAGTTATATTTTTAATAAATAAAACAGAAAATAATTTTCTGTCATTTATTCAGGTGAGGAGGGGGAAAGTGTAAATAGAATGCAATTTGTCAGATGGACCACAAGATGGAGGCACCAGCCACCTGCAAGGAAATAAAATTTAAAAACCAGCCTCTTAAGTGTAAAAATAACAAACCCAATTAAAAAAAAAAAAAATCAGATATATTTCCAATTAATTTTATAAGAATGAAAATTTATTCAAATAATCAAACAGTGAAGTCTGACATACAGTTCTGAAGATATTGTCTCTACCAAACCCGATTCAATTGAAAAATCTCAAAAGCAACTTTGTCAACTCATTTTTGTAACTCTTGCAGAATAACTCATACTTACAGTCTTCAAACGGCAGCACAAAGGAACTGCTGAACTGAGTGGTATTTTGAAAAGTGAGGAAGTAAGAAAAGTGATGGTTTCATGTAATTTACATGGATGTAGAGAAACTGGGTTTTACACAAACAGAATGCAAATTGAGTTTCATATCTCAATTGGTTGGTTTGATATTGACAAACCAACACTAGACATACTATTTTCCCTCATTTATTATAGTCTTCAACAAACACAGTGAATCATGACAAATGCTAGGAATAGTGCCTAATACACAGTATTTAAGAAATACTAATTCTCATTGTTATTATTGGCACTACTATTCTTAATATAAAGCAATTATAAAACCCTCAAAACAAAAGAGGACAAGTAACTCTTTTTCTCTTACATTAAATATTTTCAACCCCACTTAGAAACATAACCTAGTGGCCGGGTGCGGTGGCTGATGCTTGTAATCCCAGCACTTTGAGAGACCAAGGCAGGTGGATCACGAGGTCAGGAGTTCGAGGCCAGCATGACCAACCTGGTGAACTCTCATCTCTACTAAAAATAAAATAAGGTGCATGCCTGTAATCCCAGCTACTCAGGAGGCTGAAGCAGGAGAATTGCTTGAACCCGGAAGGTGGAGGTTGTAGTGAGTCAAAGTTACGCCATTGCACTCCTGCCTGGGCAACAGAGAGAGACTCTGTCTCAAAAAAAAAAAAAGAAAAGAAAAAAGAAAGAAACATAACATAACCTAGCTTAGTCACTCATCCATTATTAGTTTTCATTTCTATTTAAAGGTTTCATATTTCCATGACAGGAAAAAATCAGAATTCAAGATTAAGGTTCCTTAATTTATAAGCATAACGAACTGACGTGTATGACTGTGAACACATTTCATCCCCCTATTTTTCTCTGGTTAAAGTGTGACACAGATGTGGTACTATTTGTGTAAGTTAGGGAAAAGGATTTTTTTCCCCCTTCAACAAAATACAATTAAGTATTTAAAAGCACATGAACACATATACACATGAACTAAGGGAATTCAGTAAGTAACTGAAATAGTCTCAGAAGAAAACATAAGACATGAAATTTCAAAATGAAGATCAGAAAATTAAAAATCTAACCTTTCAAACAACCCTGAGACAACAACCTGTATAAAAACCTTTAAATTATTATTTGATATTCAACAAAGTACTTTAAAGTAAGTTCAACTTTTTATAGATATCACTAACCAGAAGGCATGTTTTAGCTAAAATCATAAAACATTTTAGGATATTCTATCAATCTGATGATGTCCATGGATGATTACATCATGTGACCTCTGGATCTCTGATAAGAAGGAATGTTACTACCGAAAAATTAAATGTTTAACTTTTAAATTTTTTGATCAATTCTTCAAAATATAATTGCCACTTACCTCACTATGCATTACTGGTTAGGAATAATCCATATTATCATTTAAAAATCTTTATCTTAGAAGTTACTTCATAAAACAGTAGTGCAGAGCTTATTTGGAAGAAAGAAATACATCTGATTACTTTAGAGAAATGATTACTCCATCAAGTCAATTAAAAAAAATTTAAGTCAATCTGTAATTTTTTTAAAACAATTCTGCCATCTACTGGAAAAATCTGAAATGTCTTCATAATTTCCCAAAAGTTAGATTAAATATCACATTGAAAAGAGCAATATATCATGATCTTCCAATTAGCTACTAAAAACAAGAGACTTTACTTATAATTCCGACTTCATTTGTTTTGTTTCTTAATAACTACTTAATTACATACTAATTCATTATAATTTTTAGTGTATTTTAAATCCTAAATACAAATATATTGAGGTGATGTAATTTAAAACAATGCAGGATTACCATTACATATAACAGTAGATAACATAGGTTTTAATATATTCATCCTAAAAAAAAAATAAGACTGGGTATCTTAACAAGTTTGAGGCTGGCAATGAAATTATTTTTAGACGAACACTGACTAAACCAAGTCCAAACCTGAACCACATTAGAGGTGTTATGACATTATGAAGAGATACTCTAATTTCTAATGAGAACATTTTAGTCCCTGAAGAATAATTTGGCCAATTTATCATAATAAAAAGAAAAAGTATATCTTAAACATCTGTCTCAAGATTTTATAAAACTAGTTAATCATTTTCTGTGGTTCTTTTATATTTTGTTTTGTTTTTGTCTTTATGCCTCTGGGTCCATAGCACCTCAATTCATTGAAAAGCTACTTTTTCAGCATCTACTTTCTATCCATACATATGCATATAAAGTACATTTAAGTATTCAGAAACATAACAATCACCTCAAATTTAAAATGAGGATAATCATCCCTGGTTACATGGTTGTTATAAAAATGTGGAATAATCAGAGTTAGCACTCAATAAATAGTGGCTATCATTACTTTAAGTATTTCTAAAAAGACTGGAAGCTACAAGAGATTGAGAACAAAATGAATGAAAAAACTGTGTTTTCAATTTGTGTTACAAATTAAATATGAAAACTTCAGATTAAAATACCCCATGATTCATGTTTACTTCCTTTATCTCCCAAAACCCAACTGAATTTATTAAAGAATATATGAGAGGAGATGTAGCTATGCTAGAAAACAAAGGTACCATTAAAAGGTCAGAAACTAAGGCCAAAAGGCCTGAAATACACAAAACAGGTGTTTAGCTTAGATCAGTAATCAATAACTATCTGTCGCATGAGAAAATTAACAAATGATACAGGATGAGATGAAAAGCAAACTTAGCAGTGCTGACTGGCCTATGAATCAGCACGAGCAAACACGCCTGCCTAGAAAGAATCAATATAGTTTTCCAAAAATAGGTCCTGAGAAAACTCCAAAATTGGAGCAGTAACGCTAAGAGCAAGTGGCAAATGTTAACAGTCCAGTCCAAAAAAATTCGGAAATGCCACCAGTCCTACTACAGGGAGTCCTGGTTATCACTAATACAAGTTACACACAAAATACAGGTTTTTTTAAAAAATGACAAAAAGAAAACATCAAAAGAACAACGCCAAACCATAATATGTGGTCATGTCCCAATGAGCCCCTTCACTATTTCTCACGGGCAACTAAAACTTTCACCTAATACTGATAGTCTTAAGATTCCCACTAGCAGGGACTGAAAGTGAATACATTCAGTATAGTTCTACCAAAGTAATTCTACCGGAATTACTTTGAGAGCCTCTGGCCTGTAATATTCACTGGGGTCTGTCTGGGTATAATCAGCTAATTTCAAGTAAATCGAGGGTTATGCTGCAAAAGATATCTAAGGAGGGTAATCAGGAATCAGAAAAACAGTTTTTAAAAAGATAAAAGGTAAAGCTATAGAAACTTAAAAACCAAACTGTTTTAAAAAAGGTAAACAGATCAGCCGATAAACAAGAACATTATAGGATAACCAAGAAAATATGAATGGCTAGATATTTGATGATATTAAGGGATTTTTTATTTCTATATACAATGATGGTGTTATTTTTACATTTAAAAACAGGAGCGCTTGTGTTTAAAAGACACATACTGAAACATATATAGGTAAGTTGACAAGATGTTTGTTACCTGCTTCAAAATAATATAGGAAAGATAACTGAGGGTTATGAAGAAAATAATATTTAACCACAGTATAACTGTAAAAAGTGAGTTTTAGGTATGTGGCAGTTTGCTTTCTCATTCTCTCTACTTCTTATGTTTGAAATATTTTAATTCAATAATTAAAAATAAATGAAACAGTAATTCTCCAGTTAGAACGAAAGGTAAAATCCAACTAATATTCTTAAAAATGAAGCACAAAGAAAAGGTGTAAACCACCCTTCAATTATAAACAAAATTCTATTTCTGATTAGCAAACCTCAGTTTTAAATTAATAACTTTAAAGTTTGATTAATAACTCTTTTGATCTGGTTTCTCAAAAGCATTTGAGAACTTCATATTCAAAAGCCAGATTTTTCTTTTTAACTAAAAATCACAAAATATAAAATTCAGAAAATGTTATTATAAATAATGTTTGGCACACTGATAATCCAAGTATATGTGTGTCTAAATATACTCACATAGAAATATAGAAAGTATAGAAAATATAGTTTGGCAGTAAATGTTTTCATAAAAACCTCAGCATAAATTTTTCTCAGCTCACATCTTTTATAAATGTATAAGTAACACTTCAAAAAACTGAGATAACATAGAAATCAATCAATGTGATATACCACATTAACAAAATGAAACACTGTATGACCATCTCAATAGATGCAGGAAAAGCATTCAATAAAATTCAGTCCTTTTCATGATAAAAATTCTCAACATCAGGAGGTATAGAAGGAATGTACCTCAACATAATGAAGGCCATATATGACAAATCCATAGTTAACATTATATTCAAGAGTGAAAAACTGAAAGCTTTTCCTCTAATGTCAGGAATGAGACAAGGATGCCCGCTCTCACCACTCCAATTCAAAAACAGAAGTCCTAGCAAGAATAAGTGGTCAAGAAAAACAAACAAATGACATCCAAATTGGAGAGGACGAAGCTGCAGATAACGATCTTATACATAGAAAGCCCCAAAGATTCCACACACAAAAGAAAAGCTGTTCAGACTAATGAATGAATTCAGCAAAGCTGCAAAATATAAAGTCAACATAGAGGCCAGGCATGGTGGCTAATGCCTGTAATCCCAGCACTTTGGAGGCCAAGACAGCCTAGGAGTTCAAAACCAGCCTGGGCAACATGGTGAAATCTCATTTCTACAAAAAATTCAAAAACTAGCTGAACATGGCGGCACGTATCTGTAGTTCCAGTACTTGGGAGGATTACTTAGGGCCCGGAGGCAGAGGTTGCAGTGAGCCAAGATCACACCAGTGCCCTCCAGCCTGGGTGACAGAGTGAAATTCTGTCTTAAAAACAACAATAAAAAAAGTCAACATACAAAAATCTATTGCATGTCTATATACTATCAACAAATTATCTGAAAAGGAAATTACAAAAACAACCTACTTACAATAACATCAAAAAATACTTAAGCATGAACTAAGGCGTTGAAAGACATACACTGAAAACTATAAAACACTGATGAAAGAAATGCTTTAAAGCAGACACGAATAAATGCAAAGACATCGGATATGTTCATGGACTGGAAGAATTAATAAAGTGTTCATACTACCCAACACAATCTACAGATTCAACACAATCTCTATTAAAACTCCAATGATACTTTCTTTCCAGAAATAGAAACAACAATCCTAAAATTCATATGGAATTACAAAAAGACACTGAGTAGCCAAAGCAATTTTAAGCAGGAAGAACAAAGCTGGAGGCATCACACTGTGTGATTTCAAAATACATTTAAAAGCTACAGTAATCAAAACAGTATGGTATCAGCATAAAACCAGACACAATGGAACAGAAGACAGAATCTAGTAATAAACCCACACATGAAGTCAAGTGTGTTTTGACAATTATGCCAAGAACACACAATGGAGAAAGGATAATCTCTTCAAATAAATGGTACTGGGATAACTAGATATCCCCATGCAGAAGAATGAAATTGGACTCTTATCTCACACTATATATAAAAATCAACTCAATATGAATTAAAGACTTCAATGTAAGTCCCTAAACTACAAAACTCTTAGAAGAAAACAAGGAAAAAACTTCCTGACATTGGCTTTCGCAATTATTTCTTGGATATGACACCAAAAGCACAAAACAACGAAAGCAAAAATAGATAAGTCAGATTACATCAAACCAAAATATTTTGGCAAAGCAAAGGATACAAAGGCAACCTATGAAATAGGAGAAATATTTGCAAACCATATCTCATAAAGGATTAAAAACCAAAATATATAAGCAACTTCTTTTTTTTTTTTTTAATTTTTTTTTTTTGAGACGGAGTTTTGCTCTTGTTACCCAGGCTGGAGTGCAATGGCGCGATCTCGGCTCACCACAACCTCCGCCTCCTGGGTTCAGGCAATTCTCCTGCCTCAGCCTCCTGAGTAGCTGGGATTACAGGCACGCGCTACCATGCCCAGTTAATTTTTTGTATTTTTAGTAGAGACGGGGTTTCACCATGTTGATTGGGATGGTCTCGATCTCTTGACCTCGTGATCCACCCGCCTTGGCCTCCCAAAGTGCTGGGATTACAGGTGTGAGCCACCATGCCTGGCCCCACAATTTCTATGACTTAATAGCAAAAAACCAAATAACTTGATTTTAAAATGGACAAAGGAACTTACAGACATTTCTCCAAAGAAAACATGCAAGTAGCCAATAGGTGCGTATATGAAAAGGTTCTCAACATCACTAGCCATCAGGGAAATCACATTAAAACCACAATAAGCTATCACCTTACACCTGTTAGGATGGCTACTATTAAAAAAAAAAAAAAAAAAAAAAAAAAAAAGACAGCAGAGCATGGACGCTCATTCCTATAATCCCAGCACTTTGGGAGGCCAAGGCAGGTGGATCACTTGAGGTCATGAGGTCAAGACCAGCCTGTCAACATGGCAAAACCCCATCTCTACTAAACGTACAGAAAATTAGCTGGGCAAGGTGGCATGTGCCTGTAGTCCCCACTACTAGGGAGGCTGAGGTGAGAGAATTGCTTGAACTGGGGAGGCAGAGGTTGCAGTTAGCCAAGATCCTCCCGCTGCACTCCAGCTGGGCAACAGAGTGAGACTCTGTCTCAAAGTTTAAAAAAAAAAAAAAAAAAAAAAAAAAAAAAAAAAAAAAAAAAAAAAAAAAAAAAAAAAAAGACAACAATTGTTGGCAAGGATGTGGAAAAAAGAGAACCCTTTTACACTGCCTATGGGAATGTAAACTGGTATAGTCATTATGGAAAACTGAATGGAGTTTTCTCAAAAAATTTAGAATATAACTACCAAATGCTCCAGCAATCCTACTTACATAGCCAAAGGATTTGAAATCAGGATCTCAAAGATGTTTACACTCCCATGTTCATTGTGGCATTATTCACAAAATCCGTTATAGGGAAACAACTAAATGACCACTGATAGATGAATGGCTAAAGAAAATACGTTATATATACATAATGGATTATTCAGCCATAAAAGTGAAGAAAATCCTGTCATTTGTGACAACATAAATGACTCTTGAGGGCATTATGTTAAGTAAAATAAGCCAGGCACAGACGCCAAGTATTCAATGAATCTAAAATAATCAAATTCATAGAAGCAGAGAATGAAATGATGGTTGCCAGATGTTAGGGGGAAAGGTAAATGAAAAGATATCAGTCAAAGAGTACAAAGTTTCTTTTATACAAGATGAGTAAGTTCTAGAAGATCTAGTGTACAGAATAGTGATTACAGTTTGCAAGACTATGTTACACACTTAAAATTGTACAAAACAGGGAGATCTTACATTAAGTGTTCCTATCACATACACAAAATAATAATAAGAAATAAGAGGGTGGAAGAAAACTTTTGGAGTTGATGTTTATGGCACAGATTGTGTTGATGGTTTTATGGGTATATACTTATGTTTAAACTCAAGTTGCATATGTTAAATATGTACAGCTCTTTATATATCAATTTTGTATATCAATTTGTACCTAAATAAAGCAGTTTAAGAAACAGAACAAATTGACGAAATTATGTTAATTCTAAGATATTCTAATAAAATGTTGAACTAGAATGAGAAGTTTATTTCATAATTATTAAAATAGGAAGTTTCAAAATCACTGCAAGTTGCCTGGTACAAACAATTCATTAGAAAAGGTTATGTGATTTTTTTAAATATATTCTAAAAATAAATCTGTTGTGTTTGATAGAACATTTGTCCTGGATCCTAAAACAAAACACCACTGTTACCTAATGTCCACTGCCATCTCTGCCTTACCTACCTAACGGAATTTGGTTTTAGGAGCACCAACTGAAGCTAGTATTATGAAAAGTAACAGATTAGTTGCAACACACAAATACCTACATTCAAGTAATTTATAATGTTATTATGTTTTCTTCTTATCATTATTTTGTTTTTATTTTTTGAGATGGAGTCTCACTGCCAATGGCAAGATCTCAGCTCACTGCGATCTCTACCTCCTGGATTCAAGTAATTCTCCTACCTCAGTCTCCTAAGTAGCTGGGATTACAGGTGTCCACCAACACACCCAGCTAATTTCTATATTTTTAGTAGAGATGGGATTTCACCATGTTGGCCAGGCTGGTCTCAAACTCTTGATCTCAAGCAATCTGCCTGCCTTGGCCTCCCAAAGTGCTGGGATTACAGGTACGAGCCACCATGCCTGGCCCTCCTATGGTTATTTTTTTCCCTCTCTCTCTATTCCCATAACTACAGCCCAGTGGGATCTCTTTCGAAAATCATGGTAAATCTAGCAATGCCAGCACATCATAGCCCATTTTAGTTCCTCTCCTCTCCCTTCTAGCTCACCTTCACAAGGCCTCTGAAGTCATTTCTCTGGAATCTCTAATCATGTCACAAACTTTTCCCTGTTGAAAAGCTTTCAATGGCTACCTATTATCTACAGAATGAAGTATAAACTTCAAATCTATATTTTTCAAGGACTTTTATAATCTGACCTTGTCTATTCCCTCAGTAAAATAGTCTTCTCTTCTACACTTAAGTCAACACACATGGGACTACCTTCCAACACATTTTACCCCTTCTTATACTTAACCAGGAGTACTTTCCTACTACTCTTTCTGAAATCATACTTGTCCTTCAAGGTACTGATGAAATGTTTTCAGCTATATATCTTCCTAAATTCTCCCAGTTACAATTAAACACAAAGCACCTTCTTTTTTTATATAGCATAGCTCTAACAGTCCGAAAGTTTTTTCTTAAAAAAGCTAAACATCTACCCTCTGATCGAAGGTCAGAGTTAAGAATTAAACAGATGACTCTTAATTCTTTTCTATGCAACAGTCTTTCAAATACTTGAAGCACCTCATAAATTATCTCTTCATACAGTAAATTTCCTCAAAATTCACAGCTCATACTTATAGAGATAATTTCTAGGAATTTTCATTATCAAAACCAGCTATGTCTGGATATTCCAGGTTTGCAACCATCTCTCTTAAAGTGAGGTATCCATAACCAAACACAATACTCTAAACCAGTGTTTTTAAAACTTAGGCAAATGATTCATACTCCCCCAAATTTGGACATTCACAATGTCTATTAACAAATTAACAGGATTCAGAGGAAGATGGCCGAAAGGAAGCTTCTCCGGAGTCCAGCTACCACCGAGTGAGACAGAACCAAAACGATATGCGCGTCTCAGAGCAAGGTACTGGTTTTGTTTTAAAGGAGCTGGTTGAACAGCAGGATTAACCCCCAAAAAAGGCAGTGAAAGCAGCCCAAAGGTGTCTAGCCGATGCAAGGCAGGGCACTGCCCCACCTGGAAAGTGTATCAGGCACGGAGGATGGGGGTGGGGGGCATCACCTCCTCGCTTCTCTGAATCAGATACAGTAATTGACTCCGAGACTTCAGCAGCACACAGACCAGGAAAACACTGCCTTGCTGAGAACCACCCTGTGAGCCACCCGGAGTCGCAGACCCAGGCGAAAGCCCAGGCTGGCAGCCCCAGACAGACTGGTTCCTTGTTAGCACTGACCAGCATGGAGATTTGGACTAATTCGAGAAAGCTTGTGAAAAGGAACTGCCCATCCCACAGAAGGGAGAGTTGAAAGCGGGGAGGGGGATACGACCAGACAGACCCCTCCCCCACATGATCCAGCAATCGGAGTCCCTCTCGTGGGAGAGTTTTGCAGTTAACACATCCTCCACCCAGGAACAGTGGGCTGGGCAGAGGGAAAGAGCCCACCATTGGGAAGGCGGGGCTAATCCCACTAGTACGGATACCAGGAGAAGAATCAAAAGCAGCCTGGCTGAGACTAAGGCAGCCCAGCAGCGTCTCCACTGGCAGAAAATGGACAGACTGTCTCAAGTGGCACACTGACATCTGCATTAAAAAAAAAAAAAAAAAGCAGTGGCCTTTTGAGGCTCACCACAGCCTCAAACTCCTGGACTCAAATGATCCTAGGCCTCCCAGTGGACTTTGTAGACAGTCTGATATGGAGTCTCAAGAAGATTAAAAAAATGTCTCCAAT
>NW_016107570.1:2104389-2138321 GCF_001604975.1 Cebus imitator | reverse complement strand
CATACAGGAGAAATAACTCAACTTTAATAGAAAGGACGTCCACTCAGAGAAGATGTGAAGAAACCAGCACAAAAAGGACAAAAACATCAAAGTCCAAAACGCCTCTCCTCCCCAGAGAGATCACAACCACACACTGGCATGGCAACAAAACAGGTCAGAAAATGATTTTGATGAGCTGACAGAAGTAAGCTTCAGAAGATGGGTAATAACAAACTTTGAGCTAAAAGAACATGTTTTAACTCCATGCAAAGAAACTAAGAACCTTGACAAAAAATTAGATGAAATGCTGACTAGAATAACCAGCCTAGAGAAGAACATAAACAACTTGATGGAGCTGAAAAACACAGCACGAGAACTTCATGAGGAATACACAAGTTACAATAGCTGAATCGATCAAGCAGAAGAAAAGATATCAGAGATCAAAGATCAACTCAATGAAATAAAAAGAGAAGACAAGAAAAGAGAAAAAAGAGTGAAAGGAAATGAGCAAAGCCTCCAGGAAATATTGGATTATGTGAAAAGACTTAATGTATGCTTGATCAGTGTACCTGAAGAAGATGGGGAAAATGAATCCAAGCTGAAAGACACTCTTCAAAATATTATCCAGGACAACTTCTACAACCTAGCAAAGCAGGCCAACATTCAAATACAGGCAATACAAAGAACACCACAGAGACACTCCTCAAGAAGAGCAACCCCAAGGCACATAATCATCAGATTCACCAGGGTTGAAATAAAGGACAAAATGCTAAGGGCAGCCAGAGAGAAAGTTTGGGTCACCCACAAAGGAAAGCCCATCAGACTCACAGATGATCTCTCAGCAGAAACCCTACAAGCCAGAAGAGAGTGGGGACCAATACTCAACATCTTTAAAGAAAAGAACTTTCAACCCAGAATCTCATATCCAGCCAAACTAAGCTTCATAAATGAAGGAGAAATAAAATCCTTTATGGACAAACAATTACTGAAAGATTTCGTCACCACCAGACCTGCCCTACAAGAGCTCCTGAAGGAAGCACTAAACACAGAAAAAAAGTCTAGTACCAGCTACTGCAAAAACGAACCAAATGGTAAAGACCAATGACACAATGAGGAAACTGCGTCGACCAATGGGCAAAACAAATAACCAGTAACAAAAGGGGGGATCAAATTCACACATAACAATATTAACGTTAAATGTAAATGGCATAAATGCCCCAATCAAAAGACACAGACTGGGCAAACTGGGTAAAAAGTCAAAACCCATCAGTGTGCTGTATTCAGGAGACCCACCTCACATGCAAAGACACACATACACTCAAAATAAAGGGATGGAAGAATTACCAAGGAAATAGAGAGAAAAAAAACAGGGGTTGCAATTTTAGTCTCTGATAAAATCGACTTTAAACCAACAAAGAACAGAAAAGACAAAGAAGGACACTACACAAAGGTGAAAGGATCAATACATCAAGAAGAGCTAACTTTCCTAAATATATATGCACCCAATACAAGAGCTCCCAGATACATAAAGCAAGTTCTTAATGACCTACAAAGAGACTTAGTCTCCCTCACAGTAATAGTGGGAGACTTTAACACTCCACTCTAAACATTACACAGATCAATGAGACAGAAAATCAAAAAGGATATACAGGACTTGAACGCAGAATAGGAACAAGCGGACCTAATAGACATCCACAGATCTCTCCACCCCACAGCCACAGAATATACATTCTTCTCAGCACCACATCACACTTACTCTAAAACTGACCACATAATTGGAAGTAAATCACTCGTCAGCAAATGCAAAAAAACAGAAATCATAACAAACAGTCTCTCAGGCCATAGTGCAATCAAATTGGATCTCAGGATTAGGAAACTAACTCAAAACCACGCAACTTCATGGAAACTGAAAAACTAGCTCCTAAATGTTGACTGGATAAACAATGAAATGAAGGCAGAAATAAAGATGTTCTTCGAAACCAACAAGAACGGAACACAATGTACCAGAATCTCTGAGACACATTTAAAGCAGTGTCTAGAAGGAAATTTATAGCAATAAATGCCCACATGAGAAATGAGGAAAGATCTAAAATCGATACCCTATCATCAAAATTGAAAGAGCTAGAGGAGCAAGTTTAAAAAAACTCAAAAGCTAGCAGAAGACAAGAAATAACTCAGATCAGAGCAGAAACGAAGGAGATGGAGACACAAAAAACAATTCAAAAACTCAATAAATTCAGGAGCTGTTTTTTTGAAAATATCAACAAATTAGACTGCTAGCCAGATTAATAAAAAAGAAAAGAGAGAAGAATCAAATAGATGCAATAAAAACAATAAAGGGGATATCACCACCAATCCCACAGAAACACAAACTACCATCAGAACTTACTACAAACAACTCTATACACATAAACCAGTAAACCGGGAAGAAATGGATAAATTCATAGACACTTACACCCTACCAAAACAAAACCAGAAAGAAGTTGAAACCCCGAATGGACCAATAGCAAGGGCTGAAGTTGAGGCAGCCATTAATAGCCTACCAACCAAAAAAAGTCCAGGTCCAGATGGGTTCACAGCTGAATTCTACCAGATGTACAAAGAGGAGCTGGTACCAATCATTCTGAAACTATTCCAAACAATACAAAAAGAGGGAAGTGTCCCCAAATCATTTTATGAGACCAATATCATCCTGATACCAAAACCTGGCCCTCAACAAAAAAATAAAATTTCAGGCCAATCTCCATGGTGACCATAGATGCAAAAATCTTCAATAAAATACTGGCAAACTGATTGCAACAGCACATCAAAATGCTAATCCATCATGATCAAGTAGGCTTCATCCCAGGGATGCAAGCCAGGTTCAACATATGCAAGTCCATAAGCATAATCCACCACATAAATAGAACCAAAGACAAAAACTACATGATTATCTCAACAGATGCAGAGAAGGCCTTCGACAAAATTCAACAGCCCTTTATGCTAAAAACTCTCAATAAACTAGGTATCGATAGAACCTATCACAAAATAATAAAAGTTATTTACGACAAACCCACAGCCAATATCATACTGAATGGGCAAAAACTGGAAGCATTCCCTTTGAAAGCTGGCACTAGACAAGGATGCCCTCTCTCTGTACTCTTATTCAATATAATATTGCAAGTTTTAGCCAGAGCAATCAGGCAAGACAAAGAAATAAAGGGTATTCAATTAGGAAAAGAGGAAGTCAAATTGTCTCTATTTGCAGATGTCATTACTGTATATTTAGAAGACCTCATCGTCTCAGCCCAAACTCTCCTTAAGCTGATAAGCAACTTTGGCAAAGTCTGAGGATACAAAATCAATGTGCAGAAATCACAAGCATTCCTATACACCAATAACAACAAAAAGAGCCAAATCAAGAGCAAACTCCCATTCACAATTGCTACAAGAAGAATAAAATACGTAAGAATACAACTAAAAAAGGAGGTAAAGGACCTCTTCAAGGAGAACTACAAACCACTGCTCAAGGAAATAAGGGAATATACAAACAGATCGAAAAACTTTCCATGCTCATGGTTAGGAATCAATATTGTGAAAATGGCCATACTGCCCAAAGTAGTTTACAGATTTAATGCTATCCCCATCAAACTACCAATGACCTTCTTCACAGAACTGGAAAAAACCACTTTAATTTCATATGGAACCAAAAAAGAGCCCGCATAGCCAAGACAATCCTAAGCAAAAAGAACAAAGCTGCTGGCATCACGCTGTCAGACTTCAAGCTATACTACAAGGCAACAGTAATCAAAGACAACATGGTACTAGTATCAAAACAGAGACATAGACCAATGGAACAGAACAGAGGCCTCTGGAACAGCACCACACATCTACAACCATCTGATCTTTGACAAACCTGACAAAAACAAGCAATGGGGAAACGATCCCGTTTAATAAATGGTGTTGGGAAAACTGGCTAGCTGTGTGCGGAAAGCAGAAACTGGATTCCTTCCTGACACCTTACACTAAAATTAACTCCAGATGAATTAAGGACTTAACCATAAGACCTAACACCATAAAAAAACCTAGAAGAAAACCTAAGCAAAACCATTCAGGACATAGGTATAGGCAAGGACTTCATGACTAATACGCCAAAAGCAATGGCAACAAAAGCCAAAATAGACAAATGGGATCTAATTAAACTTCAGAGCTTCTGTACAGCAAAAGAAACAATTAGAGCGAACCAGCAACCAATAGAATGGGAAAAAATTTTTGCAATCTATCCATCTGACAAAGGGCTAACATCCAGAATCACAAAGAACTGAAACAGATTTACAAGAAAAAACAAACAAACTCATTCAAAAGTGGGCGAAGGACATGAACAGACACTTTTCAAAAGAAGACATATATGAGGCCAACAAATATATGAAAAATGCTCATCAACACTGGTCATTAGAGAAATGCAAATCAAAACCACACTGAGATATCGTCTCACTCCAGTTAGAATGGCAATCATTAAAAAATCTGGAGAAACAGATGTTGGAGAGGATGTGGAGAAATAGGAACAATTTTACACTGCTGGTGAGAGTGTAAAATAGTTCAACCATTGTGGAAGACAGTGTGGCGATTCCTCAAGGACCTAGAAATAAAATTCCATTTGATCCAGCAATCCCATTACTGGGTATATATCCAAAGAATTATAAATTGTTCTATTATAAAGACACATGCACATGTATCTTCACTGTGGCACTGCTTACAATAGCAAAGACCTGGAACCAATCCAAATACCCATCCATGATAGACTGGACAAGGAAAATGTGGCACATATACACCATGGAATACTATGCAGCCATAAAAAATGATGAGTTTGTGTCCTTTGTGGGGACAGGGATGAATTTGGAAACCATCATTCTCAGCAAACTGACACAAGAACAGAAAATCAAACACTGCGTGTTCTCACTCATAGGCGGGTGTTGAACAATGAAAACACATGGACACAGGGAGGGGAACATCATACACTGGGGTCTGTTGAGGGGGAATAGGAGAGGGACAGCGAGGGTTGGGTAGGGACAGCGAGGGTTAGTGAGGTTAGGGAGGGATAACATGGGGAGGAATGACAGATATAGGTGACGAGGGGATGGAGGCAGCAAACTACATTGCCATGCATGTACCTATGCAACAATCCTGCATGTTCTGCACATATACCCCAGAATCTAAAGTGCAATAAAATATATATGTATACAAAATTTAAAAAATTAAAAACATGATCTCATCCTCATCTTTCTTCCTCTGTAAGTAATATGTATTTTTCTCTGGCTCTATAAAGATTTTCTCTTTATTAATGGCCTTTAGCAATTTGATTATAATATGCCTTGGTGTGGTTTTCTACACTTTTCTTTCATTTGGAATTTGTTAATGTTTTGAGGTCCATGGATTTTTCGTTTTCATCAAATTTTGAATATTTTTGACCATTATTTTTTCAAATATTTTTGGTCTCCAAAATGACCTTTATCCCTTATGGTCTCCAGTTACACATATTAGGCCACTTGAGGGTACCCCACAGCTTGCTAATTGCTCTTTTTTTTCTGGTCTTTTTTCTCTCTGTGTTTTATTTTGGGTGAATTTTATTACTATCTTTCAATCATAAATGTGTAAGGACATTAAAATAGGTATTGAAAATACATGAAGCAAAAACTGACAGTACTGGAAAGAATAAAAGACAAATGTACACATATATTCAGAGACTGCAACATACTTTTTTCAATAATTGATAGAACAAGTATAAAGAAAAATCAGTATGAATATAGAAAGCTTGAACAACTCTGTATCAACCAGCTTGGGCTAACTGACGTTTACAGTACATTCAACCCAAAATAGAAACATATATAATACATTTTTTTGAAGCGCAAACAGAGCATTTACCAAATCACACCATATTTTTAGGCCATAAAACAATTTACAATAAATTTAAAATAATTTAAATCATATAAAATACGTTCTCTGAATAAAATGGAATTAAACTAGAAGTCAATGAAGATATCTAGAAAATCTTCAAATATTTGTAAATTAAAGAACAGGCTTCTAAATAAATACATGGGTCATGGACAAAATAAGAAAATAGTTGCATGAAAAAAATTTTAATGTAAAAATTTGTCAAATGTGGTCAAAACAGTTACTACAAGAAATTTTAGCATTAAAAATGTATAATAATACATTAAAAAATAAACAGCTCAAATTATGACCTCAGTGGCCACCTTAAGAAACTATAAAAATAAGAACATATAAAACCAACTGAAAGTAGAAGAAAACAATGACAATATAAGAGTAAGCAATAAGGTAGAAACCAATGGAAAAAACTTACAGTGAAAAATCAATGAAACTCAAAGCTGATTTTCTAAAATAATCAATAAAATTAACAAACCACTCATCAGATAGACCAAGAAAACAAGAATAGCCACAAATTATCAATTCAGGAAAGGGAGGATATCACTATAAATCCTACAAATATTTTAAAAAAATGACATATTACAAAAATTTTATGACCATAAATTCAACATATTAGATAAAAAGGGCAAACTATTCAAAAGATAAAAACTACCAAAACTCACCTAAGACAAAATAGATAGCCTGAGTAGTCTTATGACTGTTAAAGACATTGAATTTGTGAGTTAAAAATTTATTATCTTTGATTTTTTAATTCCAGCCTTCTAACAAAGAAAACTCCAGGACTAGATGGCTTCACAGGCAATTTATACCCAACATGTAAGAAATAAATAATACAAATTCTTCACAAACTCTTCCAGAAAATTCAAAAGAATGAAACACAATTCAACTCATTTTATAAGGACAGCATTACCCTGAAAACAAACCCAGAAAAACACATTAAAATGAAGCAAGAAATTAAGATCATAAAAAGACTCACACATGAATGTTCACAATTTATTTGTAATCATCCCTAACCCAAAACAACCCAAATAGCTAGGAAAGGTGAATGGATAAACAAATTATGATATATCCATACAATGGAATATTACTCAGAAACAAAAAGGAATAAACTACTGATGCTCACAAAAACATGGATGAACCTCAAAATAATTATGCTGAGTGAAGAACCTAAAAAAAAGTAGAATCTGTGCTATATGCTTCCATTTAAATAAAATTCTAAAAAATACAAACTAATGTCTAGTGTCAGAAATCAGGTGAGTAGCTATTCATGGAAGCAGAAGCATAGGGCAGGATTAGAAAGGGGCACAACAAATTTTGTGGATACTAGATATGTTAACTTTCTTGATTGTGTTGATGGTTTCACAGATATATACATATGTCAAAACTTACCAAATTATACATTTTAAGCATTAGCAAATTATTTTGTCAATTATACTTCAATAAAACACTTAAAATGCAATTACAATTAAGCAAGAAAATATACAAATGAGTAACTAAGAATATGTAAAAATAAAAATATTCATGTTATTGTAGAATAGATATGACCAGTAATTTGAAACTTTAATGATATTGTATCTCTATAGAAATGAATGATATAAAAAACTTATATAAATGTATTTTTTGGGTTTTCTTGGGGTTTGTTTTTTTTTTTGAGACAGTCTCACTCAGTCACCCAAGCTGGAGTGCAGTAGCACAATCTCGGCTCACTGCAACCTCTGCTTCCCAGGTTCAAGCGAATCTCCTGCCTCAGCCTCCATAGTAGCTGGGATTACAGGTGCGTGCCACCATACTCGGCTAATTTTTGTATTTTTAGTAGAGGAGGGGTTTTACCACGTTGGCCAGGCTGGTCTGGAACTCCTGACCTCAGGTGATCTGGCCAAAGTGCTGGGATTATAGGTGTGAACCATGGCCATCAATGTATTTTTTTAATGGGCAAAGGTTTGAACTTTTGGTGATGCTTCACCAAAGATCTGTGGATAGCAAATAAGCACATAAAAAGACTGTCAACATCTTCAGGCATTAGGAAAACGAAACTTAAAAAAATCACAATGAGATACCACCATACACCTATCAAAATGCCTAAAATAAAAATAAAAACACACCAAAAAAAAGGATAATACTGGCCTAGCCAGGCACAGTGGCTCATGCTGCAATCCCAGCACTTTGGGAGGCTGAGGCAGGTGGATCACCTGAGGTCGGAAGTTCAAGACCAAACTGACCAACATGGAGAAACCCAGTCTCTACTAAAAAACAAAATTAGTGGGGCATAGTGGTGCACACCTGTAATCCCAGTTACTTGGGAGGCTGAGGCAGGAGAATCACTTGAACCAGGCAGGCAGAGGTTGCGGTGTGCCAAGATTATGACATTGCACTCCAGCCTGGGCAACAAAAGCAAAACTCTGTCTCAAAAACAGGAACAAACAAAAACGGATAATACTAAGTGCTGGTGAGGGTGTGGAAACAACTAGAACTTTAATGCATTGCTGGCAGGAATACAAAATGGTAAAATCACTTT
Organism: Cebus imitator; assembly: GCF_001604975.1. NCBI lineage: Eukaryota > Metazoa > Chordata > Mammalia > Primates > Cebidae > Cebus > Cebus imitator. The sequence continues at coordinate 2,129,902 of NW_016107570.1, read as the reverse complement.
GAAAAGCAGTTTGGTAGTTTCTCATAAAGTTAAACAAACATTGATCACACAACCCAGTAATCCCACTACTTGGTATTTACCCAAGAGAGATGAAAACTTATGTTCACACAAAATCCTGTATGGGAATGTTTGTAGAGGCTTTTGTCATAATCACAGAAACTGGGAACAACCTAATGTACTTCAGCTTGTAAACAGATAAACTGGCAAACCCATACAATGGAATGTACTACTGAACAATAAAAAGGAACAACTACTGACACATGGATGAATCTCAACTGCATTATGCCAGGTGAAGCAAGCCAGAGTCAAAAGTCTAAATCCTGTATAATCCCATTTATATGATATTCTAGAAAAAGCAAAATTATAGACCCATAAAACGCACTAGTGGTTGCCAAAGGGTGTGGGAATGAACTACTAAGGAGTTAGAGGAAATTCTGATGGTAATGGAATTATTCTATTACTTGATTCCAGTGATGTTGCTCTGTACTCATTTGTCAAAAACCATACAACTGTACTATAAAGGGTGAATGTTACTGTATGTAAATTATACTTCAATTTTAAAAAATCTGACAGTTTGCACTTTTTTTAATGTTACTGACAACTTATAGAAAAGAAACATCTTTCTCTCTGCTTGAAATCTGTCAAGAAATACTTAATACCTCGCTAGGTTCGTTGTGGGCGTTTTTCTTTTTTCGTGAAACCTATTCTCTACATGACAAAGGAGCTCATTAGAGAAACAGGTCTAAATATTAAAAGAAGTTACAGAAAAAGGTTAGGCAAAAATAAATAAATAAATTTGAGTGATAAATCACAGAATATGTTTTACATGTGTGCGAAATGAATGGCACACAATTTTGGAAAGGTCTTAGTGCTTCTCAACATTACTGTTCTTAGATTATCTCTACCTTTCAAGTGAGGATTATGAGACTTGGAGACGACAACTACTTTGTGATTCCCGAGCTATTAGTTGTCAGAACTGAGATTCTAACTCACACCTCTTCGCCTAAAGTCTGACATCGTCTGCCTGAGGCGACGGAAAACACAGAAGATGTTATGACGGCGGCTACACAGTGTGACTTAAATGGACAGCAACGCCTCCTACTCCCCAGACAACCCGCTCCACTACTTGGCACGAATCCTAGACAGAAATACCACGAATAGTGCCGTATTTCTTAAATTGAGCTCATCGTGGTCTTGGAATGCAAACTCCCGAGAACCGACGGAATCAGCGAGACTTGTGGGGATATGGACCTACGTCTGAGAAGTTTTGGTTGTGAGTAAGGCTCATGGGGCCAGGTCCGGAGCCAGGGTGCCAACGAAAAGGGCAAACACCAAGAAAGAGGACAGACGAGGAGCTTATGATGCTCCTCTTCAATCACACCACTCAGCTCGGGGGCACAAGGAAGTTGGGGGGAGAGGGGCACCGCCTACGAAAAACCCCTTCCCTGGCCTTCCCTAGACCCTTTGGTAAAAGATTTCCGTGTATTTTTCCCCGCCTCTGGCGCCAGTCGAGGACTAAAACTGAGGCTCCTCTACCGGGGTGGCTGGGAGAAAAGGGGTGTGCGTCTTAACAACGCGAGCAGCTCGTGCGCCGGGGGAAGACACTGGAGCACAGTGACTGCGGACGCACGAGGCCGGGCCACGGCGCCAGACCGCCGGGGAAAGGCGCCCAGGGCAGGGCCGGGTAGGGCCGGGTAGGGCTCCGACTCCGGAGTGAAGGGGTCGACAGTTGCCAACGAAATCGGGAAACTCCCTCCGGTGACATCCTAAATGTCGCACGATGCATTAGTTGAGTAGGCGCTCTTATATTCCCTCCATTACTGACCACGCAACCACTGCCCTTGCCCTCACCTCACCTCTCCAGTTCTTGTACCCCGCGATATAATAGTATTTGTTCCCGAACTGGTCCGTGCCCACGTGCTCCTTCACTTCCTTCGACAGCGACCTCCACAAGAAGCGGAACAAATCCTGAGACCAACCCATACCGTCTACCCAGTTCCCAGCGCTGTCAGCTGCCGGAACCGCAGTAAGGGTAATGCTCCAGCCGCCTACCCAGCCTACGGTGGCGGAGAAGTCAGGCCCGCCTCCATCCTCTAGCCCTTCTAGTAACGGCGCTCACCATTGGCCGGATATATCACCGCCTGGCCAATGGGAGACTCTGCTGTTCCAGCCCCGCCCCCGAGCTCTGTCATGGCGACGTCCAGTGCTGTAGCCGGTGTGAGGACAAGCTATGCTGGGGTTTTTGTCCGCGCGACAAACTGGTTTGGAGGACCCTCTTCGCCTGCGGAGAGCAGCGTCAACACGGAGGTAAAGAAAACCTTTTTGGCTAACAGGCCAGTTAGAATCTGGACCAATAATTGTAAGCTTTCCCCACACTTTCCCATCTCATCACTTTCCTGCCAGCAGACTCGTATTTACCCTCTTCCGTGTGGCTTACGAAAATAGGATGCTTTTTATTTTACTGGTAACAACTTGCAGGCAGGTGGGTTCGCCCGCGGGCTCAGGTGAAGACACTATAAACCTAAATAAGAATGCTTCGCTTTACTGTATTCCTTCTCTTTTAAGTTACTCCAGAGAATAACTACCCTCCAAGGACTACATTCGGTCTACATATTTAGTGAGTTCCTACTGTGTGTCAGGCAGCATATTAAAGGCAGAGGACACAGGTCAGGAATTGAACAAAGTTCAGAATGACCAGATCGGAGAATTGGGGTAGGGACCATTGGCAAGAGATGAGGTAGACAAAAACTAGATGAGGAAGAGCGTTGTGTACTCGGGTAGAGGTGTGAAGATAAGAATAAAGTAACAGCTATTGCAGTTTGTTCTCTACTTGGAGAATGGGTTGCAACTGAGAACAAGAGTGGGAGCCAAGTTAGGTAACTGTTATGATTACACTTGTCCAGGAGAGAGATGATGGAAGCCTGGGCCACAGAGTTGCCAGGTACAATAAAGAAAATGGAGAGATTTGAAAAACATCTAAGACATAGAATCAGCAGGCCATGGAAATTGATTGGACAAGTGAGGAATGAATAATGATTCCCAGGTCTATGTCTTGTATAAGAAGTTGAATGTTGATAATATACTCTGAGAGAGGGTTTTCCAAAGGGAAGAAGCAAATTTTACTTTTAATTTTGCCCACATGAATTGAGAAACCTGTGAAGATATTTATTTGGACAGTGGAGAACACAGTTGCATGAGAGTTCCGCGTTCTGGAGAAATGTAAATATTAGTTTTTAACATTTTATCCCTTACGTTTTCAATGTTGTGAAATATCTCTGAGAGTTCCTTTAATGTGTTTTTTTGCCAGTGTCATTTCCTCTGACAGATCAGCAGCCTTTCATCACAACCACTTTTCCTCATTTATGTCTATAAGTTCGCCTTCATTGATTTCCTCAGTCTAAATGTCTAAAATGTCTCCAGTGTCACCAGTGTCATTGTTCTCACAATCAGCATGTTCCCACAGGCAGCAATTTTTTTCTTTTGCTCCATTTATATTTAATGCAAGTTTCACTTCTAGTATTATCACTCTTCTTGAGTGCACTTTCATTCTTTTGGCCAATTTCCTCTTTTAATTTGTAAAATTCCATGTGGGTTTATTTCAAGGGCGCAGAAATATTAATAACAAACCTACATGCTTTGCAGCCTGCGTGTGAACTGAATAACATGCACAGTGACCAATCACCCGTAGACTCTGAAAGAAGTAAAATTGCAAATTGATCACCAATTATGATTCATATCTTATTTATGTAATTTGAAATGAAAACCTAGTGGCAAACTTACGCTATTTCTCACAGTTAATAAACTGTGGTAACTGAAATTCATATCGCACTCTGCAAAGTGAGGACTACTTACATATGTTTAAGTCAAATAAAATATTTAAGAATTTAAAATAATTTTTTTTCCTCCCAAGTAGCTGGGACCACAGGCACGTGCCAACACACCTAGCTAATTTTTAAATTTTTTGTAGAGATGGGGTCTCCCTGTGTTTCCCATTCTGGTCTGGAACTCCTGCGCTCAAGTGATCCTCCTGCCTTTACCTCCCAAAGTGCCAGGATTATAGGTGTGTACTACCACAACCAGCCTAAATTTTTAAAAAAATATTTCCATCATTAAGTGATGTTTTTGCTTAACTAAACAACTATATAGTTCCATTTTGTTTATAGGAAATGTCTACTGTTCTTCCTTGTCATCATGTAAGGGCAAAAGTGTGAACACTGATATGCAGTGTTCACAATTTACACCCTCTAAAAAACTTTTTACAACTTTATTGAGTTATAATTGACATATATTGCACATTTAATTAGAATATACAATTTGATGAATTCTCACAGATATTTACTTTTGAAACCATTACCATAATCAGGAGAGCATCCATTACCCTACAAATGTTGTCATGGTCCTTTATAATCCTTCCCTCCCTTCTTTCTCTGCTTTACCCCCTTCCTTCTCTAGAAACCACTAATCTGCTTTAGGTCACTATGGATTAGTTTGCATATTTAGAATATATAAATGGAATTTTTTTTTTGTCTGGCTTCTTTTACTCAGCATAATTACATTATTTTGAAATTTCTCCATGTTAATTGCATGTATCGATTCCTTTTTATTGCTGTGGAGTATCCCACTCTGCACATATACAACAGTTTATCTAGTCACTTGTCCATGGACATCTGAGTTGTTTCTAGCTCAGGACTAATACATTGACAGCTTCTCTGAAAATTCATGTGTGAGTCATTGTATGGACATATGCTTTTATTTCTCTTAAGCTCATACCTAACAGTGGAGCAACTAGATATATCCTTTACTTTTTAAGAAACTGACAGTTTTCCAAAAGCATTTTCCATTCCCACCGCTAGTAGGTAAGAGTGCTACTTGCTCCATATTTATGTTTTCCCTTTCCTCCTTTCGTTGAACTATTTAAACATTATTTAGTTTTCTATTTTATATGTTATGATTTTGACAGTATCTTTGTATAAAATTTTAGTAGTTTCTCTAGGAATTATAAAATACATACTTTTCATTGTGTACTTCAAATCATTTCATTGTTTTACTGCTTCATTTGGCATACAAAAGCCTTATCACCCTTTCCCCTCCACTGTATATATTGTCTTATATTTTATATGTACATACATTATATAGTCCATCAGACATTATAATTTTTTTAACCATCGATCATATTTTAAGGAAAAGAATTATCTATTACATTTACCCAGATAGTTATCATTTCTGTTGCTGTCTCTTTATTCGTGATGTCTCTAATTTCCTTCTTATATCTTTTTATTCTCTCCGAAGAACATTGTTTATCAATTTTTTTAGAGTAGGTCTAATGGTTTCTGAAAAGGAATCTGCAGCCATTCAAATCATTGTTTTCCTGTAAGTAATTTATCATTTTTCTCTGGTTGCTTTGAAGACTTCGTCATTAGTTTTCAGCAGTTTGATTATGATATGTCTGGTTGCAGATCTCTTTGGATTTATCCTAGTTAGGGTTCATTTTGCTTCTAGAATTCGTAGACTTGTATCTTTATATAAACTTGGGAACTTTCCAGCCGTCTTTTCCAACATTTGTTTCTACACTACACTTTTTCTCCTCTCCTTCTATAACTCTAATGACATAAATGTTAGTCCTTTCATAATCATTCCTCTGGTCCCTAAGGCTCTGTTCTTTTTCCCTCCAATCTTTTCCTCTATGTTGTTAGAATATATAATTTTAATTGCTCTATCTTCAAGTTCACTGATTCTTTCCTCTGCCTTTTCCAGTCTATTAGTGAATACATTAAGTTAAAATAATTTTACATTGACAACTAAAATTTCCGTTAGGTTTTTATTTATGTCTTCTATTTCTTTGCTGAGACTTTCTATTTTAGCAACTGTTTTAAGGGTGTGCACAATGGCTTGCTCAAGCTTTTTTTATTTTTAGAGATGGGGCCTCACAGTGTTGCCAAGGCTGGTCTTGAATTCTCAGGCTGAAGCGATGTCCCTCTCCTCAGCTTCACAGGGAGTCGCTGGGATTACAGGCTCAAACCACCATGCCAGTGTTGCTCAAGTTCAAGCATTTTACAATGTTTGCCTTGAAGTCTTATCAGATAATCTCAACACCTGTGTCATCTCAGCTTTGGCTTCTTTTGATTGTCTTTTCCCATGCAAGTTGAAATTTTCATGGTTCTTCATATACAGGGAAATTTTGGATTGCATCCTGGATGTTTTGAATACTCTTATAAGACTCTGGATCTTATTTTAATCCTATGAAGAATGTTGATGTTTTTGTTTTAATATTTACTTAGCAAAGTTCTTGAGGCAACAAGAACCTACCTACTTATAGGGACTGTAATTTTAATGTTAGTTCAGTTTTCAAAGTTTCTTCAGATCTGCCCCAAGTGTATGCCATTCAGTGGTCAGTCTGTGACCTGAGTGATTAGCTCAACTTTCAAATTCCTTTGTATATTACTCAGCATTAGATCTATGCATGCATCACTCAGGGATGAGTTCTGGAGTTTATAAACAACTTTATGGGATCACTTTCCTGAGCCGTTCTTGTCTATGATCTCTTGAATATGTTCTAGTTCTCTGAGACTCTCTATTTTGGCCATCCAGCCAGAAATTTTAGGCTCCAGTTATCCTGTCCTGCCACATACTTCCATGTTTAGGCCCAAGTCTGACCTCAGAAGTGAAAAGAGAGTTATTAAGCAAGGGGGATTGCCTCTACCCTCTTGGGATCGTGGCTCAGATGAAGAGAGAAAACAATTTCCTGCCCTCAGAGTTCTAGCTTCTGCAGCCCACCATTTCTAGCTGTAGTCATATCTGTCATGGGATTGCCTGCGACTGTTTACTTTTCAGAGTCCTCAAGTAGCTGTCCATGAATTTTGTTTAGTTTTTATAGTAGTGTTACCCAGAACTGAAGTATTGAATAATGAATGAAATGATCAAATTAAATAACACAACTCAAAAAACAAGAATTAAAAGTCCAGTAATATAAGGGAAAAGATAAGAGATTAGAAGGGTAGATTCAAAAGATCTAGCAGGCAATAATAATTCCAGAGGGAGAACAAAACAAAAATAAACAGTAATTAAGAAAAAGAATTACAGAAAGACCTGGATTCGTAGACAAAAGGGCTCACTGAAGTACAGAGAAGATTGATAAAAAATATATAAAAGTGTGTATACCTAATAAATTTATCTAGCAATGAAGAGGAAATTATTAAAAGCTTCCAATGGTAAAGAATTTACCATTCACAAAGGTAAAACATCTCATCAGTAGTTTTAGACACTGGAAAACACTGGAATGATACCTACTAACAAGAAAGAAGTATTGTAGCCTGCAATCTCAGCATTTTGGGAGGCCAAGGTGGGCAGATCACTTGAGCTCAGGAGTTCGAGACCAGCTTGGGCAACATGGCAAAACCCCATCTCTACTAAAAATATAAAAACTAGCCAGGCATGCTGGTAGGTCCTGTGGCAGGTGCCTGTAATCCTAGCTACTCATGTGGCTGAGGCACGAGGATCACTTGGTGGAGGTTGTAGTGAGCTGAGACTATGCCACTGCACTCCAGCCTGGGTGACAGAGTGAGACTCTGTCTCAAAAAACAACAAAAAATTATCTAAAAATTAAAAAAGAAGTATTGCAACCCAGGAATCCAAACTTAACCAGTCTGTCAGAAAAATATCTTTGCGTTAAGATTCATAGAAATATTTTGCCCCATTTTCCTTCAGGAAAAAAAAAAATAGGAAAACATTAATCGAAAAACAAATATATTTGAATAAAATCCAAAGTTACATAAAAGATGAAGAGGAGGGGAAACCTATGAAACTTGCATTATGAGTATGATTAAATGTAAATATATAATAAACAAGATGGGATTTTCTGGTTTCTCTTCATAATAAATAAATATTTTGCCTTTTACTAAAGATTTCTGTGAAGATGAACAATTATGAGTTATAACTGAATTTTTTGATACCTTGCTTAGGCAGGGCTCATTTAAAAAAAAAAATGAAAAATAAAAAAATAAGCTAGAAATATATAATATGGCTGCTAAATTTTTTAGACACTTAATTGGCAAGAGGGAAATGAATAGCAACTTCATTAGCAAAAATAAAGGTAAAAGAAGAAACTATGACATTAAATAAATAAGGAATAATGCCAAGTATATCAGATGTCATACCAAAAGGTGAACAGGCTGATTTCTTTCATTAAGAAGCATATGTTATCAGATTAGTTTTAAAAGCAAAATAAAGCTAATAGCTGTTTCTCAGAAATACTTTGTTAAAATATTTTAAAATACTTTACAAAATTCTTAAGTCATTAAAAAATTAAAGGATAAGGAGATATCAGACAACTATAAACAAAATGTCGACATCACTACAAATATTAGATAAGTTATAATTTAAGGTTAAAAGCACCAAATATTTAAAGAAGGACATTACATAAAGCTATATACATATGGAGGAAATAAACAACGAACTAGATTTAGTAGACATATGACTTTACAACCCTTAAATGGAGAATGTGCATGCTTTTTATAAAAGTCAGTGATACGGGCCAGGCACGGTTGTTCACGCCTGTAATCCCAGCACTTTGGGAGGCCGAGGCGGGTGGATCACGAGGTCAAGAGATCAAGACCATCCTGGCCAACATGGTGAAACACTGTCTCTACTAAAAAATACAAAAGTTAGCTGGGCCTGGTGACGTGCGCCTGTAGTCCCAGCTACTCGGGAGGCTGAAGCAGGAGAATTGCTTGAATCCAGGAAGTGGAGATTGCAGTGAGCCAAGATTGCGTCACTGCACTCCAGCCTGGTGCCTGGTGACAAAGCAAGACTCTGTCTCAAAAAAAAAAAAATAGATAAAAGTCAGTGATACATTTACCAAAATTATTCTTGGCCACTAAGTAAACTTAAACTTTAGCAAATTCAAAAAGATAGCTATCTAACAGGCCACGTTCTTTGATCATAAGCTATAGAAACAGGAAATAAATCAATTAATGGTAACATTACCACCACCTCTAATGTTTTGGAATTCAGAATTACATTTCAGAAAACTCCAGAATCAAAGATGAAATGAAAATTGAAATTACAAATTGACAATCAAGGAAAAAGAGAATAACCATTTCTACAAATTAGGGAACCCAGAGAAACTTATATTCAATGGAACTTCACAACCTAAAAAAAACAACCAATAATACACACACACACACACACACACACACACACACACACACACACANCACACACACACACACACACACACACACACACACACTAACCCATTGAACAAGAAGAATATGTAGCCATATTCATCTTAAGACACTAAAACAGAAGAGAATGAGAGGAAATAGTGGATAGGAGGTAGGACTAACTTGGCAGCTCCCACTCAGATGGACAGAGCAGTATGTGGAGTTGCACATTGCGAACTTTTGCTACAAGAACTACCACAGAAACATTCCAGGAAAGCTGAGAAGATCCACAGACCCTTTGAAGGAGTTGGATTGCCATTGAAGGCTCTGGGCGACCGCCAAGGAACTGTGAGTCAGCTGGCTTTCTCAGCTGGGAGGCTTGAAGCCTGGGACAAGTTCTCAGCCCTGCTGGAAATAAACTCAGAGCTGTTGTAATGGCACAGTGGGAGTGAGACCAGCCCTTCAGGCTGCAGGTTGCATGGGAGCTGGGTAAGGCCCTTAGCTGCCGACCTTCCCCAACTTCCCTGGTGACCTGTGTGACACAGCAGAGGCAGCCATAATCCCCCTGGGAACATAACTCCATTGGCCTGGGGAGCACACCCCCCTCCTCCACAGCAGCGGCAGCAATCCTCAGACGTGCCTAACCCTGCTCCCACCTGATGGTCTTTCTCTATCTGCCCTGGTAGCTGAAGACCAAAGACATGATCTCCTGGGAGCTCTATAGGCCTCCCCACTGCCTGACCCTAGGGCAAGCTTGTATCCTTTCTATACTACTGCAGCTGATGCCCTCTTGAAAGTGCCACCTCCTAACTGGAGGCCAATCAACACAAAACCAGTGCACTTAACAAAAATACAATCAAGGACCCTCACAGAGTCCACTTCACTCCCCTGCTGCCTCTACAGTTGCAGGTGCTAGTATCCACAGGTGAGAGACCTAAAGACAGATTGCATCATAGGACTCTGCAGAAATTCCCCTCTACCAACCAGAACCTGGTAGCTCTGCTGGTTGGCTGGATCTACAAGAGAAATAACAATCACTGCAGTTTGGCTCTCAGGAAAGCCCCATCCTTAGAGGAAGGAGGAGAGTACCAAATCAAGGGAGCACCTCATGGAACAGAAGAATCTGAAAAGCAGCCCTAGAGTTCCAGATCTTCCCTCTGACATAGTCTACCCAAATGAGAAGTAACCAGAGAAACAGTTCTGGTAATAGGACAAGACAAGGCTCTTTAACATCCCCCAAAAAATTACGTAAGCTGATCAACACTGGATCCAAACCAAGAGGAAATGTGTGAATTGCCAGAAAAAGAATTCAGAAGGTTGATTATTAAGCTAATCAAGAAGACACCAGGGAAGGGTTAAGTCCAACTTAAAGAAATTAAGAAAGAAAAAAGATATGAATGGAGAAATCTTCAGTGAAATACATAGCATAGATAAAACACATTCACAATTTCTGGAAATAAAGGACACACGTAGAGAAATGTAAAATGCCTGGTAAGTCTCAGCAATAGAATCAAACAAGTAGAATAAAGAACTTGGGGCTCAAAGACAAGGCTTTCAAATTATGTAATCTGATAAAGACAAAAAAAAAATTTTAGTGAACAAAGCCTCCTAAAAGTTTGGAAAAGGCTGGGTGCAGTGGCTCATGCCTATAATCCCAGCACTGTGCGGGGGCCGAGGCAGGCTGGATCACCTGAGATCAGGAGTTCAAGACCAGCCTGACCAATTTAATGAAACCCTGTCTCTACTAAAAGAAATACAAAAATTAGCCAAGCATAGTGGTAGGCGCCTATTGTCCCAGCGACTCAAGAGGCTGAGACAGGAGAATTGCTTGAACTTGGGAGGCAGAGGTTGCACTGAGCCGAGATCACACCACTGCACTCCAGCCTGGGTGACAGGGTGAGACTCTGTCTTAAAAAAATAAAAAAAAAGTTTGGAAAACATGTTTGAGAGAATAAACAAGGAAAACATCCCTGGCCTTCCTAGACACTTAGACATCCAAATACAAGAAGCTGAAAGAACACCTCAGAAATTCATCCCCAAAATTTATCACCTAAACATACAGTCTTCAGGTAATTAAAGTTAAGATAAAGGAAAGGATCCTAAGAGCCATGAAGCAAAAGCAGCAGAAAACCTATAAAAGAAAACCTGTAAGATTAACAGCAGATTTCTCAGCAGAAGCCCTACAGACTAGAAAGGATTGTGGTCCTGTCTTTAGCCTCCCTAAACAGAACAATTATTAGGCAAGAACTTTGTATTCAGCAAAACTGAACTTCATGAATGAAGGAAAGATATTGTCTTTTTCAGACAAACAATACTGAATTTGCCACTACCAAGTCAGCACTATAAGAACTGCTAAAAGGACCTCTAAGTCTTGAATCCTTGAAATACACCAAAATAGAATCTCCTTAAAGTATAAATCTCACAGGACCTATAAAACAGTAACAGTTTAAAAAAAGGTATTCAGGCAACAACTAGAATAATGAATAAAAGAGTACCTCATTTCTCAGTACTAACATCGATTGTAAATGGCCTAAATGCTCCACTTAAAAGATACAGAAACCATCATTCTCAGCAAACTAACACAGGAACAGAAAACCAAACACCACATGTTCTCACTCATAAGTGAGAGTTGAACAATGAGAATGCATGCAAACAGGGAGGTGAGCAACACACACTGGGGCCTGTTGGGGGTTGGGGGCCAAGGGGAGAGAGAACATTAGGAGAAATACCTAATGCATGAGGGGCTTAAAACTTAGGTGATGGGTTGATGCATTTAGCAAACCACCATGGCACATGTATACCTATGTAACAAACCTACACATTCTGCACATGTATCGTAGGACTTAAAGTATAATAATAATAAAAAAATTAAAGACAATATATGTCATGTATAGGGAAACATATTAGGAATACAGTAAATGGTAATCATTAGTCTAAGAAAAAAAAAGATACAGAATGGCAGAATGGATAAAAATTCACCAACCCCAAGTATCTGCTGTCTTCAAGAGACTCACCTAACACATAAAGACTCACATAAACTTAAAGTAAAGGGTGGAAAAAGATATTCCATGCAAATGGACACCAAAAATGAGCAGGAGTATCTATTCTTAGACAAAACAGACTTTAAAGTATCAACAGTTAAAAAAGACAAAGAGGGACATTATATAGTGGTAAAAGGACTAGTCCAACAGGAAAATATCACAATAGATATGTAGGCATCTTAACATCGGAACTTTCAAATTTATAAAACAATTACAGTTAGTACTCGACTTAGGACCACGATCGGTTCCGACAGACCGGTCGTAACACGACTTGGTCGTAAGTTGAGTAGGCTATATGTACAGTACTGTGAAATGATGTTATAAAAATCTTTAAGTCCTATTTTATCATAATTTTCTTTCATTATTGTTATATATCATAATTTATTTTATGCCATTTGTGCCATCTCTACACCGTTTTGTTTCTTATTTTTACATTGGTCAGGTTTAAGTAAAACACTGCATTACCAGTAGTAAAGGTTGACCTGAATGCTTATTATGAAAGCATTCTTGTCAAATCTCATTTTTAAAAAGCCACGTTGGCGCAGCCTTGTGTAAAACTGTGGAATATTCACAGATCACTGAACCACGGTGGTCTATGGTTTGAAGTGAAAAACCGCCGCACATGATGAGTTTTGAAAAGCAGAAGAGTATGAACTACGTTAAGTCTTAGGGTTAAAAAGGACTAGTTGCCAGGTATTTATTTATTATCATTGTAAATAGAAAAGTAAATCATCACAATTTTATGTGACTTTCCATGGGATACAAATATGTAGCATTCATCATAAAAGATGTCATCTGGATATCTTGTTAAAATATAATTTAAACTTAGTATGTTCTAATATTGTTAAAGATATAGGAATATAAACCACTCACATTTTAGAAAGAAAGGCAAGAAAATGACTAATAATGATATGATATAGCATATATGTTTATTGTCCCGCACTGTCATAAGCCCAGCTGGGCAATGTTTGCACTGCCAGACGCGGAGCAGTCGTGGCTAGCAATTGTGGTCATAAAGTCGAATGGTCGTAAGTTGCATAGGTCGTAAGTCGATCAATACCTGTACTACTAGACCTAAAAAATGAGACAGATAGCAACACTAATAGTGGGGGACTTTAGCAGTCTGCTGACAGCACTAGACGAGTCATCAAGACTCAGGAAGTCAATAAACAATGGACTTAAACTATACCCTAAAACAAATGGATTTAACAGATATTTACAGAACATTCTACTCAACAACTGCAGAATATAAATTCTATTCATCAGCATCTGGAATATCCTCCAAGATAGACCATATGATAGACCACAAAGCAAGTCTCAAGAAATTTAAGAAAATTGGAATTATAGCATGTACTGTCTCAGACCACAGTGGAATAAAATTGGAAATCAACTCCGAAAGGAACCCTCAAAACCATGCAAATACATGGAAATTAAATAACCTGCTCCTGAATGATCGTTGTGTCAACAATGAATGCAACATGGAAATTTAAAAATTCCTTGAACTGAATGATAATAGTGATAAAACCTATCAAAACCTCTGGGATACAGCAAAAGTGGTGCTAAGATGAAATTTCATACCATTAAATGCATACCTCAAAAAGTGTGAAAGAGCACAAATAGATAATCTAAGGGCTTACCTCAAGGAATTAGAGAAACAGCAAACCAAACCCAAACCCAACAGAAGAAAGAACCAAGATCAAAGCAGAAATAAATGAAATTGAAACAACAACAAAATACAAAAGATAAATGCAACAAAACACTGGTACTTTCAAAAGATAAATAAAATTGACCATTAGCAAGATTAACTAAGAAAAGAAGAGAGAAGATCCAGTAAGATAAGTTAGAAACAACACAGGACGGGTGTGGCGGCTCACGCTTGTAATCCCAGTACTTTGGGAGGCTGAGGCAGGTAGATCACGAGGTCAGAAGTTCCAGACCAGCCTGGCCAAGATGGTGAAACCCCGTCTCTACTAAAAATACAAAAATTAGCTAGGTGCAGTAGCATGTGCCTATAATCCCAGCTACTCAGGAGGCTGAGGCAGGAGAACTGCCTGAACCCTGGAGGCAGAGGTTACAGTGAGCTGAGATCACACCATTGCACTCCAGCCTGAGTGACAGAGTGAGACTCCATCTAAAAAAAAAAAAAAAAAAAAACAGTAGATATTACAGCCATTCAGGGCTACTATCAACAACTTTATATGCATAAACTAGAAAACTTAGAGAAGATGGATAAATTTCTGGAAAAATACAATCCTTCCAGATTAAACCAGGAAAAAATAGAAACCCTGGAAAGACCAATGACAAGCAATAAGATTGAAATGGTAATTTAAAAGTTTCTAAAAAGAAGTTTAGGAACAAGCAGACTCACAGCTGAATTCTATCAGACATTCAAAGAATTGGTACCAATCCTATTGACCTGTTCCAAAAGATAGAGAAAGAGAGAATCCACCCTAAATCATCCCATGAAGCCAATATCATGCTAATAATAAAACCAGGAAAGAGCATAACAAAGAAAACTGCAGACCAACATCCCAGATGAACAGAGATGCAAAAAATCCTCAACAATGCACTTGGTAACCAAATCCAACAGCATATCAAAAATATAATCCACCATAACCAAGTGGGTTTCATACCAGGGATGCAGGTATGTTTTAACATATGCAAGTCAATAAATGTGATACACCACACAAACAGAATTAAAAACAAAAAAATCACATGATTATCTCAATAGATGCAGAAAAAGCATCTCACATAATCCAGCATCCTTTTATGATTAAAACTCAGCAAAATCAGCATACAAATGACATACCTTAAGGTAATAAAAGCCATCTATTGCAAACCCACAGCCGACATTATACTGAACAGGGCAAAGTTGGAAAGCATTCCCCCTGAGAACTGAAACAAGACAAGGATGCCCACTTTTCACCACTTGTATTCAACATAGTCCTGGAAGTCCTAGCCAGAACAATCAAAAAAGAGAAAGAAATCAAGGATATCCCAATCGGTAAAGAGGAAGTCAAACTGTTGCTGTTTGCTATTGACATGAATTGTATATCTAGAAAACCCTAAAGACTCATCCAAAAAATACCTAGAACTGGTAAATGAATTCACTGAAGTTTCTGGATACAAAATTAATGTACACAAGTCAGTAGCTCTGCTATCACCAACAGCAACCAAGCTGAGAATCAAATCCCAAACTCCTTTTACAATAGCTTCAAAAAAAAAAAAAAAAAAAAAAACTTGGGAATATACCTAACCAAGGAGATGAAAGACCTCTACAAGGAAAACTACAAAACACTGCTGAAAGAAATCATGGATGACACAAACAAATGGAAACACAGCTGAACTCTACACTCATGGATGGGTGGAATCAATATTGTGAAAATACCCATACTGCCAAAAGCAATCTACAAATTCAATGCAACTTCCATCAAAATACCACCATCATTCTTCACAAAACTTCTTTATCAGTCTACTCTTTACTCTCTCCTTAGGCATTTTCCCTTCTCTTTTCCCTCTACTTCTATGCCATTGTGTTGGGGGGAGTCCTCAAGACCATCCCAAGGTTTGATGATTCTCTAGAAGGACTCAGAACTCAGCATTTACTCATGACTGATTGAGTACAGTGAAAAGTTACAAGATAAACTCAGGAAAGGGAAAAGATATATGGGCAAAGTGTGGAGGAAACCAGGCACAGGCTTCCAAGAATCCTTTCCTGGTGGAGTCACACAGGACACATTTTATTCCTTTAGCAACAAATTGTGACAACATGTGTGAAATGTCTATCAAGGAAGCTCATTAGAGACTCAATGCTGAAAGTTTTTACTGGGTACTGTTCATAAAGGCACCCTCTATCTAGCTTGTACCCAAATTCCAGACTTCCAAAAGAAAAGCAAGTATTCATCATAAAGGACATTATTTTCTCAAGTAGTTCAGGCACAGTGAACCATTCTTATCCAGTCATGGTGGCCACCCTCCTGAAATCCCAGACTGTCGCCAAGGGATAGTCTTGTAAGCAGAACTTTCTAAGGGTAGCATTCTCAGACCTGCCATCTTAACTTGTTTTTTGTACACCTTGCCTTCTCCTATTCTCCCCACATCTCTTTCCCTTTATAGTATTATTCCCCTTTCCTTCATCTTAACCTCTCCTTCTAGTTTACAAACAATTCAGTGCTAAAGTCATTATGCTGGGGAGAGGTATGCTTCCTCACTTAGTATGGGATTAGGTTCCCTAGAGTGGAATTTCAGAACCTGAGCAGTTGAGAAAGTAGTCTTTGTTTGGGGACTGTACGGATTTTAGAGGAGACAAAAATCAGAGCCCAAGCTGTTAGGAGAAGGGATGGTAATGGAGATGGGAGATTGGTTACATACAGGGGATTGATAAATATATTGACAGTAATGGGAGCCATGTTTCTTACTCTTAAGAAGAGGGAGCTCAAGGAAAAGATGATTACCTTTGTACATGTTTCTTTGATATTGTTTTACTTGTTACAAAGAGTATATATTCTGTTGTAATTTGAAAAATGATCAAGTGGAAAAATATTTTCAGAAAAATAGCAATTTCAGTGGAAAAATGTGAAAAACAAATTTTTTATGAAATATTGAAGTTCAGAAATAACAGAACATGATAGTGGTCTGGGGAAAGAGTGTCAAAGTTCAGAACCAGATGTGGTGGCTACCTGTAATCCCAATACTTTTCAAGGTGAAGGTGAGATGATTGCTTGAGGCCAGGAGTTCGAAACCAGCCTGAGCAACATAGCAAGACTTCATCTCTACAACAAATATCAGAACTTAGCCAGGTGTGGTGACATGCAACTGTAGTCCTAGCTATTTCGGAGGGTGAGGCAAGACGATCCCTTAAGCCCAGGAGTTTGAGACTACAGGGAACTGTGATTTGCCATTGCATTCCAGCCTGGGTGGCAGAAGGAGACACTATCTCTAAAACTAAAATTAAAAAAAAAAAAAATTGTTAAAGTTCAAATGTAGCTCAGCCAAATATTAGCTGTGTGACCTTGGGGAAATTACTCATGTATTCATCTTATAATCAGGAAATGTATTTAATAATCATTACCACCCCTGTATTACCACTTACTACACTTATTTTTATTTTATTTTTTTATTTTTAGTTTTTGACAGAGTCTTGCTTGCTTTTTCACCCAGGTTGGAGTATAGAGTACAGTAGCATGATCTCAGCTCACTGCAACCTCTGTCCTCTGGGTTCAAGCAATTCTCCCACCTCAGCCTCCCAAGTAGCCGGGATTATAGGCATGCACCACCATGCCCAGCTATTTTTTTTTGTATTTTTTAGTAGAGACTTGGCCAGTCTGATCTTGAACCCCTGACCACAAGTGATCCACCTGCCTCAGCCTCCCAAAGTGCTGGGATTACAGGTGTAAGCCACCATGCTGGGCCTGGCTTTTTATATTAGCTGTTATTGTTATTTATCAAAGTCAGATAACTCATAAATGTTAGTCTGGATATTTAAACCTAAGGCTAAATTGCAATGTATATAAATGTATTGCTATAAATATGCTTAGATGTGTGGTAGAAGATTTAGGCATTACTTGTCTTTTTTTTTTTTTTTGAGACAGAGTCTTGCTCTGTCACCCAGGCTGCAGTGCAGTGGTGTGATCTCAGCTAACTGAAACCTCTGCCTGCGGGGTTCAAGCAATTCTCCTGCCTCAGTCCCCCCTAGTAGCTGGGATTACAGGCATGCACCACCAGGCCTGGCTAATTTTTGTATTTTTAGCAGAGACAGGGTTTCGCCATGTTGGCCAGGCTGGTCTCGAACTCCTGACCTCAGGTGATCCACCCACCTGGGCCTCCCAAAGTGCTAGGATTACAGGCATGAGCCACTGTGTCCGGACTACTTGTCATTGTTGTACTATATGTTATACCTAGAAGACAAAGGGCCATGTAGTTTCAAATTATATACTTTATACAGCTAAAATGATTTCCAAAATGCTTATAATTACTTGTTTTGCTACTGTCAATAAATGAAAGTATCAGTTTATGCCTTTCCAGCATTGTGCATTGCCATCTTTTTAAAAAGCTGACAATTTTATAGGCCAAAAATTTATAACTTGATATTTAAACTAGCATTATTTTAATCAATAATGAATTTAGAAATCATTCTAGTTAAATTAATGTAGATGCTAATAACATCCAACAGATTAAGACAGATTCCAATAGTTAATATTCACTAGGTACTTAGAATGTAGTAGGTATTGTAATTAGCACTTTTTATATATAAACTCATTTAATCTTAATAATATGCTCACTAGGATGATGATAGTTTACTTTTATAAAATATCAGAAATGTCATTTGTCTTAGTTTGAGAGAGTACTTGTTAATTATTTGTATTGATATTTAATTGGCTTTATTTAAATACATATAAGTGTTAAGTTGAACATAGCCTCTTCTTTATGACAGCATCTCATTCTGTCTTAAAAGAAGCCTGCACCCAGGCTGGAGCGCAATGAAGTGATCATGGCTCACTGCATCCTCGAGCTACTGGGCTCAAGCAATCCTCTGCCTCAGTCTCCTGTGTAGGAGCCCACCACCATGCAGCTTATTTTTATATAGAGATGGGGTCTCGCTATGATTGCCCAGGATGCTTTCAAACTTCGGGTCTTAGGCAGTCTTCTCACCTCAGCCTCCCAAAGCGCTAGGATTACAGGCAGGCATGAGCCACTGCCAGCTCATACTTATTTTTTATTTCTGTCCATCTTTAGGAAACACTTGAAGGAATTTCTTTTAAATCTGTAATTTGTGCTTTTGTCCATTAGATGTCCTCAGCTACATTTATCAGAATTTAACTTTTTTCATACAAATTTTAGTCTCTAAATACATTTAAAAGTTTGCATGTAATTGTTACCACTGTTGATATTTTAAACATTTATACAAGGTCTCTAAAAATCTGTCAATACATGGGGATGTGTGGTAGAAGATTTAGACATTTCTTGTGACTTTTGTACTATATGTAATCTTGGTTAAAGAAGAAATTTTTAAGTGTTAAATTACTTGTTAATTTTTTTCTTTTTTTCTCCCCTTTTTAATTTAAAGAGTTTTGGGACTGGAGTTAAATAAAGACAGAGATGTCGAAAGAGTCCATGGTGGTGGAATTAACACCCTTGATATTGAACCTGTTGAAGGGAGATAGTAAGTTTATTATACTTATATAATCATTTTTCTTTCTAAGTGAAATGAAGTAAAATCCTGCTTTTTCAGATTAATGATATAGAAGGTTCATTAAAATTAATGAAAATACTAAATTGTAGCATTTTTGAATCTGGCATTATTAATTTCAAATAAATGCAAAACATCAAACCTACAAAATGTTGTCATATAAACATTTCCAAGCTACTTTACTATAAATAAATACTGTTAAATCAACAAACATTGAACTTCTTTTGGATGCAGAGGGCTTTTAAGTGCTAGTGTCTTTAGGTGCTATTTTAAAACATAGTTGCTGCTCTCAAAAAGTCTAATGGGAAAATAATATAAAAAGTGGAGGACTATTTTGAAGAATTAGGTTCGGAACAAATAAGAATTATATTTGAGTTCTTTCTGGCTTTACCACTTAGCAGCTTTGTGACCTTGAGCAATTTACCTAACCTTTCTAACTTTCAGTTGCCTTAGCTATACACTGGGAACAACAATACCTACCTAACAAGTTTGTTTGGAGGATTAATTGAGATAATATGTACAACATGATTAGCATAAAACCTGGCATATCATAAATGGTTGCCACTACTGCTGCCGCTATTAATCAAAAACAGTATTGCATATACTTTTATTCCTTTTAGTCCAGTCTCTACACAGCAGCCAAAGTGCTTTGAAAAATGCAATTCCAAACATATTCTCCTACTTACAGCTCATCATAATAATTACGCTTATAAGACAATACAAAACCTTTCATGTGGCCTATAATTAGGCCACATATAGCATTAACTAAAGGAAACACTTTGTCATGTTATGGTAATGTTTAGTGTTTGACCCAGAATTTTTATTTTATACTGAAATGTTATTATTTACATTAAGTCAGAACAGATTTGATAAACTTCCACTTTTTACTTCCAGCTTCTACTATGGTCTCTCCCAGTAGCGTATAAGAAACATCTTACTTTTAGCATGTGGTTAAATCTAAAAGATGATGAGTAATAATTCTTTCCTTTTTCTCCTGTCCTTTTCCAGGCTCAGTATAACACCTTCTATTCAAGGACAACTGTGGGGCACTCACTTATGAAACATGCAGACATGAGCAGCAAGAGATAGCTGACTTTTGGGTTTGGGTACTGGTCAGGAAAGTATTCAATACTGCTACTCCAGCCAGCCACTTGGGGTAGTAATCAGTTGTGTGGCCTGTGAAGTATCAGAAGCCAGTAGACGACTAGTTGGCAGATTTGGCGAGAAATGCGGGAAGTTATAGATTATATGTGCGTGAAATATATTTGAGAAATACAAGTGGGGCGTCTTTTTGTACAGCACATAGAAAAAAGTCTGAAGACCCTTGCTACAGTGGTTTTCCCCTTTATTGCATGGTAAAAGTCTACAACTATTTATTTCATTGTTTGCTAAGACTTTTATTTTGCATTAACCCCTTTTGATAGCAAAAAGAGATATATAAAGGAAAGTGTACATTCAGTAGAAAACTAAGTTCTAATTTTCTTAAGAAAACTTGATGTATATATAATTTGTTCAAAATGCCTATTAATATTTACCATACACTATGAAAGCTGTAAAGATGTCACTGAAAATCAGAAAGGAAACTAGACAGAATACACAAATCTGATAGAGAAGCATTTATTTTCAAAGTTAGGTGTTATTTTACAAAAACTATCTGAAAATTACAGTTTAACAGATGCAACTGCAGAGGATGCATTGACATATCACTCTGTGATGCTTGAATTTTCTTTTATACCTTTTAAATTCTTCTAAGTTAATTTCATTCATCTTTAATACTGTTTTCTTATTTACATAAAAACGGAAACCATATCTCTTAATACTCTGTCAGCAGAAAAGTATCTCATAATTAAATAATGGCAGTGCCATCAAATACTTCAAATAGAAAGTTAGTGGAATCCAAGAAAAGCTTTTGAAAGCCATTTTAACATAGTTGAAACATCTGACATTACTGTAAATACCATATCAATTAAGATTAAAAGTTAACATAATTTTGTTTTATATTGATTATAAATCAGTATAATATACATGATAATACATGGTAAGAAAAGCATAACTTTTAACATAATTTTGTTTTAAACCGATTATACATCAATATAATATACACGGTAATACATGGTAAGAAAAGCAATGTTTTGTGAAGATGAAGTATGAAGCAGAAGTGTTTTGGGAGTTAGGTGTAGTATACATGTAACTCACAACTGTATCCAAACATTTTATGAATCTAAATAAAAGTTGTAGTTGTTAAAATTTACAAATATTTCTCTATGTATACATTTAGAGTAACTGAACTATAAATTTTTGTAATAAAGCTAATGTGGAATATTTTTTTAAATAACTAAGTAGGCCATTATTAGCAGTCTTTCTTTACTGCTCATCAATTGGATTTGAGCCATCAAATAACTACTTTTAAATTAACCTAATTGTTTTATAAATTGGTATTGAATTTATCTTAAAAACAAGTCTATAAATCACTACTTGCTACTAGTTCATGAACTGTTTGTGACTGCTTCACAAGACAAGAAGCTTGTACTAAAACATAAATCTACTAAATCATTACACACACCATTTAAAGGAGCTAAGATATGTTCGCAGCAAGACTTTCTCAGTGAAGAAAGACGTGTGTTTATTTCTGGCACAAGCTCCTTATCTTGGAGAGTTAAATAGCACTGCTCTACACTTAATTGTATTTTGTTCAAAATCAGGTGAAAATCTTTCAGTCAAAATGTTCTGTGAATGTAGTACCAAAAACTGTAGTTTGCATGCCATTCTTGAAAGATGACAATGTCAATGCAGTTTTTAACATTCCTCTAATTCTCCATTAAAACACATAAAGGGACTAAAAATGGCAAGTAAAAAAATCAGATTAACACTTACAACAAAACTAGGTCATGAAGTATCCCCACAAACCCCAAAGTGGAAACGAACTACTGACAACTATGCTACCAGCATTTATGCCAGAGGAGGCAGTAAAAAGCGCTAAGGCATCTGATATACCTGGATAAGTCCAAAATAACCAATAGGTTGTTGAAAGCTTAGCAAGCAAATTTGACTACAGTAGCTAAAATTGGGAGAGGATGGCATACTCTAATTGTAGGTAAGTTTGAATGGTCCATGGTTAAGAGCAGAAGGAGCTATAGCAGTCTGGGCCCTAATATCTCTCTAAAGAGCTAGCCAGTCAAAGCTCCCCTCCAGTACAGAACTATACACTGAGGAAAAACTGCTGGAAATAGAATCCAAATTAAGCAATTTAGAGACAATAGAAACAAAGGAGAAAGATGTCCCTGATAAAATTGGGGAGGTGAACAGAACCAGGAAATCTCTGAAAGTAAGCTGCCATATTTTGAAATCTTACCCCCGAAAAAAAATTGTTCAGGGAAGAAGAAGATTTTTAATATATAAAATTTAAACATTAGTCTAACTCAAGCCTCCATTCTAAAAGGTTAAGAAAATTAATTTTACATAAAAATAAGCAAAAGAACAAGATTAAGTCAAAGTTCCTACAAAATTATTATAAAAACAAAGAGAATGAGAAGTGGACTAATGCTGTTATGGGGAGTGAAGTCATACTTGAAAGAAGTGTCTATAAAACAGATGAGAACTCTAACCTAATATTTCAAAACTAGGTAAAAGTTGTTTTATAAAGGTATAATAAATGAAAGAATAATGTTAAGTTGGAATTAGAAAACCTCAGAAATGAGATGTTCAAACTCAAAAAATAGAACTAAAAATATTTCAGAAATGAATACTAAAATATAAGGAACACAAATAAATGGAAGAGATAATGCCTTAGAAATAGAAACTAGAAAAGAGGAAATTTTTAAAACCAAAAAGAAATGAAGAGAGAAAAATAATTGAAGAGATGTATATATAGAATATAGGCAAAGAAGATCCAGCATAACATATAATAAGAGAAAAAAAAAGAAAACCAAGGCAAAAGAACAGAATAAATATGAAAACAATAATTCAAGAAAACTTTTCTAGGATAAATAAGATCTGGAACTTTATATAAGGGGGGAAATTACGTTGTTACTAGATTTTGACTTTGGCTTTCTGGCCAAAGAAATGAAGCTTCTTATCCAAGATGCTCAAGGAAATAAAATGTGAGTCAAGGACTTTATATCCAGTCAAACTGATTTCAAGCATGAAAAGGACAGATAAATTCTCAAAAACACAGGAATTCAGAGACAGTTTTTCTCATTAGCCATTCCTTAGGAATCAACCAGAGAATGAAATCTTTCAACCAGAATGACAGGAGAGACAACAACATAAGGATTGATGGTGAGCAATAATATTAGCAGATAGCAACACTTTATATAGATGGATAAATTGATGGATCTAGGTATTGGTTTGTCTGCTAATATCACATCACAAAAAACAGCAATGGCAAATAGAAATCATTTTAAATTATGGCACATGAATGCAGTCACCAAAATCCAGACTGGACATTCTAGGACAAGTGATCTGGTTTCTGCAACAAAGAAATTACAAGAGGGGGAAAAACGCAAGAGGGAGGGAGAAAGAAAGGTAGAGGAGACCTATAGATTAAAATTAAAAGGCATTAAATTTTTTTAAAGCAAAGCTAATATTCATGCATACACTCTAGAGTGATGAGCTATGAACTGTACAGAAAAGAAAGACAGTGATTATGATAAAAATCATGATAATGAGTTACTTTGAGATGGGAAGGAAGGAGTGATGATCTAGAGAGATTGCATTCTTTGGACCTTTGTGAAGAATTTTTCATGGTGCCCCTATTTTTAATGGGGATAAATGTATATTTTGTATAGTAATGGAATAATATTCACAATGTCTAAGATTTTATAATATTTAAATTTGGTGTAACTTCCAAAAGAAACATAAAATAGAGAATTTGTTCAAGGAGGATTTTATCTTATATAAAAAAAAAAGTACTAAAGAAAGGTACTTTGAATGAAGGTCAGAAGAAACAGTGGAAATAATCTGAAATATTTGCACATTTCAAAAATGTCTGCCATTTTGCAGAATTTGCTCTGAACTTAAATGTATCTCATCATCTATTGTTATTTCCTAAATTAAACATATTATGGCTTTTAGGGAAGTCCATTAAAAGTGGCAAGAACCCTAGATTTAAAGATGATTTTAGACAGTTTTATGCAAAAAACAAGTAAGTTCATATTGAAAAATTCCATTAAAAAAATACAAGTAACAGTCTTAGAGACAAATAAGGTTAAGAAACTGATTAAAGTATAGGAAGTCCCAAGAATGATGTTTACAAGTTATTAAATTCAATCAATGTATGTAGCTTTAGTATATATGCTTATTACTTTCCTTTTTAGAAATATTTTTGCAAAGTTTTTGAATAGAATAATTTTTTAGGTTCTACCAATATAATAGACCAGCTCTAGTGTGAGTCAATAATTGTTTCCAAAAAAAGATACTGTTTATTTTTCAGCATCATCTTATACTCTCAAAAGTAAGGCTTCCAGTGATTTGGCCCCTGCCTCTCATCTCTCACCACTCTTTCTCTTCTACCCGGTTCTAGCAACACTACTTTTTTTGGTTGCTTGAATGGGGTTGGAATGTTACTTTTACAGCTTTCTGGCTAACTCTGAATTCTCCTTCACATGCCAGCTTAAATATTACAATCAGGGAAACTGTTCCTGAATTTCCACACTAGAATAAAAATAAGTTATTGTCACAATGACCCCAATCATAACTTATAATTTGTGTGATTATGCATACTACCTGTTTTTGCTGTTGGAATGTAAACTGTGCAAAGACAGAAACCATGCCTGCCTTGTTCACAGTTGTTTTAGCAGAGTGCCTAACGTTGTAGGAACTTAAAGTTGAATGAATTGAGTGAATGCATTCATAAGAGAAGTAAGGAATCTAACATTTATTGATCCCCTATTTTTTGCCAGGTACTATAAAAAGAATTTTGCACTTAAGTTTTATTATCAACATTGTGATTTAGGTAAAAATGTCCCTGTCCTTTACAAATGTTGAAAGCCTTAGATAGGTGATGTAACTTGCCCAGGGTCGAAATTAGGACATTTAAAGTAACTGTAATTAATTTTACTTTCTTAAGAAATCTCTTTCACAATCATGCTGCATTTAGAAATATATATTTAAAAAAAGAAATC
>NW_016107570.1:2086540-2096669 GCF_001604975.1 Cebus imitator | reverse complement strand
TTTAAGTTGGTGTTCCAGTCGCCTGTTGAAGAGGCACCGCAGTGTGTGTTCTTTCCCATGCGACAACTCACTGTGCTGGCTTAAACAGTGGCACTAAGATTCGTGGCGCTTTTTTTGTCCTGGAATCTACTGTCCTGGCTCCCTGCTCAGTCCCCTTTTTAAACAGACTAATGGGCGAGTTCCCGTGGCTCCAATCACCAGCCAAAAGGGCACCCGGACCGGTGTATTTTGTACGGAGAACCACTGCTCCGGGGCGCTGACAAAGCAGCTGCAAGGGGCAAAGCAGCGGCGCCAGCCGGCACAGCTGCGCTGGCCAAAACAGCCGCACTGGCGACCTGTGGTGCTCCTCCGCCTGGGAATTTCCTGGTCTGTGGGCAATAAAAATGCGGCGTCCACTCACCATCTGCGCTTTCACTGGGAGCTGCAATCCTGAGCTGTTCCTAAACGGCCATCTTGGATCCTCCCCCCGTATAGTTTTTTTATTTTTATTTATTTATTTATTTATTTTTTATTGCATTTTAGGTTTTGGAGGTATAGTTTTTTAACATGTGACTTCCCCAAAACAACTTTGGTATCACATTTGAAAAGGATTTTATTTTTTAAAAACTTTTTATTATGTCCTTCTTTTTCTATACCTAAATAGCACATCTCAGTAACTAAGAGTTTTTAGTACCTCTTAGTATAAGATTCATTTATAGTCCTTCAGCTAATTATAAACACGAATTATATTTTCAACTGATACTAATGGAAGAAAAGGTTTAGATATATGAAACATACTGGTATTCCCTCACCAAAGACACACATACGCATATACCCACTCATCCCTCGTCTCTCTACTTATCAAAGATGCCTAACTTAAAAACATACTTCTATAATACTTGTCTTCTCTGACTATTCTCTATTGGCTTATCAATCTTGTGATAATTTTTTTAAGTCTAATAAAATGTTTTGTGATGTAGTTTTTCCATTTTGGTCATTTAATCCTTTCTCATCACCTATATCCAATCTGATAATGAGCAGACCTTTGAATTAACAGGGAGAATGGGTGCTAAGAAAATGCTTTCAAGAGGGAAAACTTTGTAAACATTAACATCAACAGTCTTTTACAGCTTTTCCCAAAACATTAGAATAGATGCTGTGAAACATTTGTGAAGAGATTTTTCTGTTGTTTTTTGGCTCTGGTGCTTCACATTGGAAATACAGATTTGAGGAAATCAGTTAATCTCAGCTTCAGATTATTTTGTTTTAAAAATAAATATACATGTCCTATGGTTCTTAAACGTTTCTATGAGAATTAAATGAAATGTCATCTTTTTAAAATCATGTTGAAAACTAAAACCACTGTGTAAGTGAAAAGCAATATACTTACAGGAAAACTTAGTACAAAACACAATATCTCCTCAAATACTCTGGAACTTAGAGTCTTAGGCCGTTTATACTCTCTTCCCACCCTCAGTAACAAAAAAAGTCATGCTAATTAATTTAATTCATTTTTATCTTATTTTATCCCAGCTAACATTTTAACATTAAATTTATTTTGTTACATAGCAAAATAGTATTTTCATCTATTCCATGTGCTATATAATATTCCATGAGGGACTGTGATTTGCTTATTTTGGCATTTGACATAAGTAAATGCCTAATGTGTCAATCTTGTCTTAATATGATTTTTATTCTTGGATTCAGAGTCTATCTTTAAAAGTGTCACTTTGAATTTGAAAATGGACTTCATATAGTATGCACCTTTACAAAATCTGTTACAGCATTTTATACATCTGAAGAGTTTACAATCTTATTTAAAAATAATTTCAATAAAGACTATTATTAAGTTAATGTGGCTTAGACTATTTTTTGATACTTAATGTTAGTATACTTAATGTGTTTGTCCTTGAGCACTAAAAAGATTCCTTTCCTCTACCAAAATTCTTATTAAATGTAAATGAGAACAGAACATATACTAACATAATACAGTAACATAATAAAATATTTTATCCTATTTTAAAATTTAAACTTAAAATATAAGTGAGCTTTTATTTGTGATCACTACATTAAAGATTTCTTTTATTTAAAACTAGTATCACTGGAAAAATCTCTGTAGAAGTCAGTACTCTTAGGAGCAGAAAGAAATCAATTCTGCTTAAGTGGAAATTTATTGGAAGAATATTTAATATCTCACATAACTGTCAGAAAGATGGGAGAATCAGTTTTAGAAAATGAGCAGAAAACGAGAAGTCAGGGTAGGTCACACCACAGGAAGATTAGGTTGGGTTTTGCTGTATGTCACCAACACAGACTCTCAACTCCTCAACTTTAATTAATGGCTAACTCTCCCAAGAAAAGAGAAGGTCTAGAGTCCCTTGCTTTCTGTAACAAGAGGTAGAGCTCTTACTTTCAATAAAACGAAGGTGATTCCCCCCAAATAGGAAGAGTTTGAATGCTCACCAGCCAAGGAAAAAAGGCACATGTCTACTACAATCCACCCATTTGGCTGTCCAGCATGTATATATAACTTTCTTCCCATACTAACCCTTTTTAAAAGAAAAAATGTTACAGGCCGAGCGCAGTGGCTCACACCTATAAAATCCCAGCACTTTGGGAGGCCGAAGTGGGCGGATCATGAGGTCAGGAGTTCAAGACCAGGCTTGCCAGCATAGTGAAACCCCATCTCTACTAAAAATGCAGAAATTAGCAAGGCATGGTGGTACATGCCTATAGTCACAGCTACTCGGGAGGCTGAGGCAGGAAAATCACTGGAACCTGGAAGGCCGAGGTTGTCGTGAGCCGAGATCTTGCCACTGCACTCTGGCCTGGGCAACAGAGCGAGATTCCGCCTTAAAAAAAAAAAAAAAAGAAAGAAAGAAAGGTTCCAGCCTAACCTAATGCAAGCCTCCACTATACAGCCAAAAGGTGATCATCCTCTTCCACAAAGGGTGATGATCCTAAGTTGAAAACTAAAACCACTGTGTAAGTGAAAAACAATGTACTTACAGGAAAACTTAGTGGAGTTTTCCATACCTGGCTCCATTTCAAGGTCATGTTCATTTTTCATTAGTTTATCTTATCCCATATCAGTATTATACAATTTGTGGACTCAATTATAGTTAACCTATAAAAATAATAAAGGTAAGAGAGGAAAGAATGGGGAAATAATTAAAATATATACAGAGAAAAGAAGGAAATATGAGTAGGCGCTATACTTCTTGTATTTTTACAGCTGTTTTAATGCCAGAGTTGGCACTTAAGACTTTCCTTCTTCATGTTCTCATTCCTTCAGATAGCACCACAACTCTTTAAGGTCCCAAATCTTCATCATAAGGAATCCAAAAGCAACATGATTGTATCTGCATAGGGTTACTGTTAACTTTTTTAACAGAAAGCTTCTGTTAACTTTTGTTTTCTATGGGAAATTTCAAATATATACAAGATTGGAGAATAGTATAATGACCTGCGTATCAGTCATCCAGCTTCACCAACCATCATAACCAATATTGTTTCATCTCTACCTCCTACCCATCCACCTTCATAATTATTTTGAAGTAAATCTTGAACAATGTGTAGTTTCATCCATAATTATTTATATCTAAAAGACTTTATAAGGATAACTACAGTACCATTATCTTACATACACAAAAATTCTCTATATTAAATATCCAGTCTGTGTTCAAATTTCCCTCTTTGTCTCATAAATCTCTCTTAACAGACAGTTTGTTTGAGTTGAGCCAAGATTAATTAACAGCCAGTTTGTTTGAGTTGAGCCAAGATAAACCTCTCTTAACAGCCATTTGAACGAAGATTCAGTTAGGTAACACACTGCGTTGGCCACTGATTCAGAGCATACTACATCCTTCAGGACAGCATACCACCCTCACAAGGTGGTGTATTGTAGCTGACGTCATAACTGAGTCTTCAACATGTTGTGTTTTTATGGAAGATGGGTTACATAAGATGTGAATTTCATGGGCCTCTACCAGTTGCATTCTTTGGTCAGAGAGTAAGTTCCTTGATAAAAAGCAATATTGTGTGGAATACTATAGAGGTGTGTGAAGCATTCAACAATTCTAAGAATAGTAGTGCTAATAGAATGAGACTTGGGAAAAGCAAATCCAAAACCAAAACAGCCGTTTCTTCCAGTAAGACCAAATCACTGCCCCATCCAAAATGAAAGAAGTCCAGTATAGTTTGGCTGATCCTTTCAGGCTATATATAGTACAGAAACAGAGTATCTCCCACATTGTGACCCTTAGTAGGGGGCACACCTCTACATCACACTGTAGGAGCCTGAATCTAGAGATGCCTGGATGTTCTTTCTCACCTTCTTCTACACAGCTAAGACACAAGCATGTGATCTCAGTTTGACCATTCATATCATCCTACCTGAGACTACTACTTGTTCTTAATACAACACCAGTTTTGAAACTCACATACGTCAGTTATCTGTAAATTTTGATGGTTGTTTTGTAGATATCATCCTGATGTTCACAAATACAGTGTGGAAACTGTACAGTGGTATCCTCATGACACTGGCATGTTCACATCAAGCTCATTTGATAAAACTCTGAAAGTATGGGATACAAATACATTACAAGTAAGTACATTACAACATTTGCAAATTGCTTTGTAGGATGAAGGAGAATTTAATCCTAAACGATTTTAGTATGATTATTTGCTAAGATGTCATATATGTTAGATGTGAAAGCAGTATAGTGGTTAAGAAGAGCTAGACTGCTTGAGTTCATATCCTGGCTGTACTGCTAACCAGCTGTATGACAATGGGCGGATGTCCAAACCTCTGTGTCTGTCTCATGTGTAAATGGAAATGATTATAGAATGGTTGTAAGGATTAAATGAGCCAATATATGTAAAGTAGCTAGTACAATACATAGCATATAGTAAATGCTCAAAAACTATTAGCTATTATTAATATCCCTTTGTGAAAACTATGGTCTAGTAATCTAAAGTAGAAAATTGTATTTATCTTTGATTGATCTAAAAACTTGAAGGAAAAAGCTGTTAATACTGTAGCTTAGTAAAGGCAGGCAGTGGATAATAGTTTCTATGATATTTGGTCAAATTCACATTTCTAGTGCTAATCTTTTCTCTGAGCTCTACTCTGATATTTCTGTACTTTTCTACAGTACCTCTACACTTAAATGTAGTATCATTTCTTCAAACTTAACATGTTTCAAACTGAATGTGATCACACCTCTTTAAATTTAGTCATAAAATCTTAGCAATTCTTTCTTCAAACTTTCTCATACCTCTCTTTTCTATTTCCCTTGCCTTTGTTGCACATCTAGACTACTAAAATCTCTGCCTTGCTTTCCTTCTACATTTTCTACACTAAGTTCTACACCAGAATTAATCTTACCATAAAGCAGTTTCATCATGTTGCTACCCAAACCCTCTAGGGATTCCCATTGTCTAAACTCAGCTTGGCATTCGAAGCTATCCATGACTTCAGCCCTTGTTCCTTCAGTCCTACTTTCTACCTGTCTTCAACACAAATGCTTTGCTGCAACTAAATTGATCATATTTTGAAGCTGTCGTATTCCCTGCCGCAAGTCCCTTTGCCTTGCAACTTTTCCCTTCTCTTAAGGTCACATCTTTTTTTTCAGCTACTTTGAGCCAGGACTGAGGATGCCAGAGTCCTAGTTCCATTCTGCCACTTATGAGATTTGTTGCTGTAGATAAGTCATTTAAATTGTTAGCAAAGGTCTCTTCAGCTATAAAATTAAGGGATCAGACTAGATGTTGTCTAAGGTCCCTTTTAGTTCTATCATGCAATTTAGTGATTTTAGCTTCTGGAGTATATATTAACCGTTATTTTACTTTAACTTTATAGCACTATTTTCTGTATTCTTATTTTAACGTATTTTCATACTACCTTATAATATCATTTTTATACTTGTGTGTTTTATTTGTTGTTCTAGATTGTTACTTCCCCAAAGAAAGGCCTATGTCTTATACATTACTAAATTCAGTGTTATGTACAGTAACTGCTGAATAAATGCTTTAAGGATGACTAGCGATGTATGTAACTGGCCACATATTAATAAGTAATAAAATCACAAAGTATATTATGATTCTAATCAGCAAAACAAAACTGTGTTGTGTATATAAATGCAAATTTAATACACTTCTAATAATTCAAACTAAACGATGTGTCCTTTTGACCTTGCTACATTAGAATAGACCTACCATTTCAGATTTATTTGTATATTAAAGTATATTTATTTAAAATACATGTCATTGAAAATGGGAATATATTTTAACAATTAAATAAATGTCATGAGCTTTCACTTCTGACTATAATGGAGTATCTTATAGCCAAACCAGCACCTCCATTGAGAAAAGCTAGATAAAATATAAACAAACATCTAGTTGAGGGTTTTGGAAAGCTGCCAAGAAATCTAAGACTTGAGAATCAGATCCTAGAGAGAACACTTAGAGAAATGCATTCACTTTCCACACACTCTTTTTCTCTTTGGGCATTTAACATTAATGTAGAGCAAGAGACTGAGAAGACAGGCATTAGGTAGTTTCTAAGAGGCAGATAAATGAGTGGGACTTTAGTCAATTTCATAAAGCTGGAGAGATAGAAATTGAGCTGTGGAATGTGGGCTGCCAAGACAGCCAGAAATTAAAGGGTCAAGATCACAGAAAGAAGACAGATGCAGAGAAATAAGCCTAACATCTTGCATTGGTTTTTTCATTGAGCTATTTGCTGACCGAGCTCTGCAAGACCATAGACTAAGAAATGAAGCAGAAAACATCTGAAAAACAGCAATTTTCCCCAGTCACATGTTACTAGAGAGAAGAATTGCAGTGCAGTACTTGCTAAGTAGAAAGGAGCCTAGGGAAAAACCCAGCCTCTTAGAGCACCTAGAGGGATATTCTCTCAGAATGGGTACAAATAGGAGGTAGATAAAGCCCAATTTTTCCTATGTAATTTCTAGTACTCAAATTATTATTCTAAACACTTAAAAAGGCTGGGTGTGGTGGCTCATGCCTGTAATCCCAGCACTTTGGGAGGCTGAGGGCAGGCGGATCACCTTAACTTGGGAGTTCGAGACCAGCCTGACCAACATGGAGAAACCCCATCTTTACTAAAAATACGAAAAATTAGCCAGGCATGATGGCTCATGCCTGTAATCCCAACTACTCAGGAGGCTCACACAAGAGAATCGCTTGAACCCAGGAGGCTGTGGTGAGCCAAGATTGTGCCATTGCACTCCAGCCTGGGCAACAAGAGTGAAACTCCATTTCCAAAAAAAAAAAACACTTTAAAAAGAGATAATACCAATCTTATGCAAATGCTTCAAGAGGGAAAGAAGGGACATTTGTAAACTTTTTTTATGGGGCCAGCATATCCTTGATCATCATATCCTCAAAACTTACAAGGGCATTAAATGGAAAATATAGGGCAGTGTCTCTTAAATATAAATACAAAATTCCTAAATCAACTATTAATAAGTAGAATCTAGCAATATACAAAAAGAATAATATATCATGAGTAGACAGAAACAAAGTTGTT
The DNA here is from genome assembly GCF_001604975.1 of Cebus imitator. Lineage (NCBI taxonomy): Eukaryota > Metazoa > Chordata > Mammalia > Primates > Cebidae > Cebus > Cebus imitator. The sequence continues at coordinate 2,089,135 of NW_016107570.1, read as the reverse complement.
AACATCTAAAAATCAACTAGTGTAATTCATCATGTTAACAGAAAGAAGGGGAAAAACTACATATTAGTCATCTCAATACATATAAAATTTTTAAATAAAAGTCAATATCTTTTTTTTTTTTAGAGACAGAGTCTTGCTCTGTTGCCCAAGCTAGAGTGCAGTGGTGCAATCATAGCTAACTGTAACCTCAGACTTCCAGGGATCCATCCAGCTCAGCCTCCCAAGCAGTGAAGGCTACAGATGTGCACCACGGTCTCCAGCTAATTTTTTAACTTTTTGTAGAGACAATATCTCTCTGTGTTGCCCAGGCGGGTCTAAAAATCTGGCCTCAAGCTATCCTCCCGCATTGGCCTCCAAAAGTATTGGGATTACAAGCATGAGCCACTGTGCCTATCCTCCTTTTTTTTTTTTTTGAGACGGAGTCTTGGTCTGTCACCAGGCTGAAGTCTGCAGTGGCGCGATGTGGGATCACTGCAACCTCCGCCTCCCAGGTTCAAGCAAGCAGCTGGGACTACAGGTGCCTGCCACCATGCATGGCTAATTTTTTGTATTTTTGTAGGGACGGGGTTTCACCTTGTTGGCCAGGATGGTCTCAATCTCCTGACCTCATGATCCACCTGCCTTGGCCCCCTAAAGTGCTGGGATTACAGGCATAAGCCACTGCACCTTGCCCTGCATTTTTAAAAATTCTCTGTATACCAGGAATATAAGAGAAATTCCTTAATTTGATAAAAAGTATATTTTTTAAAAAAACTAAAGCAGCCATTATAGTTGGTGGTAAAATGTTGAAAGCTTTCCCTTTGCATTATCCCTATTGTTTCCTCTGTTTAACATTGTGCTAGATGTCCTAGTCAGAGCAATAAAGCAAACAAAGGAAACAAAAGACATAGGAAGTAGAGAGGAAGCATTTAAACTGTCATTTACAGAAGACGTGATTATGAACCTAGAAAATGCAATCTATAGCCAAATTATTAGAATTACTATAACTAAATTTAGCAAATTTGCTGGATACAAGGTAAAAAAATTTCTGAATTCCAGACACAATTATAAAATGAAATTTTAAAACTAATATTGTTTACCATAACATCAAAAATCATCATATACCTAGTAATAAATTTAATGAAAAATATACGAGACTATTCTGAATATACAGAGAACTTTAGAACATTCTTGAGAGAAATTAAGACCTAAATAAGTGTGAGGTATTCCATGTTCAAGAATTAGAAGGTCAATGTGGTAAAGATACCAGTTTTACCCAAAGTGATCTATAGAATCAATGCATTTCCTAACAGAATCTTAGAAGATTTCTTTTTTGAAAATTGACTAGCTAATTCTAATGTTCATATGGAAATGCAAAAGGGCAGGGTATTCTTGAGGAAGAGTGAAGTTGGAGGACTTCACCCTCAGATATCAAGACTTACTAGTTAAGGCAATGTGATATTGGTGTAAGTAAAAAAGAAAAACACCACACAGTGGAACAGGATAGAGAATCAATAAATGTATCTGTTCATGACAATTATTTGATTTATGATAATGCAGGTAACCCTTGAACAGTGTGGAGGTTAAGGAAGCTGACCCCCTATCACAGTTTAAAATCTATGTATAATTTCTGATTCCCCCAAGAGGCTATTACCACTAATAGCCTAGTATTAACTGGAAGCCTTCATGATTACATAACATCAATTAATATATACTTTGTATATGTATTATATACTGTATTTTTTTATTATTATTATTTTTATTTTTCCAGATAGAGTCTCGCTCTGTCACCCAGGCTGAAGTGCAGTGGCGCTACCTCGGCTAACTGCAAGCTTCGCCTCCTGGGTTCAAGCGATTCTCCTACCTCAGCCTCCCAAGTAGCTGGGACTACAGGTGCATACCACCACACCCAGCTAATTTTCTTATATTTTTAGTAGAGACGGGGTTTCGCCGTGTTGGCCAACCTGGTCTTGAACTCCTGACCTCAAGTGATCCACCTGCCTTGGCTCCAAAAGTGCTGAAATTGCAGGCGTAAGCCACCGCGCCCGGCCTATATGCTGTATTCTTAAAGTAAGCTAGAGATAAGAAAATGTTATTAAGAAAATTGTGATGAAGAGAAATATATTTACTACTAAGTCAATGGAAGTGGATCATCATAAAGGTCTTTATCCTTATCATCTTCATATTGAGTAGGCTGAGGAGAAGGAGCAGGAAGAAAAGGGGTTGGAGGAAGAGCGGGGTTGACCTTGCTGTCTCTAGGGTGGCAAAACGTGGAAGAAGATTTGGAAGGAGGGGCAGGCACAGTTGGTATAACTATGGAAATACATCATAATTTCTGTCTGTTCTGCTTTATTTCTCTAAAAATGTTTCTATTATAGTACTGATCCTTCTTCCACTATTTGCTTTAGTTTCAGTGCCCATATCTTCAAAGTGTCCATGTCATAAGAGTCCTTTGTGGCATTATATTATCCCAGAATAGGGCACTTTTGTCTGCATTTAAAACCTGTGCAGGCAGATATCCTTTGTCCTCAATGATTTTCTAAATAGCATCTGGAAACTCATCTGCTGCCTCTTGGTGGGCAGAAGCTTCTTATCCTGTTACCTTGACTTTTTTTT
>NW_016107570.1:2019745-2085055 GCF_001604975.1 Cebus imitator | reverse complement strand
CTTAGAATTGACTTGGCTATGCGGGCTCTCTTTTGGTTCCATATGAAGTTTAAGGTGTTTTTTTCCAGTTCTGTGAAGAAGGTCATTGGTAGCTTGATGGGGATAGCGTTGAATCTGTAAATTACTTTGGGCAGTATGGCCATTTTCACGATATTGATTCTTCCTAACCATGGACATGGAATGTTTCTCCATTTGTTTGTGTCCTGTCTTATTTCATTGAACAGTGGTTTGTAGTTCTCCTTGAAGAGGTCCTTTACGTTCCTTGTTAGCTGTATTCCTAGGTGTTTTATTTTCTTTGTAGCAATTGTGAATGGCATCACATTCTTGATTTGGCTCTCTTTAAGTCTGTTATTGGTGTATAGGAATGCTTGTGATTTTTGCACATTTATTTTGTATCCTGAGACTTTGCTGAAGTTGCTTATCTGTTTCAGGAGACTTTAGGCTGAGTCAGTGGGATCTTCTAGATATACAATCATAAAGCCAAACCTGTTTCCAAAATTATCAAACCATCCTTTTTTGGCATTAAGTTCTCCAGCTTTAGATCCTCCACCTTCCTTTTGCTTTGCATTGTCATATAATGACTGTAATGACTTCTCTTTTTAAAAAATCATATTAGAGTCTATATATAGATATGCCTTTCTTTTAACAATCCTGCACCCACATAAAAGCTGGATTTTCAATAAGAGGTCAAAGGTATTTCACAAAACATGCAAGGTTTTCACCCTGCTGGCATAGCTGCAGTGACAGCATCACAAATTTTCTTTTTTCACAAAAAAAATTTCTTTTTTCTTATTCTGTATTCATTTATCTTGAAATGGTAGGCAACCACAGCTGCAGATCTTAATCTATGGTACATGTCAAGCAATTCAGCTTCTTGTAATATGACTTTTCTCTGCTTCTTGGGAGTACTTCCAGCATCACCAGTGACACTTTATATATGGGTTCCAAGCTGTACGATATATGAATTTTATCTTGAAAAAGCCATTATTTAAAAAAAAAAAATCTATATAGGAATAGCCCTCAAGTTCTCTAGCTTGGCAATTCGGTGAATTACATTGTTATTTACTAAGACAGGGAAGGGTAGGAGTGATGAGTTCAGTTTTCGATTTGTGGAGTTTTGAGGGATTTACAGGAAATCCAAATGGAGATAATCCAGGAATTGAGCTATAGATATCCAGAATTCAGGAGTGAGGTCTACACTGAATATACAGATTTGTGCTTCAGTACATGTCGAGTATCCCTAATCCAAAAGTTCAAAATTTGAAATTTTTTGAGTTGTAGATTTGGAATACTTATCCAATAAGTATAATGCAAACATTCCAAAACCAAAAAAAATCTGAATTCTGAAACATTTCTGGTCCCAGTTACTTTGGATAAGGGATACTTAACCCATAACATGCAACTGACAATTGAAGAGAATGCATAGAACAAAACCCTGAGTGATACAAAGATAAATAGGATAGGAAAAGGAAACCAAAGCCTGCTAAAAGTGATGAAAAGATGGAGCCAAGGAGAGAAAGAGGAAAATCAGGAATATATTATACAATGGAAGCCAGTAAAAGAGACTGCTTTAAAGAAGATGGGAGTAATCAGCTGTGTTGAATGCTGCTAACATATTAAATCAGATGAGGAGGCTATTGGTAATATTGGAAGAGTAGTGTGTATTAAAGTAATGAAATAAAAATAAGATTGCAATTAGTTGAGAAATATATGGGAGATAAGGAATTAGAGATAGCCAAAGTTTGGATTTGAGGAGGAGGAAAGATTAGGGAGAATGTAGGGTGAAAAGGCTTTTTATTTTATTTTTTGCCTTAGTGAGGGGATGGTAAGATGAAAAAGACTTGAACTTTTAGTGCTGTTGGGAATGAGCCAGTGGGGACAGAGGTTATAGACACCCAGAAGATAATCTATAGGGTGCAATCTCTAACAGTGCTGAAGGGGATCTAAATACAAGTAGGAGAATTAACATTAAAAATGGGGAGGAATCTCGAGACCATCCTGGCCAATATGGTGAAAACCCATCTCTACTAAAAATACAAAAATTAGCTAGGTATGGTGGTGGGCACCTATAGTCCCATCTACCCAGGAGGTTGAGGCAAGAGAATCTCTTGAACCGGGAGGCAGAAGTTGCAGTGAGCCGAGATCATACCACTTCGCTCCAGCCTGGGCAACAGCAAGAAATACTCTGTCTTAAAAAAAAAAAAAAAAAAAGGTTAGGAATCATGATTTTAGATAACAGGAGTGAAGAAGGAAAAAGGATAAGTGGAAGCAAATGTGTTTGTAGGTTTGTTGTAAGCCATTAAGGGAATTCTGATTGAGTGTCTCCTATTTTCTTTTTGAAATGAAACATCAGATCACCTGTTGTGACTGAGTGGGGATGTTTGTGGAGAAGATTTGAAATAGTTGCGGAATACTGCAGGGAAATATAGTGGGACTAGCAGTCATTACCGAAATTCAGAGGAAATGAATAATCTTTTATAGTGACACTGCCCTATTATAAGTTTTTTTTTTTTACCTGGGTAGAGCAAGGGATTGGCCAAGTGTGGGCCCATGGGCAAGTCTGGCTCATGGCCTTTTTTTGTAAATAAAGTGGGTTTTGGTTACAAATATTGAAACTGCCTTTGCAAAAATTTATCAGTGACAAAATTGTGGCAGTAGGGGAGATCTGATCTACCCAACACCCCCTCTTGCCTTTAGCCCTCAACTGCCTGAATTATTCCTGGACTTTGGCCAAGTTAACTTTGGGAGACAGTTAATACTCTATTATTTAATTTAATTTATTTATTTTTGAGACAGAGTTTCACTCTGTTGCCCAGGCTGTAGTGTAGTGGTGTGATCTCAGCTCACTGGAACCACCACCTCCTGGATTCAAGCGATTCTCCTGCCTCAGCCTCCTGTATAGCTGGGATTACAGGCGCCCACCACCACACTCAGCTAATTTTTGTATTTTTAGTAGAGATGGAGTTTCACCATGTTGGCCAGGATGGTCTCAAACTCCTGACTTCAAGTGATCCTCTTGCCTCAGCCTCTCAAAGTGCTAGGATTACAGATGTGAGCCACTGCCCCAGCCATTTTATAGTTTAAATGATAATAGTCCTTCTCCGAAACTCAGCCACCTTTGTAAGACAGCTAATGAGAGTCCACCAGACTTGGAGGAGGAGAGGAGCCTGAATTCTGCTAAGGTGTAGATGTAGACCCAGCGGCTCACACCTGTAATCTCAACACTTTGGGAGGCTAAGGAGGGTGGATTGCTTGAGCCCAGGAGTTGAAGACCAGCCTGGGCAACATGGCAAAACCCCATCTCTACCAAAAATGCAAAAATTAGCTAGTCTCATAACCTGGTCTCAAAAATAAATAGAGAGAGAGAGACATAAATGATTGCCAGCCATTATTCTGGAGGTCACAAGATATATAACTTCCCCAGTTACTCCTGAGATAACATCACAACTGTAGAACCTAAAATTGGCCTTTTGAGATATCTTTTCAGGAATTTTTCATGTCTGACATCAATGGCTCCACCTGGACATGCCAACTGCCCCTGTGGCCCCACCCAGAAGTGGCTGAGTGCACAGGAGGACCATTCTCCACACCCTTCTGATTGCACCCCCAACCAATCAATAGCAAACACCCATTCATTGCCTAACCACTCCCACTCCTTCCCCCAAACTACCTTTGGAAAACCCCTAACCTACAAGACTTTAAGGAGATTGATTAGAGTAATATAAATAAATCCCATCTCCCACTTGGCATGGCCAGCCTTAATCAATTAAACTCTCTACTGGAATGCCATTGTCTTTGCAAATTGATTTTGTTTGTGCAGCAGGCAGGAAGAACCTGGAGAGCAGTTCCAGTATGTTCATTTGTTGTCCATGACTGCTTTAACACTGCAGTGACAGAGATGAGTAGTTGGCCCTGAAAGCCTAAAATATTTACCATCTGACTCTTTACAGAAAGTTTGCCAACGCCTGGTATAGATCAATCCGGATATAAGTACAGAGAAGGCAGACATTTGGGTTCACCCAAGGTAGAAGTCTTGATAAAAGGAAGGATATTAGCAAAGGAATTAAAGATATTGGCAGTTGACCTTGGTATTGGTATTGGACCTTGGAATCCAACCTGGAGAGGAAAAGAAGTAGATGAAAGGAACTGATAGAGGTTCCAGAGTTTATTCGGATTTCTTGAGAGTAGTTGGCGGGTGGCGGGGGGAAGCTGAAAGTGATAGAATATTGTGATTATAGATAATTTAAATGTATGATTTCAAAGAAAGGGCAGTTCTAGGTAGTGACAGTGTCCTGGCTGTGGTAGCTCAGGTTGTATGGAACTGAGAGGCAGTGCTGGTTACATCATCCATGTAGATACTGAGCCCCCTCCCCACCATGGTGGGTGGAGAGGAATATGGTTAGCCACATGCTTGTATCTTCTTAGTTTCTGGGATTTACTGGGAAAACCTATTTTTTTTCCTCATAGAAGGGAGAAGAGTGTTATAAATAACAGGATTTCAAATTATCAAGGTTTTTTTTGGGTATTACATTCCTATGTTTAAGTTGAATTGCTAATACTCAATTTAAAAATTGCTAAAAATTTAGGGAAAAGTAAATAGCAAATTTATTGCTTTGTTTTTATAATTTAAACTTATACTTTTTAAATGCCTTTTGATTACCAGACTGCAGATGTATTTAATTTTGAGGAAACAGTTTACAGTCATCATATGTCTCCAGTCTCCACCAAGCACTGTTTGGTAGCAGGTTTGTAAGTGTATTCATTTGTCTTTTGGCATATTGAAAACTTTCTCCCTTTTTATATCTACTTAGTTTTGACGTAGACATTTTAAACCTGAGGAATATCACAATTTGTTTTTTTAATATATGTACTATCTATATTCAATTCAACAGATATTGTGCAAGTCAAGCACTATCTAGTGGCCAGGATTCAGAGATTAAGAGCATATTTCTGACTTCTAAAGAGTTCCTTTTAAACCACCAAAATTTCAGAGATTTTACATGAATAAAATTTGGCAACTTTCCCAATTTGACACAATAAAACAAGGAAATTATTTCCTTCTCTAAGTTTGTGTTTCAAATTAAGCATCAATTTATATAAAAGCACCTGCAACAAACATCTTCATATATAAGGAAGAAAAAATTATTTTCTAGTATCAGATATCTGGGCCCTGTGATTCATTACTTCTGTGGCATCATGTAGGTCTCTACTTCTGGACATCAGTCAGCTGTTTTATTCATAAAGAAGAGCTAGGAACTAAGTTGTCTTTGAGTTCCTTTCAGTCTGTGTCCAGAGTTTCTGTGAACCTGTTACTAGTGATTGGAAGTATATCATTAACTTGGAAAAACTAAGCTATTAAAATACAATGATTTGATTTGATAAAATGGAATAGAACTGTACAGACATACATTTACACACATTTACCAAAATTAATTTCCTGGGTTTGATATTGATTTGACGTTAGTTACTTCACACGTAATCATGGGGAAACCTAGTGAAGGGTACACAGTCCTCTTTATACTTGCTTTGCAACTGCTTGCAAATCTGCAATTATTTCAGAATTAAAAATAAATGTAATAATAGAGGTCTCTTACTAGTAAAATATAACTGTAGTTAAAATAACTTTTCTAAATGTAAACGTTAAAAATGACTTGAAACGTCTTTTTGGCATATATCTTTATGTTTCTACATAGATACATGAAAATGTCATGATTACTAATGATAATATCTTGTTTCCTTTTAATGATGATTTATAATAAAATTATCTTAAATCGTTTTTGTTTTTACAGTTGGTACTAGAGGACCCAAAGTACAACTTTGTGACTTGAAGTCTGGATCCTGTTCTCACATTCTACAGGGTATTTTTATTTTATTTCAAACAGCAACTACTTTGAGCAAAGCATTCAATAAAAAGAAACATTACTAACAATGTATTCTTTGTGAGTGACATGACTGATGTATTTTGTGCTAGTTGTTAAAAGTCAGCAGGGAAATAAAGATCCTTCTGTGCATTATTCTTATAAAACTGAACTATTGAAAAGACATTTATATGAACAATGGTCATTGGGGAAGCTCAAAGGATGTGAAAAATAGGTCTAACTCAAAACCTGGTGTTATTTCTACATTTAAAAAAACGAATGCATTTAAAAAAAATGCATTCTGGAAAAAAAAGCGGATCACTTAACTCTGAGAGGATCAAAAGATGTGGGGAGGTTTATTTGTTTGCTGGAGAGAAGAGTATTGCATATTTATATGGTGGAGAAAGAGTACCAGTATACGTGTCTAGTGTATTATGTAATATTCTGGCTAATGAGTAAACGTTGTTCTTAATATTTAGGTGCGTTTTTTCTCAGTAAGAATATTTTAGAAAAATATATTGAAGTAATTCTGTGGTAAAGGTATATTAATTTAAATTATTCTTGCTCCTTTTTTATCAGTATTAGATTGTCTAATTCTAAACAATAAAAAGATAGAATATGATTTGTATATTTTTACTTCTCTCAGAAACACATAACAAATATATTAAGAAAATTTGGTGAGACGGGTAGCATTTTTTGACATTGTTATGAATTTCTATTAATATAAGCTGGGCAGATGAAAATGTCTGCTGTGAATAGTTCAGTTAGGTAAAAGTGAATTAAAATGTTGAACTCACCCTTTGAACTTATTACCTGTGCTTTCTAGAAAAAAACATTTTATATAAATGCTTATTTACAGTCATGAATTAAAGTAATTTTCACTTACAACTGTATGAGAAATGGGAAGACATTTTTATCCTTTAAAATGTTTATCTTGTATGTTTTATTACAGTACTTGAGCTTGAGTTATATGGATTGACTGACATAAGCTAACAACTGTATTTAAAAAGAAAGGCTTACTTAACTCTATTTTTTCTAAAGCAAAACCAGTTATTTTACAATAAAATGCCATGTGTTAGAAATACCCCTATAAACTTCACATTAGCATTGAAATGTAGATTATTATAAGTGTGAGAAATGATCATATCTATTCACATTGAATATTTAGCCTCTCTTCAGAATCAGGTGAAATTATTGGTACTCTATCTTTGGATTTTTCAAATATCTTGCAAGCCTTTTCATACAGTTGTATTTGCAGGTCATAGACAAGAAATACTGGCAGTTTCCTGGTCTCCACGTTATGACTATATCTTGGCAACTGCAAGGTAAAATTTAATTTATTTGCTTTGAAGTGCATTTTAGCAATTAATAAGCATTTAGAAAAGACTATGTAATGTATGTATTTTAACATATTTAATTATTAATTAGATCCTTTAAAACTGAAGTGTTGATTTAGAGATTTTAATTCATGTCACCAAAAGATATCTGCCTTTGCATTCTAATTCTAATCCTATCCATTTTCAAGGTGTTTCACCTTAGAACACAGAGGAACTCTGTTGTGTCATTCTTTCACACACAAATATAACACTGTGCTAATTTTTAAATAGAGCATTTTTATTCATTATCTTTAACCTAGAATTATTTTGAATATGATATAACATATCCACACATTCACTAATTCTATTTTCTAATATTTAATGATTTCCTCCCACGTGCCAAGCATTGTACTAGGGACACAGAGGTAAACCAAGGCTTCGAAAAGCCAACAATCTAATGATCTAATGGGGCATATAGTCAAAAATCAGTGATTACAGGGCATCCTGAAAAATGCTTTAATAGAGGCACATCTTTGGTAGGTGTAATATAGGAAAAGAAAGCAGGATCACTTAGAGAGGATCAAAAGATGTGGGGAGGTTTATTTGTTTGCTGGAGAGAAGAGTATTGCAGTATTTATATGCTGGGGGAAGAGTACCAGTAGAGAGAAACAGGTAAAGATAAGAAATGGAGAGAATAGGTGCTGCATCAGGACCTTGAATACACAGAAATGGGTGGTATCAAGGATCCAGATAAGGGTGGAAGGGACACCTGGTTTGGCACATGAAGAGTACTGTGAGACTACATGAAAGAGGAAAAAGTGGAAGTGAATACAATTAAGTTGGTAGCTTTGGCAGAGATGCTGAAGATGTTCAGACTGAAAGGCTTCTCTTGGTTTTTAGGACTTGATGTCATCTCTTGAAAATATAGGAATGAAGATGCAATTTTGAGGAAAGATAGCATCGATCTTGAATAACAGATTGAAAAAGAGAGCTGATTAAGGGCGCATAGAATTACTGGGCAGGTGTTCTCAGTTGAAGATGTAGATCACAGGTGTACCAAGCCACAGCAATTAAAACATTAAATGAAACAGACTTAACAATTTTCAGTGTCTACAGGAAAGTACCTCAGTGCCTGAAAATTGTAGACGTCGTGGGAAAAAGGAAAAAAATAAAATCACAAAAAGGCTTGTAGGAGGGATCGAGGACCTAATGAAGTAGAAGTATGAGAGTTAGACTAAGAAAATTTTAGAACTGAAGGGAAAAGAATTAGTAATCAAATATTTTGATATATTTTCATAAAGCTTTAAGTAGAAGAAAAATTATTGCAAAAGCTATTCATATTAGTTTTATAAAGATCTGTGTCTGGATTGTTTTTGAGTTGCCAGCCCTCTTTCCCTGTCACAGGTTAGGCCCTAAAGAAGCTTCTCTTAATAATTAACAAAATATAATGTTAAAATTTACGATTTCTGAAGTGCAGCAAGGTCTAGAATTATAGCCATAAGACTGACTGAAGAGGTATGAAGGTTAGGAGTTAGGTGCTGGTTATGCTTGGGTGGATTTTACATTTTTCATGCTTAACTTGGTTTTCCTGAGAACAGAGGAGAGCTAAGAAGCTTTCAATTATAAGAATGCCCCAGGAATTTGAATCAGTACCAAAATGGACCTAGTAATCAGTGTTAAAAGTTGGATATGTTCAAATCTAATCTATTTCAGAAGATACTTAAATCCTCATACAGATTTCATTTCCCTCAGCTGGAAAGAAGGAAAACCAACTTAAGAATGGGAAATGCTAGCTTTTTGCTGACTATTCTAGTTGGCTAGGTTTGATGGTCATCTGTGAAAAGAATCAAGATTTTTAAAAACCAATAAACCCTGTGTGTATATTTTTTAAAAATTTATAAATGAAAAATAGGCTTATAAAAATGTAAAGTAATACTCTCTCTTATTAAAATGGATAAGCCCCCTGGGTTACAATATTGTTGAGGTCCTTATGAGGACACGATAGCATCAGATGAACTGATTAGGAGCACATCGGATTGCCAAGCATTTTTCTTTAGGAATAGCCTAGAAACTGAAATAGATGTCTGATCATAGATTTTGCTTTCTTCTTTTTGCTTTCTTGAAAAAAAATGGAAGTAAGTGTCTAATTTCTAGAAGACATTAAATATAGTTTTCATATATCTGGTAAAGATTGATTTGAGTACAGGAAACCAAATGGAAATGCATTGTCCTCGTTATTCACCTTACTCCTACCATTTTTAATATAAAAAGGAAAAAAACACCAAATCATACCAAATGGATCTTTCAGCAAAGTGAAATTGGTTAATTGCTTGTTTTGAAAGCATTTGGATAACAAGTAGTAGAAAAGGTGTGGTAAGGAACTTACTAGGAGCAAGCTACAGGCCTCTCTGGTCCTTGGGAGAAAAGATGCTGATAAAATTTAAAACAACATAAAAAGCAGCAGAACTTTATTCTTGTTATCTGAAAAAGAAAGGTTACTTTTTTTTTCTTGCTGTTTACTCACTTATTTGAATTACTGTTAACCTTTGAATAGTTGCTGAAAAGGGAAAGTTCAACAACCCTAGTGTATGTGTACATTTGCACCTATGTAATGAGACCTTTGTCAATGTAACATTTATTCTTCTCAGTGCTGACAGTAGAGTAAAATTGTGGGATGTGAGAAGAGCATCAGGATGTTTAATTACTCTTGATCAGCATAATGGAGAAAAGTCACAAGCTGTAGAATCAGGTAAGGAAGAATGCATTAATAAAGAAATACAACAATGATAGTTTTTTTTACATTGAAAATTTTTAATTGAAGCCAAATAATAAATGCATATTGACAAATTGCAAACTTTATGATTTTTTAAAAGGCATTCATCATATATCACTTTCTTAATTTATGTAAACTAAATTATGATTCTCTTTCTTTAAGATATAAATAAAAATGGCACTTTCATTTGGCCCTAAATTTTTAAAAGTAGAAACTTTTCTGAATTAACCTGCTTTACTTATTTTGTTTTTGCTCCATTGAGGCCAACTATACAAATTCAATGCCATTTAAAAAATCACAATAAATTACAGAAATAGTAACGTTTTGTGGCCATTGTATCAACATAAAATTGTGTTAAATGTGAGTCAGCTGTAGTCCATGTGACAAAGTACCTAAATTGCATTTTTACAGTAGAATTTAATTCCTGTGTAGAAATTTTGATTTAGAATTAATTCTGGACCAGATATGTATTAGAATGAACTATATAAAACCTATGGTTGTTTTATATAGTTTTTTTTAAAACTACATAAAATTTCATAGGTTTTATATAGTTTTATATGAAATATATTAGAATGTACATAGTTTTTTAAAAAACTATATAAAACATGTTTTATATGTTTTTAAGTTAATTAGCCTATTTTAGAATTATGCTTTCTCAAACTTGTTAATTTTTAAAGTGATACATATTTTGAAAGTACAACAGTCATCCTTTTCCTTTTAAGGTTTTTTTTTTTAATGGAAAACACCAGAATTACTAATTTTAATAGTCCATTGAATGATTTTTAGGTTAGCAATAAAAATATTATATAAGAGAGACGAAAGGTGTTTCATTTTAAATTTTAGTGTTAAGCTACACACTTAATTGAATTTGATAGCACAACTTCCTCGCTGGAAAAAAATAGTATGTCTGGTAGAATTTTTTTCCCTTTTTTTGTTTTCTTCTATTTTTATGCTTCTGATTAATATTGCTTATCCTATTTAAATAATCTGAAGGGTTGGTTAATTTTAACTATAAGCCACTTACATTTTTTAAGTAACTCAATTTGTTGTCCTTTAATATGTTTAAATAATTATATCATCAAACATTAAATATGTTCTGAATACAAGAACAAATAAACTGAACTATATTTTTCATTGCAGCAAACACTGCTCATAATGGGAAAGTTAATGGCTTATGTTTTACGAGTGATGGGCTTCACCTTCTCACTGTTGGTACAGATAATCGAATGAGACTCTGGAATAGTTCCAATGGAGAAAACACACTTGTAAGAGATTTTTAAGTATATTTTTGGGTATAAATTAAAGAAATGGATCTGTAACATACACTTGATGTTTTTCTGTATATTTAGCTCATTTCTTCCCTTTGAATCACAGCTCTTTTTAAAAATATGTTTCTACTATGTGAACTAGTAATTACCAACTCAAGACAACCCACCCCTACCCACCACCTACCACATTCCCCTTACTTAGCAGAAAATCACGTTCCACTGAGCCACTCTGTTCTTAATGGGAGTGCAAAGTATAGAAGAGAAGAATAAAAGACTGAGAACTACTGATATAAAGTAAACATATGGAGCTAAGTAATGAAATTTTTATAGGTTAAGTATCCCTAATCTGAACATCTGAAATATGAAATGTTCCAAAATCTGAAACTTTCTGAGTGCTAGCATGACACTCAAAGGAAATGCTCATTGGAGCAGTTCAGATTCTGAATATTCAGATTAGGGATGTTCAGCCAGTAATGCAAATATTCCAAAATCCAAAATACTTCTAGTCCCAATCATTTTGGATGGAGATACTTAACCTGTATTATATATGACTTGTAAACAAAATTCACAATGAATTTTATAGTACCAGAACATGTAGTACTTTATTTAATACTACTGAAATAAATATATTTGGAAAGTACATTCTTATATGGCAATTAATTTCCAGTACTTGTTTTGATGGTATGCCTATGGTTTATTAATTTTCAGAATAAACTACCAAAAGCTTATAGTTTGGTGATAATAATAATAGTTAATATTTATTGAGCAATACTGTGCTAATAATAATTAGCCTTTAATTTGGCAGGCAGTATTAGACAGCAGTGGGCAAAACATGGAAACTCCTGTCCTCATGGAGCTTACATTTCAGCAAGAAGATGAAAGGCATTAATTAATGGACAATCACATAAGGCAGTCAGAGTAGGCTTCACTGAGGTGACACTCAACCTGAAGGAAATGGGGAAATGGCTCATCAGTTATTTTCTGGGGGACAGCATTCTAGTCAGAGAAAGAAATAAAGTACAAAGACCCTTAGGCAAGACCTTGCTAAGGATATGCAAGGAAGAGCTAAGAGGCTCTTGTGTTGGAATATGAAGAGAATAACTGATGAGGAACAGAAGGAACTAAGGTACCAGAGCACACAGGCCCTGCAGGCCTTTGTAATGGCTCAGGATTTTCTCTGGGTGAGATGGAAAGCCACTAAAGGCTTGTGAGTGGAAAAGTGACAGGATCACTCTGGAAGAGTAGCTGGGCATGTGTGTCAAATTTAATGTGAAGAATGTAAATGGTACTGAATGTATATATAAATTGTTCATGTGGTTCTATTCCATTTTTCTTTCCTTCTTAAAGGTGAGTCTTATGCCCTTTGGATTTTTCCTAGTAAGGCCATATCTAAAATAGTGTGTTGAAAATGGATAATACCTTTTACAGTGGATCAAAGTAAAAGTAACTCGTATATAGATTACTAGGGTATCCCAGCAACTGACCTACATAGAATACTTACAGGAATTTGGGACATTGATACCAGAATAAACAGACAGAACCAGTTCTGCCATTTAGTAACTTCTTTTTTTCATTTTAAAGTTGACAGATGAAATGGTACATATTTATCATGTACAGCATGATGTTTTGGAGTAAATAGAATATATACATTGCAGAATGATTAAATCTAGCTAATTAACAAATGTATTATCTCATAGTTATTTTTGCAATAAGAATACTTAACATCCACTCTTCTTGCATTTTTCAGTAGCACAGTATATCATAATCAACTGTAGTCACCATGCTGAACAATAGATCTCTTCCTCCTATCTACCTGTAATTATGAATCCTTTGACCAACATCTCCCCAGACTCCCCTTTCTGCTAACCACCCCAGCCTCTGGTAACCACCATTCTCCTCTACTTCTAAGAGATCAACATTTTCAGATTCCACATATGAGCAAAATCATGGAGTATCCATCTTTCTGTGCCTAGCTGATTTCACTTAACATCATGTCCTCCAGATTCATCCATGTTGTTGCAAATCACAGGATTTTCTTCTTTTTTATGGCTGAATAGTATTCCATTGTGTATATATACTACATATTGTTTATCCATTCATCCATTGATGCACACTTAAATTGATTCCATATCTTGTGAATAATGCTGCAGTGAATATGGGAGTGCAGATATCTCTTTGACACACTGATTTCATATCATTTTGATATAAGCCCAGTGGTAGGATTGCTGGATCATGTGGGAGTTCTATTTTTAATTTTTTGAAGAATCTCTATACTGTTTTCCATATGGCTGTTCTAATTTACATTCTCACCAATAATGTGCAAGAGCACCCTTTTCTCCACATCCCCTCTAACACTTATTATCTTTAGTCGTAGAGATAATAGCCATAATAACAGGTATGTCTCACTGTGGTTTTTATTTATATTTCCTTGATGATTATTGATACTGAACATTTTTTTGTATGCCTCTTTTGGCCATATGTAATTCTTATTTTGAGAAATGTCTTTTCAGGTATTTTGCCCATTTTTTAATAGGGCTATTTATTTTCCTGGTCTTGAGTTGTTTGAGTTCCTTATATAGTTTGGATATTAACCAAATATATATGGTTTGCAAATATTTTCCCCTATTCTGTATGTTGCCTTTTCACTCTAATGCTTATGTCCTTTACTGTGCAGAAGCTTTTGAGATTAATGTAATCCCATTAGTCTATGTTTGCTTTTGTTGCCTGTGCTTTTGAGGTCATATCCAAAAAGCCATTGCCCAGACTAATGTCATGGGGCTTCTCCCTTGTATTTTTCTACTAGTTTTTTAGTTTCAGGTTTTATATGTAAGTCTTTAATCCATTTTGAGTTGACTTTTTTAATATGGTAAGAGAGAGGATTTACTTTCACGTTTCTGCATTTGTAGGTCCAGTTCTCTCAATACTGTTTATTGAAGAGATTATCCTTTTCATATGTGTGTTCTTGGCATTGTTGTCAAAAATCAGTTGGCTGTTAAATGGATGGATTTATTTCTAGGTTCTATTCTGTTCCATTGATCTGTGTGTCTGTTTTAATGCCACTATGATGCTGTTTCAGTTATTGCAGCTTTGTAGTCTATTTTCAAGTCATGTCTCAGCTAAAGTGTGATGCCTCTAGCTTTGTTCTTTTTTCTCAAGATTGCTTTGGCTATTCAAGGTCTTTTGTGGTTCCACATGAACATTAGGATTTTTTTTCTTTTCCTGTAAAGAATGTCATTGATATTTTCATAGTGATTGCATTGCATTGAATCTATAGATTGCTTTTGGTAGAATGGACATTTTAACAGTATTAATTCTTACAATCCATGAACACAGATTATTTCTGTTTATTTGTGTTTTTCTAATTTTTTTTTTTTTTTGAGATGGAGTTTTGCTCTTGTTGCCCAGGCTGGAGTGCAATGGTGTGATCTCGGCTCATTGCAACCCCCACCTCCCAGGTTCAAGCGATTCTCCTACCTTCCCCTCCCGAGTAGCTCAGATTATAGGTGCCCATCACCATGTCCAGCTAATTTTTTGTATTTTTAGTAGAGACAGCGTTTCACCATGTTGGCCAGGCTGGTCTCGAACTCCTGACCTCAGGCAATCCACCCACCTTGGCTTCCCAAAGTGCTGGGATTACAGGCATGAGCCACTGTGCCTGGCCAGTCATTTTTTTTTTAATAGCTATTGTAAGTAGAATTATGTTCTCGACTTCTTTTTCAGATTAGTTTACTGTTAGTGTATAGAAACACTACTGGTGTTTGTATACTGATTTTTGTATTCTGCAAATTTACTGCATTTGTTTACTAGCTCTAACAGTTTTTGGCTGGAGTCATCAGGGTTTTCTATAAGATTATGTTATCTGCAAATAGGGACAGTTTAACTTCTTCCTTACCAATTTGGATGTCTTTTCTTTCTCTTGACTAATTGTTCTTGTTGGGACTTCTAGTACTATGTTGAATAGAAGTAGTGAGAGTAGGCATCCTTTCTTATGTCAGATTTAGAGGAAAAGCTTTTTATTTTTCCCCATTCCGTGTGATGTTAGCTTTACTGTGTTTAGGTACATTCATTCTATACCTAATTTGATGAGAGCTTTATCATGAAGGGATTTTGAATTTTGACAAATGCTTTTTACATGTCTGTTGAAGTGATCACATGCTTTTTATCCTTCATTTTGGTAATGTGGATACTGTATCACATCTGTTGATTTGCATATGTTGAACAATCCTTGCATCCCTGGGATGAATCCTACTTTATCATGGTGAATAATCTTTTTAATAAGTTGTTAGAGTAGATTTGCTAATATTTTGTTGAGGATATTTACATCTGTGTTCATTAGGAATATTAGCCTGTAGTTTTCTTTTTTTTTTTTTTTTTTTTTTTTTTTTTTTTTTTTTTTNTTCTTTTTTTCTGAAATGGCGTTTGCTCTTCTTGCTCAGGCTGGAGTGCAGTAACGCAGTCTTAGCTCACTGCAACCTCCACCTCCCAGGTTTAAGTGATTCTCTTACATCAGCCTTTCAAGTAGCCGGGATTACAGGCATGCACCACCACACCCAGCTTTTTTTTTTCTTTTGTATTTTTAGTAAAGATGGGGGTTTCACCACGTCGGCCAGCCTGGTCTTGAACTCCTGACCTCAAGTGATCTGCTCACTTTGGCCTCCCAAAGTGCTGGGATTACACGCATAAGCCACTGCACCTGGCCTGTAGTTTTCTTTTTTGTTGTTTTTCCTGTGTCATCTTGGTATCAGGGTAATGCTATCCTTGTAGAATGACTTTGGAAGTATTCCCTCTTCAGATTTTTGGAAGAATATGAAAGAGTCTGAAAGAATTGATATTAATTCTTCTTTAAAGTTTAGTAGAATTCATCAGTGAAGCCACTTGGCTCTGGACTTTTCTTTGATGGCAGACTCTTTATTTGTGATTCAATATCCTTACTTATTAGCCTGCTCAGATTTTTTTGTTTCTTTACAATTCAGTTTATGTCTTCTAGGCTATCCAATTTGTTGGTATGGTATTGTTCATAATAGTCTTTTGTGATCCTTTGTATATTTGAAGTATATCTGGTATCAGTTATAATGTCTCTTTTTTATCTCTGATTTTGTCTGCTCTCTTTTTTCTTTTTAGTTAGTCTAACTAAAGGTTTGTCAATTTTGTTTCTCTTTTCAAAAAACAACTCTTCATTTCCTTCATCTTTTATATTATTTGTCTAGTCTGTATTTTATTTATTTCTGTTCTGATATTTGTTATTTCCTTTCTTCTACTAATTTTGGGTTTACTTTGCTCTTGTTTTTCTAGTTCCTTGAGATAACAACATCAGGTTGTTTGTTTGAGGCCTTTTTGTTTTCATATAGACATCTATTGCTATAAACTTCCCTTTTAGAACTGCTTTTGCTGTATCTCATAGGTTTTGGTAGTTATGTTTCTGTTTTTATTTGTCAAGAAATTTTTAAGTTGCTCTTTTGATTTCTCCATTGACTCATTGCTTCTTCAAGAGCATGTTAATTTCCATGTACTTACGAATTTTTCAAATTTATTCCTGTTACTGATTTCTGGTTTTATATCATTGTAGTTTGAGAAGATACTTGATACTATTTCCATCTTCTTAAATTTGTTAAGCTGTGTTTTATGGCTTAACATATGATCGATCCTAGAGAATGTTTTATAGTCAATTAAGAAGAGTGTGTATCTTCAGCTGTTGGATGGAATGTTCTGTATGTGTCCATTAGGTACATTTGGTCTGGAGTACAGGTTAAATCTTATGTGTCTTTGTAGATTTTATATGTCAGAGTGATCTATCCATTGCCAAAAGTAGGGTGTTGAAGTCTCCTGTTATTGTCCTACAGTCTATCTCTGCCTTCAGGTCTATTAGTATTTGCTTTATATATTTATGTACTCCAATATAGGAAGCATATGTATTTACAATTGTTATATCTTCTTGCTGAGTTGATGAGTTGATCTTTTTATCATCATGTAATGACCTTCTGTGTCTCTTTTTACCACTTTGACTTAAAGTCTATTTTATCTTGTATAAGTATAGCTACTCTTGCTCTTTTGGTTTCCACTTGCATGGAATATTTTTTTTTCCTACCTTTACTTTTTTTACTACCTTTACACTCAGTCTGTGTGTGCCCTTACAGGTAAAGTGAGTGTCTTGTAGGCAGCATATACATTGGCCTTGTTTTCTTATCTGTTTGCCATTCTGTGTCTTTTGATTGAAGAATTTAATCTATTTATATTCAAGTTAATTATTGATAGGCAGGGAGTTACTGCTACCATTTTGTTCATTGTTTTTTAGTTGTTTTGTAGATCTTTTCTTCCTCTCTTACTGTCTTCCTTTGTGGTTAAGTGATTTTCTCTAATAGCATGTTTCTATTCCTTGTTTTTTGTTTTTAGTGAATCTATCATAGGTTCTGCTTTGTAGTTAAAACAAGGCTTATAAAAAAATCTTTTAACAGGTTATTTAGGCTGATAACAACTTTACTTTGATCACACACACACACACACACACACACACACACATGCACACAGACACACTACAATTAAACACCACTTTCCCCACCTCATATTTTCTATTTTGGGGTATGACAATTTACATCTTCTAATATTGCATATCTCACAACAAATTATTGTAGTGATTATTATTTTTAACAGTTTTGTCTTTTAACCTTTTTGCTAAAGATAATGCGATTTACACACCACCATTACAGTATTAGCTTATTCTGAATTTGACTGTGTACTTTTACTAGTAAGCTTAATACTTTCAGATGTTTTTGTGTTATATATTAGGATCCTTTTCTTTCAGCTTGAACTTCCTTAACATTTCTTGTAAGACAGGTCTGGTCATGATGAACTCCCTCAACTGTTGTTTGTCTGGAAGTCTTACCTCCCCTTCATTTCTGAAGAACAGCTTTTCTTGATACAGAATTCTTTGTTGGCAGGGTTTTTTTTCTTCTGACAATTTAAATATATCATCCTACTATCTCCTGGCCTTTAAGGTTTCTTCTGAGAAGTATGCAGCTAAGTGTATTGGAACTCTATTATATGTTATTTGCTTCTTTTCTTTTGCTGCTTTCAGGATTCTCTCTTTGTCTTTAATCTTTATTTACATTAAATATGATAAGATACCTTTGACCTTCTTATACTTGAATATTTGTATCTTTCTACCAGTTTGGAAAGTTTTCTGCTATTATTTCTTTAAATAATCTTTCTATCCCCTTTATTATCCTCTACTCCGTCTATTCCCAATAACACATATATTTGCTCTTTTGATGGTCTCCCTTAAGTCCTGTAAGTTTTTGTTTCTTTTCATTATTTTTTCTCTTTTACCTGTCTTCAAGTACACAGATTCTTTCTTCTGTTTCTTCAGATCTTCTGTTGATGCAGTTTTCTTCAGTTCTATATTACAGTTTTCATTTTGTTCATTGTGTTTTCTAGCTCCAAGATTTCTCTTTGATTTTTCAAAAATTAATTATTTTAATTTTTTAATTAAATTTATCATTCTAGTCAGTTTTCCTCATTGAATGGCTTCTCTCTCTCTCTGTGTGTGTGTGTGTGTGTGTGTGTGTGTGTGTGTGTGTGTGTGTGTGTATTAAGTTTCTCGAGCTTCCTTAAAACAGCTATTTTGGATACTTTATTAGACCATTCCTGTATTTCTTCTTTTGGGCCAGTTATTGGCTCCTTGTTTTGTCTTTTGATGACATCATGTTTCCCAGATTGCTCTTTGTCCTTGTGGTCATTCATCAATGCCTGCCCATTAAAGAAGTAGATACTTACTTCAGTCTTTCCAGTCTGGCTTTGTCTGGGAATGTCCTTCAATAGTAAGTCTACCCCGAGATTCTGGGCTGTTCATCTGGTATCATCTCTAAGCCCTTGACAATGGTAGCACTATAGGGTGCCCTATGCCCAGGACTACCATGGCTTGGCACAGTGCTGAGGCACAGCTGAAACCCATGGCCACTGAGGCTATCCTGTCACTGGAGTGTCCTTGAAGCAGGCAGTTGATGAGACCGACCTGTTAATGTGGGTTATTTGGAGGCCAAGGCCATTGTACTTGGCCTGTGGTGATGCAGTCTACAACTTGAGTCCATTTCACAGGGAATACTGGTTCCCATGTGGCACCAGGGTGGGTCTAGGATTCAGTCCATGCATACTGGCCTAGAGTCAGGGGCCATGGGGCTCTACCTATTGCTGGGTTTTATTGTGGTAGGCATGGCATTGGGGTCCCAGACAAAGTCCTATGCTTACTTACCTCTGTTCCCCCAGTGGATAGTATCACTCTCCATGCTGTGCTGCCTGGAGTTGGGGAAGGGGTAATGCAGGTAATGTAAAACTGTCCTTCCTACCTTTTTCATTGTATCTTATTATGCTATAGTCAGGTACTATAATCTGTCATCTGGTTTCATCAGCTCTTGTGAAGGTATTTTTATGTGTGGATAGTTCAAATTGATGTTTCTGCAGGGGGGCAATCACTGGAGAGTTCTTTTCCACCCTCTTGCTCTTTTCTCCTTCCATTTAGTAACTGAAAGCATTAGTCAGTTACTTAAGTGACATCATGAAAGAATTGTCAGAGTTTCAGTGTTCTCATCTTGTAAACTGGGAATATCATCTACCTAAAATTCAGTTGTAAGCCTCAAATAGAAGTAAATAAAGAGTAGTACCTGCTAAATAATAGGCATAGCATAAATAGTAACTGTTTTTATTGTATATTGTTGCATTAGTAATAGTATCTTTAAGTTTCTTAAAAAGTATAACTATACACTTCTAATATATGTATAGTTATTTCTAAATTATATGCAACTTCTGTTGTGAGTCAATATGTTTAATAAAATAAAATCTCTTAATTTTTAGATAAAATCACATTTTTTTCTTTATACTTTGCAAACTCCCATACATACATTAACCACCCTCCGGAGACCATTGCCATAGAGTACAGAACAAGTACCTACTGGGGAACTTCACAAAGTAACAGGTTTTGGCACAAGAAAAGAAGAAAAAGCTTCAGTTTTTGAGCCCACAAGTGATTTGATAATAACCTTGCTTTAGAAATATTAATATCACATTAAGTTGCAGGATGGATTGGCAGAGAAAAGTCTAAAATTTGAAAAGAAGGTAGTCTGGTGTTTACTATTTTAGTTACTAGTGTTATCAGTCACTCTTTGAGTCTATTTTTATTCTTTCCTGTTCCTCATCCCATTATTAAATTAATTTCAAGTCCTGTTAATTCTTCCTCCTTAATTTTTTTTATCTGTCATGTGTTCCAGCCTCACTGTTGGGTTATCTATTTAATTACATTAACATTCTTCTAACTTTTCCCAATTCACATCCCAGTGGAAATTTCTGAGTAGTTCCCCAGTATTTTCAGGTTATTAAAACTGAATGCCTTTGTCTTCTGAGTACAAGACTTTCCTAAGCAGTGCCTTCTAGATTACTAGCTTTATGTCTTAC
This sequence comes from Cebus imitator, assembly GCF_001604975.1. Lineage (NCBI taxonomy): Eukaryota > Metazoa > Chordata > Mammalia > Primates > Cebidae > Cebus > Cebus imitator. The sequence goes on along the minus strand of NW_016107570.1, from coordinate 2,064,399 downwards.
TACTTTCCCATTTTTTTCACTGAATTTGGACTACTTCGCAGTCTTTACATATACCATGCTCTCTCATCCTTTCATTCTGCTGCACAGACTGTTACCTTTGCTTTAGCATACCCTTCTTCTTCTTCCTGTTCTAGTGGCTTCTCAGCTCTCAAGACTCTTCTCTCTTTAATTCCTCCAGTCTAGCTTAGATGCTCCAAGAATATCCTGTGCTGTCTTGTATTTTAATGTATTATGATGATCACTTCATGGAATTAAAGTCATTCACAAAAATACGGCACAGTGGTTTTTGATTGATGTAGTCTAAGTTCAGTTATTCATTAGCCAAGAGACCTTGATCAAATTATTTAGCTTTTCTAAGTGTTTTCTTTTTGTGCAGTAATGCCTACCTCATTATATTTATATTGTGCTGAGGATATGGAGTAACACTTGCACAACACTTAGCACATTATCTGATACAGCAAATGTTGACTTCAGTAAATGCTATGTGTCAGTATTACTAATTACTATGCTGATACTTGTTTGACAGTAAAATGAGCTGCCTTGTGATGTAGTCTCTGCATCAACCTAGGTATTCACTTAGTGACTAGATATATATATTTCCTGGGGCAACAAAAGTTTCACATGTTAATATAAGGGAATCGGATTTGCCATCATCCTATTTCAAGTCTACAACATTTTCTTCCCCTATCAAAATCTTTTCAAAGCCTGCCTTAAATACCACCTTTAAGATATCATATCCTAAAGTAGCCTCTTCCTCAATACTTTCATAACAATGTTTAACACACCACTTATTACATACCACTTTTTATGACTAGCATTTATGTTCATAAAATGGGGTTTTTAGATCACCTAGCACAGTGTGTGACATAGTAAGCACTTAGTAAATGGCACAACCCTCCCTTCCTTAATCTGTTATTTGAACTTCATTCCATAGACATTGGAAAGATTTTGATGGTTTTTGAGCCCACAAATGATTTGATCACAGTGTTGCTTTAGAAATATTAATGTGACATTAAGTTGCAGGATGGATTGGAGGAGGAAACGCTAAGGACAAGACAAAAGCTAATTCACTGGTTCAGTATTCACACCTTATTCAACACTTTCCAGTTCGTATTTGGAAAGGAATGTGGTATAGCAGAAAGAACATAGATTTTCTAGCTAGGTGTCCTCATAAACAAATGTGAATGAGGCCATCACAGTCTAGCAGTTTATACTTTTTCCAGGATGACCGGTGAAATACTAGTTGAAAGTGTTTTGTATTTTTTCTTTGTCACCCCACCCCCATGTCATTGTGCAATTTGTTGCACATGTAGGATCAAAAGACACAAATGAGGGAATGTTATACTTTTAAACATGTATAGGAATTAATCTAGGAATTTACTGATACCTTTGTGTTCCAGGTACAGTCATATGGATTATTTCATTTGCTTTTTTACAATAAATAATTTCTATGAGTAAATGATGTTATTTCCATTTAACAGATAAGAAGAATGAAACAAAGTGGTTAAATCATTATTCATAAGGGACAAAAAAAAAGATGAGTGTTTAAGACCCAAGTCTGCTGAATAGAAGATTAATATTTAACCCACAATACTGCTGCTGCCACGAGGTAGCTAAATGCATGTACCCACTTCTGGCACAAGTTAGCCTAAAGGGAAAGTAAGCCAAGTATATTATCCATAGATTATTGGCATATATCCATTTTGACTTCAGTGTTTTTATTTGTGTGTGTGTGTGTGTGTGTGTGTGTGTGTGTGTATAAGCATAAACATGTTTATATGCACGCGTGCGCGCACACACACACACACACACATACTCCCATCTAACCTTTAGGAAAAAAAAATCACTTTTTTTTTTAGAGACGGAGTCTCTCTCTATTGCCTAGGCTGGAGTACAGTGGCATGATCTCGGCTCACTGCAACCTCCGCCTCCCAAGTTCAAGTGATTCTTCTGCCTCAGCTTCCCAAGTAGCTGGGACTAGAGGCACCCACCACTACTCCCAGCTAAGTTTTTTTGTATTTTTAGTAAAGACGGGGTTTCACCATATTGGCCAGGCTGGTCTTGAACTCCTGACCTTGTGATCCGCCTTCCTTGGCCTTCCAAAGTGCTGGCCTCACAGGCATGAGCCACCATGCACAACCGACAAATCACTATTTAAACTTCAGAATTAGCCTTGACAACAGTTGATTTTGTTGATATGCATGATCATGATTATGATTCCCATATGATTAGTTACTGGTTTTATACTTACCCCAAGCTTATCAAAATTATCATCAGGAAGTAAACCCATCAACTTATTTAGCCCAAAGCTTCTCAAACTTGCATGAGCATACAGATTACCTAGGGATCTTGTTAAAATGAAGATTATTTTTGGTAGGATTGAGGTTGGGGCCTGGGAGTCTGCATATCTAACTGCTTTGGGTGATGCTTACGCTGCTGAGCTTGCACACTACACCTTTGGAGTATAAGCACAGAATTTTAATTTTTGTCCCAAATACATAATAATTTATATAAAGTTAAAACTATAGTGTACAAACTATTTGTGGTCTGTGCTTTTTTACACTTAGCCTTTTTCCCTGTTTTCTGCATAATTTTTATAATTATGATTTATATAAACCATAAAGGTAATATGACATCTAGGAATATACATCTATTCTCAGTTATTTTCCCATTCTAAATAACGCTGGATTTATTTCCTCTGGGCATATAGCTTTTGCTATTTAATTATCTCCTTAAGATAAATTCCCAGAGCAATTACCAGGTCAATGGGTAAGAATATCTTTGCTGTTTAATGGGTAAAGTTTTGCAAGATGAAAAGAGCTCTAGAGATGGATAGTGATGAGAGTTGCACAACAACATGAATGTACTTAATACCAATGAGTACCATTCAAAATGGTTATGATGGAAAATTTCATGTTATGTGTATTTTACCACAATGAAAAAATTTTTAACTATAAAGAGAAGGGAGGAGCCCCGCCCCCTTGCAGAGACCACACAGTGGGCAGAGTCAGGCGCCGCCAGGTTAGCAACCGGAAGTCAGAAGTCCGGAGCAGCGCAAGAGCATCTGTTACCCTCTCTTCTCAGATACCCACCAGAAGTGTTGGAAGAGAGCAAGCAGATTTGAACCTATCTGCTTTCAAGCTGGTCATCATGATGAAACTTAGAAACAAAAGTGAAAAGCCAGGTAAAGGTTCCAAAGGTGGTAAGAAGCCCGCAAAACAAAATGGGAAGAAAGCAACCTCCAAAGTGCCCTCTGCTCCTCAGTTTGTTCACTCCAACGATCATGCCAATCTAGAGGGTGAACTGAAGGAGAGGGTTGAGGAAATGAGGGAGAAGCAGCAAGCTGCCTGGGAGCAAGAAAGAAAGAACACAGGTCTATCAAGAGCTACTGTGAGAATATTCTAAGACGCCAGGAGGAGCTTAAGGGGGAAGTTTTGTAGGAATTAAGTACGTTTCCTCAGCTGGGTGACGAGATCAGAAGGAAGGCCTATTACAAGGAGTCCCGTAGGTGGTAGAATATTCATGTGATTCTGGAAGTCCTGGATGCCAGAGACCTATTAGGCTGCTGCTGCCTCCAAATGGAGGCTGCCTTCCTATGGGCAGAAGGCAGCAAGAAGCTGGTCCTGGTCTTGACCTGGTCCCCAAGGAAGTTGTGAAGTAGCTGGATTACCTTCAGAATGAGTTGCCAACAATGGCTTTCAAGGCTGGGATCCAGCATCAGGTCAGCTTTGGAGCTAAAAACCTCATGAGCGTTCCAGGAAACTATCGCCACCTTGGTGAAGTGCGCACTGACATCCAAATGGGCATTGTGGGCCTTCTCAGTGTTTGGAAGAGCAGCCTGATTAATAGCCTGAAGTGCAGCCATGCATGCAGTGTGGGAGCCATTCCTGGGGTCATGAAATTCACAAAGGAGGTCTACCTGGACAAGTTCATCCTGCTGCTGGATGCTCCAGGCATTGTCCCAGGACCCAACTCAGAGGTGGGCACCATCCTGCATAACTGCATCCATGTGCAGAAGCTGGCAGACCCATGACCCTGGTGGAGATGAACCTGCAGCACTGCAACCTGGAGTGGATTTCCAACTATTACCGCCTCTCTAAGTTCCAGACCACTGAGCACTTTCTGACAACAGTCGCCCACCATTTGGGAGAGAAGAAGAGAGGCTTATACAGTCAGGAGCAGGAAGCCAAAGCAGTCCTAGCTGACTGGGTGAACAGGAAGATCAGCTTCTATAGACCACCACCACCCACTCACACTCTTCCCGCCCATCTCAGCACTGAGATCTTTAAGGAAATGACCGAGGTCTTTGACATTGCGAACACCAAGCAGGCCAATGAAGACACCATGGAATGCTTGTCCATTGGAGAATCTGATGAGCTGTTGAGTGACACAGACCCATTGGAAATGGAGATCAAATCGCTCCATTCTCTGATGATGAAAATAGCAGATGCCATTGAAAATAAGGAGATTTCACTGGGTATTGCACCAATCCAAATCATCATCAGATGGTGTGGGCCAAACTCAATGTAGACACCACACTAAAAACAACCGTAAAGTGATGTCTGCCCAATGGACTGCTGCCCAGTACTGCAGGGGATCATGGAGATAGACCCTCTGCAACACAGCCAGGCTCTGGCATCCTCCCTGAAGAATAAGAAGATGATGCAGCAACGGGCAGATAAAATCACCAGGGAGCTGTCTGATTCCCTGATGTCTGCCCTTGACCTCTCTGGCAATGCTGATGATAGTGTTGGTGACTAATTGACTGATCTCACTTCCCTTCTTCTCCAAGCACCAGTTCCAGTGGGATGGGGCATGACCAGTGAAATAGTTTGGTTCTCCCTGAAGCATCTGCATATTAAAAGAATCCTTCCCCAACTATGTGTCTTTTCTACTCTCTGCAGTAAAAAGAGCCCCAAGAAGCTGGACCTGAAAAACCCAATACCCTTTATTTAACCCCTACTCTGTTTTATAACAGAAATAAAAGAAGCATCAGCAGGAAAAAAAAGAGAGAGAGAGAGAGAATATACCCCCCCCAAAAAATATTACCACCAAAAAATATTATTTTCAAAAGAATTATATTGTTTTTTGGGGGGAGGGTAATGATATTTTTTTCAATCCTTTTGAAAATATCAAATTTTCAATTTTTTCAATTTTCAGTCCTATTTTCAATCCTTTTGAAAAAGAAATACCAGTCTTTTCAAAAGCATGATATTGTTTTTTGCTGGTATTCTCCCTAAAAAAATTTTGTGGGGGGAATTCTTTTGAAAAGAATGTTTTTGGGGAAATATTGTATACCCCCCCAAAAGTATTATTCTTTTGAAAAGAATGGTTGCAGCAATAAACGATTTGCCCTTTTAGAAAGAATTACCAAATTACACTCCCACCAACATATTTGCCAGTATTTAATATCTTATTTTTTTTAATTTTTTGCTCAATGGTCTAGAATGATTCTTCAAGGTTGCAGTCTGTATTTTACTTCTGTTAGTTTGAAAAGTAAACATTTACCCTTGTGGTTTTTTACCATTTTTATTTCCTCTTATGTTAAATGTACATTCATGTCATTGGCCCTTGTTCTGTCAATGTTGAACATTTTCCTTAAATTTCAAAGAGTCCTTTTTATAGCATAATATTTTTTAAGTATTTCTACTAGTCTTTGTTGTCTTTTAAATTCAGATTTAAGAGATGAGTAACTTTATTATTTTAATCCTACAGGTGAACTATGGAAAAGTTTGTAATAACAGTAAAAAAGGATTGAAATTCACTGTCTCCTGTGGCTGCAGTTCAGAATTTGTTTTTGTACCATATGGTAGCACCATTGCTGTTTATACAGTTTACTCAGGAGAACGGATAACTATGCTTAAGGGACATTATAAAAGTGTAGACTGCTGTGTATTTCAGTCAAATTTCCAGGTAAGAATGATACAGGAATTTAAAATGTGCAGCTAGCTAGATTGCCAGACCAGTTATATGTAAAAGAATAAATTGTGATTTCATTCTAAGGAGTTATGCTTTTAATTCACATTTGAACTAGGATTTATTTAATAGAGACTAGCATAGCCTAGATTTTTAGATGGCATATAATATATGGATGAATCAGTATAACACTGTGCAACTTGATTGGCATAAATTCTCTTTCTTTTGCATATAACCTTCATTTATTTAGCAATTGAAAATCTCTGGGAATTAAAATAATTTCTTGCAAACAAACTTTTGGGTAAGAAATGAAATATAGGCATTTAATCATAAAATAGAATTTGTATATGTTGGTTCATGTATGTGTGGATGATCTATTCTTCCTTATTTTCTATCAATGGCTAATAAAGGGAGGTTTTGAAGTTAATACAACCTATATAATTTCTTAAATACCCTGGCTTTTGTTTGTTTGTTTTACATGCAGACCTTTTCACATCACCAATGGAGCAGATTGTTTTTTTTCAGAGAACACTGGCACAAATTAACTCATGCACTCCTTTAAATGAGTCTAACATTGCAAAATAGTTGGTATTTTCCCTGTTTTTTAGGTAAGGAAAATAAAACTCATGTAAGTTAAATACTGATAGAACAAAAACTATGGATTATTAGAGCTCAAGGAGACTATCACTTTGTGAATCTCCTATTCATTCATTCATTAATACTCATTGGCTAATTTGTGCCTGACACTGTGCTATAAGATATATAGACCTGATTTTTCAGCCAGTACATACCATTATGGCAATATTCAATATTTAAATATTTAAATACTTATATATCCTACTGGCTGGTAAACAGCTGATACACCAAGCCCCCCAAGTGACCTCCAGCCTCAGCCCCTTCCCTGGGACCTCTTAGACCTCACCTTACCCCAGCAACTAAAAGAGGACCTACAAAACCCTACTTCAACTCTATAGCCAGTATCTCTTCTTATTAGTCATTGTCCTAGTATACCAGTTGTTAAACATATTTAGTGTTCTGGGAGAAGAAAACTAAAGCACCAGAGAGGTGACATGACTTGCCCCTAACTTACAAGTAGTTATTGATAAGCCATGTATTGATATTCAAAGAAATTCTTAAAATATTGTCCCTCTTTTCTTGCCCAAAATTACTTAGAGACACAGCCAAGATTTCATCCCAGGCACTCTGACAACAAATTATTTCTTTCTACCAAACTGGAGCTTCCTAATAGATGTGCCTTGAATGGAATAAAACCGTGCCAATGGCTGGGCACAATGGTTCACATCTGTAATCCCAGCACTTTGGGAGGCCAAAAGGATCACTTGAGACCAGGAGTTCCAGACCAGCCCAGGAGACACAATGAGACCCCATATTTACAAAAAATCAAAAAATTAGCCAGGTGTGGTGCTGTATGCCTGTGGCTCCAGCTATGCAGAAGGTTGAAGCAAGAGGATCACTGGAGCCCAGTAGATTGAGTGAGCTGTGTTCACACCACTGCACTTCAACATGGGCAACAGAATGAGACCTTGTCTCCAAGGGGGAAAAATATTAGATAAGATACACCCAACATCAAAATAAATAAAGATAGTAATGGATTATAACGTATTGACTAAAATAGAAATTCATGAATCTAGGGTGGTATAAGTAAATAAATTAATGAATTAAAAATTTGATGAGCAATGAGATATTTACATAATCTCAATGTATCTCCTACAAAATATGAAGTACAAAGGTAAAAATATTAATTTTACCCTGAAGAAGCCTGACACACATCACCTTCATAAAATAATCTAAATTAGCATCTCAGTTATGGGACATCACGTCTGTGATATTCCTGGCCAAATTGGATCACCCAAATTTAATCACAAGGAAACACAAGACAAGCCAAATGTGAAGGACATTCTGCAAAGTAACTGGTATATAGCTCCAAAATTGTCAAGGTCAGAAAAGACAAAGAAACTGAAGAACTGTTTCAGCTTGAAAACTAAAGAGACTTGACAACTAAGTGTGGCATGTGATTTTTAACTGTTCCCTTTGCTATAAAGCACAGTATTGGAACAAATGATGAAACGTGAATGGGGTCTAAGAATTAGATGGTGGTAATAATATGAATTTTCTGATTTGGTTGGTTACTTTGTAACTATAAAGGAAAGTACCTTGTTCACAGGAAAATTACACTGAATTATTTAAGAGTAATAAGGCCTTATGTTGGCAACTTACCCTCATGATTTAGGGGAAAAAATATTTAACTATTAAATATTGAGTTTTTTTTCATTTTTTACTGCACTTGTAACTTACATTTTGAGACTATTTTTTAGGAAAATCTAATTGCCCAAATGAACTCCTGAATCTATCACAGACATTTCAAGGCTTAATGTAAATCCTCACATCTAAGTGTTATAAGTCATTCTAATTTCAGTATCTCTTTCTTGAATATCTACAGAATATCCTTCATGGCTTCACTGGGTGTGATAGTACTTATTGTGAATTGCCCTATAAGCTTATCTGACCAAGTTATCTTGGGCATTACTTGGCCTTCTCAAAGAAATAAAATTACTCAAGGGCACTGAACATACATATCTTTGTATCAGCCACAGTTAGTGTAACCATATAGTCTAGATTTTATAATACAGTCAATAAAATTGTGTTATATTTAGGAAATTTGCTAATGTATATCTAACAATTTTTTAAATTTTAAAAATTTTCTATAAATAACTATATAATCTTATTTTCCCTTTTCTCACATCCTTACTTAAATAAAAAACACAATTATACCATGCCTTATATTGTTTTTGAGATATGCAGTAATACAAATAAATTGTATAAAACAGCAGAGGAAAAAAAGCCAATATAACATATTCCTTCAGTTTTGTTGGGGAGGGGAGTGAGCATTGTTCAGCTATATGCAAACAGCATATCCACAGACACTGACATAGTCTGTGCATCAGCTCAAGCTTCCCTTTATGAAGTAAACTTCTCAACAGGCATGGGATATATGTCTTCAAGCTCTTCTGTTGAATTGCAGCCAGTTAGGCAGCTGTGAGCTAAATAAAATTTTTTGTGAACTTGGCCTATTTTAGTAGAAGCTCATATGGTGTCTTCACTGAAGTCTTTATTGACGCTCAGTTTCTGAAAACAGACAAACTATTTTTTTCTTTCTCTGATATTAGAAATATATGGATACTATAATTGATAAAACTGCTAAGATTTGGGGTATATTTGTAAAATTTCACACCATTAGTAAGCTCTGACAAATCCTATTTTTAAATACAAACAAAGCTTTACTAAGAAAGAAAGAAAAAAGCATCAGCCTAGTTTCTTTAAGGAGTAGAAATAGCATTAATGTAAGTCCTGTGACCTAATTGTTTCAAAAATGATATAATTATTTGTTTGGTATCAGCTTTTGATCCACAGTATCATCTTTGCTTTCTGTGTTATAGGAACTTTATAGTGGCAGCAGAGACTGCAACATTCTGGCATGGGTTCCATCCTTATATGAACCAGTTCCTGATGATGATGAGGTAAACATTATTTTCACAAATTGTACAGTGACTTCTAAATCATCAGAAATAATGTTTTGTTACTTTACTTTATATAAGAGAGACTTTTAAAGCATTTCTTGCCAGTGGCCTGCACCTATAATCACAGGTACTTGGGAGACTGAGGCAAGATGATCACTTGAGACAAGAAATCAAGACCAGCCTGGGCAACGTAGTGAGACCCCATCTCTAAACAACAACAACAACAACAACAAAAAAGTATTTCTTGGTATTTTCAGATTGTAAAAATAATTGGACTGTTTTAATACATTTGGAAAATTCAGAAAAATAGCAAAAGAAGAACATAAAATTCCTCAAATTGGTCAATATTAACATTTTGATTTGTTTCATAACTGTTTTTTTCCTTTGCATATGTTTTTTAACATAGTTCATATCATGGTTGGACATTCAACTTGCTATCTTTTCTGATCAACATTGTACAATTAGCCTTTTTTTGTGTCATTAACAACTGTGTGTAAACATTTCTAATGATATAGTATTCTGTCATTGATAAAACACAATTTAAATACCTAGCTGGAGACATTTCTGTTGATTATTATAAACATCAAGGTAAATATCTGTTCAAAAATTGTTGATATTTTTTATTATCAACTTTAGATAGATTCCTAGAAGTGGAATTATCTCTTGAATTACTATGTATGACTTTTTTATTTTATTTTATTTTATTTTATTTTTTTGAGATTGAGTCTCACACTGTCGCCCAGGCTGGAGTGCAATGGTGCAATCTCTGCTCACTGCAACTTCTGCCTCCTGGATTCAAACAATTCTCCTGCCCCAGCCTCCCAAGTAGCTGGGATTACAGGTGACCACCACCACACCTGGCTAATTTTTGTATTTTCAATTGAGATGGGGTTTAACCATGTTGGCCAGGCTGGTCATGAACTCTTCACCTCAAGTGACCCACTTGCCTTGGCTTCCTAAGGTGCTCGGATTACATTCATGAGCCACCATGCCCAGCTGACATTTTCAAGACTTTATTCTCGTGTCAAATTTTACCAGTCTAGGCAGCAGTCTGACAGTGCCCATCATAGAACATAAATATAAACATGAGAGTGTAAATAAAGTCCTTAAAAATGCAGTAGATAAACAAAGATGAATAAGACCATTCTCCCTGGCCCAAAGTAATAGCCTCTGTATATTTTTTTTTCCACTTTTACATCAAGCAGTAGGAAGATATAGGCTGTTTAAAGGTGGTTTCTCTCCCACCAAGGTTTATTCTCCTAAGCACTGTTAATCATCTTCATTTATCTAAATTTCTACAATATAAAAAGTCTAAAAGCAATGTCTAAAAACGATGTATATACATATATTTGTGTGTGTGTGTGTGTATATATATATATATAATTAAGTTGGAAATATAAATAATGTAGTTAGAAACACCTTAAGGTAATCTTAAGTCATAGTAAAAGTATCTTAAATGGAGGTTGAGGAAAAGTTATGATAGAGTATGTTTGACAGTCAAAAAACATTTTTCATATACTGTTTAGTTCCTTTATGAAAATAGGACTATGTCGAAAACCACATAAAATATGATTTGTATAGAGGTAGTTGATAGCCTCTCACAGCTATTGATAAAATATATTTCATACCTAAATTGTCAACTGCTAGAGTTTCCTGCAGTGTAAAACCTGTGAATTATTTTCTTTTGTCTTTAATTCAAATAAAGAGAAAAAAATACACCAATAAATCTTCAAGTAGCCAGCTAATGCCATAGGCATACTTCTAGATTGTATCACATGTCTAATTTGGTTTATTGTGGCTTGATTAACTTTAGCATACAGCTGCTTTTGATATCAGAATATTCTTCTGTATAAAGCTTAATATGATCAAATAATTGGATTGAGCTATTTATTTTACATTTTATTATGTAATTATTGTATCCTGCTCTTTGGGAATTGCTATATACATTAAATCCAAGTTATAACATTGTAAGCCATGTTAGGAAGTATAGCATTTTATTTACCAAATGAAAACAGTAAAAAATAAGTGAAAAGTATATCTGTAGTGACTTATGTATTGAAAAGGATGTTAGAAGAATACCACATTTTTTAATTCATAAAGATAATATTTGGCCAGGTGTGGTGGCTCACACTCGTAATCTCAGCACTTTGAGAGACTGAGGTGGGAGAACTACTTAAGTCCAGGAGTTTGAGACCAGCCTGGGCAACATAGAAGACCCCATCTGTACAAAAAATAAACAAAATTATCCAGATTTGGTAGCTTACACCTATAGTTTCAGCTACTTAGGAGGCTGAAGTGGGAGGATCACTTGAGCCCAAGAGTTCAAGGCTCCAGTGAGCCCCGATTGCATCACTGTACTCCAGCCTACCTGACAGAGTGAGAAAAAGATTTTTTTCTACTCAAAGAAAAAAAAAGATAATATGTGACTGATGGTTTATTTCCTTGTTGTGTCATTACAGTGATAGTTTGAACTCTTTGTGTAAAATAACTTTTGTCTATGAGAAATTAAGTAAAACAAGTTAGAAAATCACAGAAATACGCAAAAATCAAGTTGACTTTTGTATTTGCTTTAGAGCTATAAAATCTTACCTTTTAAAATGCCATGTTCAGATATTTTAAGATAGCAGTTATTCTCATATTAACATAAAATGATATGTGTTAAGGTTATTTCCATAAAATTTTAACTTGAAAGATTCCTGTGAATATAAGTAGAACATGAATGTGATCGTAATACAGATCCCAATAGAACAGCCTGTCCAGAAGATCCTGTTCCTTACATGTGTGTTTATAATTTAAGCCATATTGAAAAGTGCTTTTATCCCAATTATAAATTAAGTATATTTATTTAATATTTTTTTTCCAAGGAGGCAGTTTAGCATACTACAAAACAAAAAGCACACACACATATATATACACACGTACTTAGTGTTTAGCTTCAGGTAAACTGGGTTTAAATCCCAGTTCTGTTACTCATTATACTTACGATCTGGGACAAGCTTATGATATTTCCAAATATCAGAATTGTCTAATCAAAGTTATTCTTAGGTTTCCTTTCAAATACGTCCTTCAGATGAGAGTTACCTCCCCATCAGCCAAAATATAATCCCTTAGGGGGTGTTTCTCCTGATATCCAAAGTAGAAGATCAATTTAATTCTGTCTAAGGAAAGGAAAGACACTGGATGAGAGGGACAGGATTTATGGTCTTTAAGTATAAATCCCATTATTTAATTGACAGACTGTTTTATTATATTTTGAGGAATATGGCTTCCTTTTGACTCTACTTTCTAAAAGCTGTTCTGGTCAAGACAAGTCTATCTATAACTCCTAATCACTTTTTTCCTGCCTGCAATCTATAAGGCAGGTTTATTCCAGTTTAAACCTGACCTCTCACTAAGAATCTTACTTTGTTTTGACATTCACACAATACATAATTGTTTTACATACCACTTGTACCCATATATAATCACTTGCTGACAACTCTGAGACTTGCCACTATTTACCAGTCAGAAATTTGAAAGTTATCAAGAAATATCCTTGTAGATGTTAAATCTGGTTTTATTCCTTCTCTAAATTCATAACTAGTTCCCGTCTAAACTCTTTATTTCTATAACATTCACACTATCTGTCAGTAGAACTGACAACCTTGTGAGATAGAGGTATTATGTTCAAGCACAGACTGGATGTCCACTAGGAGGAGATGTTGTAGAGAAAACTGAAGTAATAGGTAATAGTAGCGACACTTGATCAGAGGATTAGGAAGTGTGGCTTGTCCACCCAGGGACGTACGTGTGTGTGTGTGTGTGTGTGTGTGTGTGTGTGTGTGTGTGTGTTTTCCCAGGGCTATTTTTAGTAGCTATTAAAGTCAAAGTTAGAGGGCTCTAGACACAGAGAGTAGGGAGGAGGACTCATCTAACTACCAATGACAAGATGTCTTTTAATAAATTCTCAGTAAATAACCAAATTTAGTAGTTAAATTGAAAACCCAGAAAGACAGGAAATTCAGTAAATGTTTGGGTGAAAGAATAAATGAACAGACTTCAGTATACTACCATTGCAAATAAGTGGACTGTGGCTAGAAATCAGTGAGTAGTTAGCTGAGGTTTAGTAATAGTTTTATGACTGGGCACGGTGGCTCCTGCCTATAATCCCAGCACTTTGGGAGGTCAAGGCAGGCAGATCTCAAGGTCAGGAGTTCGAGACCAACCTGGCCAATATGGTGAAAACCTCTCTACTAAAAATACAAAAAATAGCCAGGTATGGTGACACGTGCCTGTAGTCCCAGCTACTGGGGAAGCTGAGGGAGAAGAATCGCTTGAACCTGGGAGGTGGAGGTTGCAGTGAGCCGAGATCATGCCATTGCACTCCAGCCTGGGCGACAGAGCAAGACTTCATCTCAAAAAAAAAAACATAATAATAATAATAGTTTTGTATCTGGACATTTGAAGTATAATAGAATTTTGGTTGTATACCTAAGTGAAAATAGCCGACATTAGATTTAATAATGTACTCTAATCTGTAACAATAAAGAATGCCTAAATTAACATATTGTTTTCCAACTATTCTAGCTGATACTTGGGAAATTTACTGGAAACACTTAACTTTTTCTATTGTTTTCATTGTAAGATTCAAAGTTATCATATTCATCAAAAGGAAAATGAACATTCTCAGACATGCGGTAGGGGTTACCCTTAAAAAATATTTCTGTAAGTTGTAAAAGGCAATACACCTAAAATAACTTAAGGGTAGTCTTGATGCTAATACAGCACTGGAATTTGAATCTGAATAAAATCGTAGCAGTTGTAAAAGTTGCACAAAAGGAAGCAAACCTGGCTCATAATACCCAATTACTTTAAAAATGAGACCATCTTAAAGCCCTAAGTTATTTGCCAGAGAATCAGAAGGTAGCTATTCAGAAGTTTTCCCAAAAATGAACTGATTTGAAATGCCACCGATTATTAAAATTTCTCTAATTGCTAATCACCTTTATTTTAGGTATGGCTGTAAATCTGTAAGAATACTGTGATGCTTTGTTGTTGTTTTAAATAAACATAATCTAGATACACGTTATCCTTCAGAGAAATCTCTAAGGAAAACCTGTGTGCTAATTATAAACATGTTACCATTTTTGACATATTTTGCATGTTTTACTAAACTGCCCTATCAACCTATAAAAATAAGTAAATAAATATTAGTACTTAAAAAGTACATAAATATATTAATAACCCACATTATTTTTTTGACTAAAAATGGTATTATTGAACTTGATGAATACTTTATTCTCCATATTTGGCTATTTGTTTATTTATAAAAGAAGTTATTTTCATCCAAACAATAAAGAGTTGCCAACATTGATATTTTGAGCTGTCAGGTCAGACTATACACCTGGAGTCCAGTCTTAGCCCATGGATGTCAGAGTGCTACTTTCTCCAGGTAATTCCAAAGAGTTGTTGAGAAATACCTTGAGCAATAGCAGCATCATGGTGTATATATATATAAATATGTATTTGTGAGGTGATTACTTTAAAGGAAATAGAGTGTTTAGATAAAGTCTGGTATTGTCTGTTTAAAATGGAGTTGTATTATCTTATATTGTATGTTCTGAAATTAACAGTTATACATTTATACATTTTCTTCCAAAATAATGTAATTGCTATTTATCTGATATATTTCATAACTTTATTATGAGCCTAAAATTATGAAGTAGAAAAAAACAATTTTCCATTTTCTTTATTTTTTTTTTTAGACTACAACAAAATCACAATTAAATCCAGCCTTTGAAGATGCCTGGAGCAGCAGTGATGAAGAAGGATGAATATCAACCTTTAGTACCTTTGTGTCTCTGCTGAAACTTTTTAAATGAGACCATATGTGTTTTTTTCCAACTGTACGGTCTATTCCTGACAGCTGAATTAGCCCTAAATGTGGGTAATTTGTTTCCTCATGTTTTAAAATGAGGTTAATATTTGCATAAAATCCTAAAACAAACTTCTGTATCATTTATTTAATCAAAATGTGTTCCTTGAAAGCAGTTGCTGTGGCCTGGGGAAGCCCCCATTGCTACAGTACAAGTACACAGTCATTGTACCTCAGCTGTGACTTTCAGCAGATTTTATGAACTATAAGATGCAGTTTCAGAGGATCACCAAGTGGAGGCCATCAGCATTGACCATCTCCTACTTGCTGTACTATCGGCCTGCTCATTTCCACCTTCAAGAATGATTTTGCCAAGAATTAGTATATCAAAAATAGTAGTTGAAATGGTAACATCAAAATTATTTTATTCTTCATCTATTCACATTTTGCAGTGATTTCATTTAATTAACCATTCTTTAGCTTTATGTTAAACATTTTTGGGCTCAATATCTCCTACAATCCAAAAAGTTTATCACTGGAGGATTTTTAACTTTGTGAAAATCCCTTGTTTGCTTTATTTTAATGTCAGAAGGCAGTTGGCACTCATGCTTGAACTCTCTTCCTATGAAACTCATTAAGACATGACCAAATCCTGCCTCATTCATTCAAGCAGAAAATATCCTTGAAGGGAATCTGGCTTAAACATGAAATGTTGTAAGAAAATTCCTGTTACTGTCTCCTTCTGCGTCAACCCACAAATGATTATCATGAAGGTAATCTTAATATTCCCTTCCTGACCCTTACCGGCAGTAGACTAGTAAACGAGGCTTTTAAGAACTTGAATACCAAAAGTATACAGTTGTTGAGGTTTTTGTTTTTGTTTTGCTGAGACAAAGTTTCACACTGCTGGAGTGCAGTGTCAGAATCTCAGCTCACCGTAGTCTTCACCTCCCAGGTTCAAGCAATTCTCCTGCCTCAGCCTCCCGAGTAGCTGGGATTACAGGCTCCCACCACCACGCCCAGCTACTATTTTGTATTTTTAGTAGAGATAGGGTTTCACTATGTTGACCAGGCTGGTCATGAACTCCTGACCTCAAATGATCCGCCTGCCTTGGCCTCCCAAAATGCTGGGATTACAGGTGTGAGCTCCACCCTCCCTGGCCAGTTGTTGAGCTTTTAACTGTATAGGGGTTAGACCTCATATCAGACTTTTCTAGCCAAATGTTTTCCATACACTTGCTTTTACAATTGATTTTTTTTTCCAATTGACACATAAAATTTTATGTATTTGCCATGTACAACATACTGTTTTGAAGCATACATACATTATAGAATGATTAAATCTAGCTAATTGACATATGCATTACCTCTCATAGTTACCATTTTTGTGGTAAGAACACTTTACATCCATTCTCTTATCATTTTTCAAGATTAATTGTAATCTTGTAACTATAGTTACTATGTTGTGCAATAAGTCTCTTGCACTAATTCCCCCTATTTAACTGAAATTTTGTATCCTTTGACCAGTGTCTCTGCAACCACCCTAGCTCCTGTTAACCACCATTCTACCCTCTACTTCTTTTTTTGAGACGGAATTTTGCTCTTATTACCCAGGCTGGAGTGCAATGGTGCAATCTCGGCTCACCACAACCTCCGCCACCTGGGTGTAAGCGATTCTCCTGCCTCAGCCTCCCCAATAGCTGGGATTACAGGCATGTGCCACCACACCCAGCTAATTTTGTATTTTTAGTAGAGACGGGGTTTCTCCATGTTGATCAGGCTGATCTCAAACTCCCAACCTCAGGTGATCTGCCCACCTCAGCCTCCAAAAGTGCAGGGATTATAGGCGTGAGCCACCGCGCCCAGCTACCTTCTACTTCTATGAGGTCAACCATTTATATATATGTACCACATTTTATTTATCCATTCAACCATTGATAAGTGCTTAGGTTGATGCCATATCCTGGCTTTTGTGAATAATGCTGCAATGAACCTGGGAGTGCAGATATCTCTTTGACACACTGATTTCATATCCTTTGGATATAAGCCCAGTAGCAGGATTGCTGGAGCATATGTAGTTCTAATTTTAACTTTTTGCAGAACCTCCAAACTGTCTTCCATAATAGCTGTACTAACTTACATTCCTACCAAGAATATGCAAAAGTTCCCTTTTTTTCACATCCTTGCCAACTTGTTATCTTTTGTCTTGTTGGTAATAGCCATTCTAACAGGTGTGAGGTGATATCTCATTGTGGTTTTAATTTGCATTTCCCTAGTAACTACTGATGTTGAGAATTTTTTCATATATCTGCTGGCCATTTGCATGTCTTCTTTTGAAAACTGTCTTTTCAGGCTCTTTGTCCATTTTTAATTGGGTTGTTTTCTTGCTTTTGAGTAGAGTTCCTTAGATAGTAACCCCTTATCAGATCTACAGTTTATAAATATTTTTTTCTCCATTGTTTCTTCACCCTATTGTTTCTTTTGCTGTGCAGAAGCTTTTTAGTTTCATGTAATTTCATTACTATACTTGTGCCTTTGTCACTGTGCTTTTGAGGTCATATCCAAAAAAATCATTGCCCAGACCAATGTCATGGAGCATTTTCTCTATGTTTTCAGCTGGTCCCCTATTCAGAGCTACATGTTATTAGTGAAGACTGTGAACTGTATTATATTCTCCTTAGCTGGTATATTTCAGTGTACAATTTAGTTATTGAAAATCATCTTTTTTTCCTCTGAAATGATAATTTAGCTGGGTATATCATTTTTGGGTTGTAGTCCTTTTCTTTTATTGGTCTACAGATTTGTGCCCACTTTTTTCTAGCTTCTGGTATTGCAGATGAGAATTCCAGAGCCACCTTGATTTTTTTTCCTTTGTAGGGAATTCATTCTTTACAGCTGGAAGCTTGTAAACTGAGGTTTAAAAAAAATTACATTTTCTTAATTTTGTCAAGATATCTGATGTCTTTTATACATTTATATTTTTTATTGCACTTTAGGTCTAGGGTACATGTGCAGATCATGCAGCATTGTTGCATAGGTAGATACATGGCAACGTGGTTTGCTGCCTCCATCCCCCATCACCTATATCTGGCATTTCTCCCCATGTTATCCCTCCCAAACCTCCCCACCCCTGACTATCCCTCCCCTATTCACCACCAACAGACCCCAGTGTGTTGTGTTTCCCTCCCTGTATCCATGGTGTCCTCATTGTTCAATACCCACCTGTGAGTGAGAACATGCAGTGTTTGATTTTCTGTTTTGTGTCAGTTTGCTGAGAATGATGGTTTCCAGATTCATCCATGTCCCTACAAAGGACATAAACTCATCATTTTTTTATGGCTGCATAGTATTCCATGGTGTATATGTGCCATATTTTCCTTGTCCAGTCTATCATCGATGGGCATTTGGGTTGGTTCCAGGTCTTTGCTATTGTAAACAGTGCCGCAGTGAACATACGTGTGCATGTGTCTTTATAATAGAATGATTTATAATCCTTTGGATATATAACCAGTAATGGGATTGCTGGGTCAAATGGAATTTCTATTTCTAGGTCCTTGAGGAATCGCCAAACTGTCTTCCACAATGGTTGAACTAATTTACACTCCCACCAACAGTGTAAAAGTGTTCCTATTTCTCCACATCCTCACCAGCATCTGTTGTCTCCAGATTTTTTAATGATCCGCATTCTAACTGGAGTGAGCTGGTATCTCAGTGTAGTTTTGATTTGCATTTCTCTAATGACCAGTGATGATGAGCATTTTTTCATATGTTTTTTGGCCTCATAAATGTCTTTTTTTGAAAAGTGTCTGTTCATATCCTTTACCCACTTTTGAATGGGTTTGTTTGTTTTTTTCTTGTAAATCTGCTTTAGTTCTTTATAGTTTCTGGATATTAGCCCTTTGTCAGATGGATAGATTGCAAAAATTTTTTTCCCATTCTCTTGGTTGCCGATTCACTCTAATGATGGTTTCTTTTGCAGTACAGAAGCTCTGGAGTTTAATCAGGGCCCATTTACCTATTTTGGCTTTTGTTACCAATGCTTTTGGTTTTTAGTCATGAAGTCCTTGCCTATACCTATGTCCTGAATCGTTTTGCCTAGGTTTTCTCCTAGGGTTTTTATGGTGTTAGGTCTTATGTTTAAGTCTTTAATCTATCTGGAGTTAATTTTAGTGTAAGGTGACAGGAAGGGGTCCAGTTTCTGCTTTCTGCACATGGCTAGCCAGTTTTCCCAACACTATTTATCAAACAGGGATTCCTTTCCCCATTGCTTGTTTTTGTCAGGGTGTCAAAGATCAGATGGTTGTAGATGTGTGGCGTTGCCTCCAAGGCCTCTATTCTGTTCCATTGGTCTATATCTCTGTTTTGGTACCAGTACCATGCTGTTTTGATTACTGCAGGCTTGTAGTATTGTTTGAAGTCAGGTAGTGTGATGCCTCCTGCTTTGTTCTTCTTGCTTAGAATTGTCTTGGCTATGTGGGCTCTCTTTTGGCTCCATATGAAGTTTAAGGTGGTTTTTTTCCAGTTCTGTGAAGAGGGTCATAAGTAGCTTGATGGGGACAGCGTTGAATCTATAAATTACTTTGGGCAGTATGGCCATTTTCACAATATTGATTCTTCCTAAGCATGAGCATGGAATGTTTTTCCATCTATTTTTGTCGTCTCTTATTTCCTTGAGCAGTGGTTTGTAGTTATCCTTGAAGAGGTCCTTTACATCCTTTGTTAGTTGTATTCCTAGGTATTTTATTCTCTTTGTAGCAATTGTGGATGGCAGTTCGTTCTTGATTTGGCTCTCTTTAAGTCTGTTATTGGTGTATAGGAATGCTTGTGATTTCTGCACATCGATTTTGTATCCTGAGATCTTGCTGAAGTTGCTTATCAGTTTAAGGAGATTTTGGGCTGAGATAATGGGGTCTTCTAAATATACAATCATGTCATCTGCAAATAGAGACAATTTGACTTCCTTCTTTCCTGATTGAATACCCTTTATTTCTTTTTCTTGCCTGATTGCTCTGGCTAGAACTTCCAATACCATATTGAATAGGAGTGGTGAGAGAGGGCATCCTTGTCTAGTGCCAGATTTCAAAGGGAATGCTTCCAGTTTTTGCCCATTCAGTATGATATTGGCTGTGGGTTTGTCATAAGTAGCTTTTATTATTTTGAGATACGTTCTGTCGACACCTGGTTTATTGAGAGTTTTTAGCATAAAGAGCTGTTGAATTTTGTCGAAGGCCTTCTCTGCATCTATTAAGATAATCATGTGGACTTTGTCTTTGGTTCTGTTTATGTGGTGGATTATGTTTATGAAGACTAAAGGATATCTGATGTCTTTTTTTGTTCTCTCTCATCACTTATTCTTCTTGGGAGCTCTTTCAATGAAGGTCTAAACCTTTTCTCAGCTCAGGTATATTTTCTTCTAATATTTGTCTAATTGTTATTTCTCCTCCTTTTTTCCTCTTTTTTGGATTATCTAATAATGGCATGTGATTGACCTCCCTATCTTTCTTCCTTTTTTTTTTTAGACAGTCTTGCTCTGTCACGCAGGCTAAAGTTCAGCAATGTAATCTCAGCTCACTGCAGCCTCCGCCTCCCAAGTTCAAGCAATTTTCCTGCCTCACCCTCCTAAGTAGCTGGGATTACAGGTGCCCGCCACCATGCCGCCTGGCTAATTTTTGTATTTTTTTTAGTAGGGGTGGGGTATCACCATGTTGACCAAGCTGATCTTGAACTCCTGGGCTCCAGTGATCCGCTGGCCTCAGCCTCTCAAAGTGCTGGTCTTATAGGAGTGAGCCATTGTGCCGGGCCTGACCTCTCATTCATTGTCTTATCTTTTCATTTCTCCTTTTCTTTCTTTTTTTTTTTTTTTTTTCCAATTCTTAGAACTGTTCTTGGCATGTAGTAGGTGCTTAATAAGTACTTGTTTTTTTGTTTCTGTCATATACTTTGTTTGTGTGTAATCTTCAAGGTTACTAATTCAGGCTTGACTGATAATTCAGGGAGACTTGTTAATTATTGTTTTATTTCCCTCCCCACCCTACCCTGTTTTGTTTTGTTTAAGCACTTGCAGAAATTGCTAAATATTGGAGTTCTAGAGAGGCTTCCACTAGAAACTTTTTAAAAAATGTTTATTCAACTGGTATTTGTCAAGCCTTATTCACAGTGTATATCAGTGAATCTATTATGAAGGCAGTGATTACCTATAAGTTCTCTCCAATGCCTTGTACATTTTATATCTTTTCCTTCCATGCTGTCTTGGCTAACAATATATGTCCTTTAGTCACCTAAGGTACTTGTATCCTGCCATATTTCAAAGAATACTTAGGCCATTTGTTCACTTCAGTTTGATTCCATTTTTAACTAGTCATCATAGTATATCTATGAAATGCCTAGTTTTAAAAAATATGTAGAAATAATAAATGCAAGTTTTATTAACATAGCCATAAACCTATTTTTAACCAGAAGCCGAAAATTCACATCATAGATCAGCTTGACCTTCATACTTGCTACCAAGCCTTTACTTTAGAATTAAGGAAACATCTTAATAGAGAAAAAAAGGGAACACCCTTCAACTGAGGTGTTCCTTGTGTACAGTTTATACTAAAAAGCCCCATTTAAACTAGATTTTAAAACCTTTATACAGTTCTCTAAAGACAAAACTTTAAACTGTACCAATTATAACAATAGATAAACTTCAAAATGAAGCTCTTCAGTAAGAGACACATAGGCTTATAGAGCTCATATTGGTGAGAGAGACACCATTAGCTTTATTATTTAAAATCGAAATGAGATGATGGTAGAAAAAAAATTGCATCAGCAAACTAATCTCAATTATTTTTCAAAGCAAAATCACTATTTCACGATGGAAAGGAAGAATTCAAATTAGATATTTAAATAAGATCTACATAGTTTTAATTCTGAAATATTTCATTACTGTTAAGTAACATAGTAATACTTTATTTCTATAAAAATGATACTAGTGAAGATGAGAAAAGCTAAAAACATTTCTGTGAATTCTATAATTTTTATAAACAAATACTTCAGTAAATTTCCATTCTTTTAATTTCAGATTTTCCATGTTCAGGTGCTAATTGTTGAGCCTGAACCAAAAAACTCATCATTAAAGCAGTAAACTTAAAATCAATCCAACTATGCCAGAAATGGAATGACAAGAAGCCCAGCACAATTAGAATTTTGCCTGTCAAAAAATATAGCAGGAAAGCTAATTACAGAAAGGAAAACAATCACTTTGCTTTCTATTGTGATGAATTTTCTGGACATCGGAAGGTTAAATCTAGTGTTCAGGACAGTGCTAGTTCTTCTGTTTTGACTCTGGAAAAGTATTAAATTCCGGGAAGAAACCTAATGAAGTTGAATTGTAAATATGTTTTTTCTTTCTTCTTTGCAAAGCATATGTGTGTAGTTCTTAAAGTGCTACCTAGAATCACTGTAGTAAACCTCCTTGGTGCTTAAAATTATTACAAATCATTTATTATAATACAAGTTTATCTATGTTGCTAGCTCTGTCAGCAACATCCTCAGATACAGAAGGCATGCTTCTTTTGCTGCCAAGAGGTTTTTTGTTTTTTGTTTTCATTAAAAGTAATGACAAAAACCGCAATTACTTTTGCACCAACCTAATATTAGACAATTAAAATTTCAGAGGAAAGGGAATAAATAAAACAACTATGTTGTGAATTCTCTTAGTTCTCTGTTTGTAGGAATCTTCAGGTCCCTATGTCCTTTTGACTGACTGCTCCTCATGGAGATACTGGTAAACTTTGTGCTAGTGGATCGATATAGGTTTCTGAGTTCATGCTCTCCTGAGGCTTGGAAATAAGTGGGTGTCACTGTCTCAACCTGTTAGTTATTCTGTCTCTAAAAACACAATTAATTCAATGTTAAGACTAAGTTTATTAAGCTGCTCATGTTTTTATGCCTTGACAGTTTGTTAATGGTGGTTGCGTGCGTTTTACAGAACTTCTGGCCAGGCAGCTCAAGGGCCTGGCCCATGGCTTGTTCTCTTGGCATTGCTAGTCAGAATTTTGTTTTGTTTTGTTTTTGAGACAGAGTTTTGCTCTTGTTGTCCAGGCTGTGGTACAATGGCACGATTTTAGCTCACTGCAACCTCTGCCTCCTGAGTTAAAGCGATTCTGCCTCAGCCTCCCAAGTATTTGGGATTACAGGTGTGCGCCACCATGCCCGGCTAATTTTGTACTTCAGTAGAGGCGGGATTTTGCCATTTTGGCTAGGCTGATCTCAAACTCCTGACCTCAGATAATCCATCTGCCTTGGCCTCCCAAAGTGTTGGGATTACAGGCGTGAGCCACTGCAGCCAGCCTGTAGTCAGCTCTTTAAGGCAACAATTTATTGGCTCAGGTGATTGGACAAGCCACTTCTCTTTTGTTCATTTCATCCTTTGTGGCAAGGATTAGCAACAGTACTGAAGGCCTGTCAACACCTTCTGTAAAAACACCAGCAGGAGCAGAAGAGCTGCCTCTCCCATATGGCTCAGACACTTAACTCCAGCTTCTCTACATTCTGCGTGATGGTATCATCCACTGTTTTGTAAATATGTATATTTTCTAAATAAATACACTGTTCAAGGTTGTGCTAAAACAAAGAACATTCCTAATAAGTCTTTGAGAACTGAGTTATTAACTTTTTATTGTACTGTTGTAATGGTTTCTTATAAATATTATATATGCAAAATTCTATAAGATTGCTATGGAACAAATTATTAGAATAACTCAGTGATGATCACTATGGGCATTAAAGAATGGTAAGATTATTTTTAAAATCATAATAGTTTTATAAAGAAATAAAGATGTCTGGGTGCAGTGGCTCACACCTGTAATCCCAGCACTTTGGGAGGCCAAGACAGGAGAATCACTTAAACCCAGAAGACAGATATTTCAATGAGCCGAGATGGCACCACTGCTCTCCACCTTGGGTGATGGAGTGAGACTCTGTCTCAAAAAAAAAAGAAAAGAAAAAAAAAAGAAAGAAATTTTAAAAGACAGTGGACTGGAAATCAAATAGCCTGAGTCTATCTTAGGTCGCTACCAAGGAAACATGCATTTGGATATTTTTTACCTTCTTTTTTTCATTAGTTAAAAATGAGGGAAGGGGACAGAAAACTGGAATAGAAAATTATTAAGGTTAATTCCTGCTCTAAAATCACATATTGTCATATTTAGAAAGCATTTAAAAATTGTATACATAAATAATTAGAGGCTTATGTTCAAAACTAATTAAAGTTCATTGAAGGCAGGGGTAGAGTATTATTATAAAAGTTTCATGAATTATCTTAATACTGAATGAACACTTCTAATAGAATGAACATGTGGTTTTGCCTGAATTACACTTTTAAAGTAATGTTTCCAACAGAATTATTACAGAGCCATCATTGATTAGCTATTTGATTTTGCAAGTTTCTTCATTTGTAGAAAGGGAATAAATTATGCCTTACAAAGTTATAAGAATAAATTAAATAAAGTTCTGAAATATAACAATCATTCAGCCAATAGAACTCCTTTTACTTAAAAAATCTCAGGATTATTGGGCTCTGAGCTCTTGTAAAAATTCACTTAAATTTCACCTTCTCCATGACATGACCTGCTTATTTAGTCTTTCTCTCCCTTCTAAAATATATACTCCATGAGCACAGAGATTTTTGTTCATATTGCTCTCCAGCACCTGGAACACTGCTTAGCAGATAGTTGATGCCAAAAAATGTATAAATTTTTTTTTTAATTGATCAGTGAACAACGCAATTACGAAGCACTTAACTATGGACCAATAACGCTACTTCACAATTCACAAATGATTAAGTTCTTAATTGGTTATTTTTTTCTGTAATTTATGATGTATGAATTTTTTAAAGTATTATTAAATACTATGTTGATAAGCTGCGTATCACAATAATCTTTTAGTTTTTCTTCCCACAGAATGACAGAGGGTCCTGTTCTCAAAGTTGCTATTAGTCTGTACACCCAACATAGATCCTCCCTGCATCTTTCTAGTGTCCTCTGTGGGGCTTAGTAATTTTTTCCTGTAGACGGGTTATATTGAGACTTGCCTTGTGACTCTCAACAGCTAAACAAAAGTAAGAGAACTTTAGGAAATCTGGAGTTCAGATTTTTTTGGAAGATCTTTACGTTTAGTCTGTTCTCATTTGGTAATATTATGGTTAGACTGAATTTCTCCATTGCCCTTGACTCTAAAGTTCTGGACTTTCTGCTCTTGTTTTCATCCATTATGGAAAAATGACAAATAGTTCTGGAAATTCTATGTTTCAGGTCACTGATTACCTTTGTACCCAGAAAAAAATACAGGAAACATAAGATGAAGGCTCACAATCTCAAATGCTCACAAAGGGCAGGAGGACATGGTAAATTAATGAAGGAGTGGGGGTAGCAAGAATCAAATATAAGAATTATGTTTTTTATTTGTATTGTACTCTGGTATAAGCATATAACATAGTAACTATATTAGAGATTACATTTTCTGATATGAAATTCAACTATCCAATCAAAAATAGGTATTTTGATTATATTTTTCTTCAATAATTATTTTTGTCTTGAATCAGAGAAATGCGACAGTTTTTTTCCACCCTATTTGGGATCAGTATTTTATTCCAATATATATATAAGTGTTTCACAGATACGGTTTTTCTAAAACAGATTTCCTTGCTCAGCTTTTTTTGTTGTTGTTGTTTTCATACATTTAAAATATCTACCTGGGCTGGGCATGATGGCTTACGCCTGTAATCCCAGCATGATCTTGGCTCACTGCAACCTCTGCCTCCCATGTTCAAGCGATTCTCTTGCCTCAGCCTCCTGAGTAGCTGGGATTATAGGTGCATGCCACCACGCCTGGCTAATTTTTATATTTTTAGTAGAGATGGGGTTTCACCATGTTGGCCAGGGCTGGTCTCAAACTCCTGACCTTGGGTGATCTGTCTACCTCGTCCTCCCAAAGTGCTGGGATTACAGGCATGAGCCACCATGCCTGGCCTTATTATTATTAATATTAGTTGAAAAAAGGCAAACTAATCCCAGTTTCTTCACTTTTATAAACTTTAAAATCAAATAACTATTTTGGAATTCAATTCTTAGCTCCCCAAGGGGTAAATACCACTTAAATTTCTGGAAAATAACTTCTGCACATGAAAGGCCAGATTTTTTTCAGGCTGAATTTCCCAAAGACACAATTTGGCTAGAAATTAGATCAATAAAATTATTATGAACATAGTTGCATAAAAATACAGTAAATGTAACGGGTTATGAACAGACACTGATTTGTGTAACCAGTTATAAACATACTTGCAGAGAAATAGAGTGTACATAATATCAACCAAAGTCACAATTTTTGACTAAATCTTTAGCTAACGCTTGCTTTAGACAACACAAACCAATTTCTTACAACTATCCAAGAAAATCTCTTCAGTTTCCTATCTCTTCTATTGTGCACAATTTATCAAGTAAACATTTAAGAGGATGAACTACTACATTCATAACATGTTTTCTTTTTTTTTTTTTTCAGTTAAACATTACTCCTGCTGAATTATGAAACAAACACGTCATATGACTTGTGCAAACTGCCTCTATAGGTTTGCATTTTGTAAACCAAGTTCAGTGTTAACATTGACTTGCTGGAGTACCTCCTGCAGTCCTGTTTATAAGCACTTCACTCAACACACAAAAATGATTTCCTGATGTACCCACTGCGGTCACAATGTTCAAAAGTTATTCAAGGCCAGTCACAGTTGCTCACACCTGTAATCTCAACACAGAGAGTCTAAGGTGGGAGGATTACTTGAGGCCAGGAATTTGAGATGTTCCTGGTGAACACAGCAAAACCGTGTCTTAAAAAAAGTTTTTAAAAAGTTATTCAGGTCAGATTCGGTGGTTCACACCTGTTATCCCAGCACTTTGGGAGGCTGAGGCAGGTGGGTCACGTGAGGTCAGGAGCTTGAGACCAGCCTCATCAACATGGCAAAACCCCATCTCTACTAAAAATACAAAAATTCACTGGACTTGGTGGCACCTACCTGTAATCCCAGCTACTCAGGAGGCTGAGATAGGAGAATCATTTGAACCTGGGGGGTGGAGGTTGCAGTGAGCCAAGATCATGCCATTGCATTCCAGCCTGGGTGACAAGACTGCAATTGTCTCAAAAAAAAAAAAAAAGTTATTCAAATACTTAAAACCTTTCTGATACTACAAATGACTATAACTACCTGGGTGGTATTTACATCTTTTATATCTCTACTCTTATTAGCTTAAAAA
Source organism: Cebus imitator (assembly GCF_001604975.1). NCBI lineage: Eukaryota > Metazoa > Chordata > Mammalia > Primates > Cebidae > Cebus > Cebus imitator. The sequence goes on along the minus strand of NW_016107570.1, from coordinate 2,036,803 downwards.
AAAAAAGCTACAAATAATTTAACCTTTTCATGAAACTCTGTATAAGTCCCTTCGCCCCAGCTTCACCATACTAAGAAATACTATAGCTGATTAAACTTATATTTGCAAATATTAGTTTCTGTTGAGGACACCATTTTTGTTGCAATCAACCATTTTATAAACCCGTCATTGGCACAAGTGTTTCATGCCATGAAAATGTTTTCATTAAATATATTTTGCACCATTACCACATATTGTATTTGCATAAAAAGAATCTGCTGTAATTCTAGTCTCTGCTTTCAATTCATTTAGTTTTTAATTAAGTTTGTCATTACATGCCTTTACTAATCTGGTCATACTTCTTACTGTCTTTATTTCAAAATAGCTTCCTAAATTATGTACAATTGGTGCATCATAGTTGGTGTGCACTATTAGTCATGCAGGAACAATCTGTACTTCCACAAGACATGTGCTCTTCATCTTTTGAAACACATGGCTGTGCCAGTCTCTCACTGTCCCATTTATAATAAAGAGAAAAACTATATTGTGATGTGATGATAAATGGCAGCTCCCTATCAGTGTCAGGAAGACATTAGGTAGTGGTGAGAATTATGACACACTTAAGAACACCTGCCTAGTGGTAATGGCTTTCATGAATTAGAAGTAGGTTTATCTGAAAACCCAAAATAACATAGCTACAATAAAATATAAATTAAGTTTCTTTTGATAAAACCCAGGAAGGTTGTCCTCAGTTGGTATGCTGGTTCCAAGATCATCAGGAACCTAGGCTCTATCAGATTACTCCTGCACCCTCTCTCAACAGCTTCCTCCTTGTGGTACAAGGTGATTGCTCTAACCATTGTATCCACATTCTAACCCAACAAGAAAGAGAAGAAGGAAGAAGGCATACTCCCTTTCTTTGGGAACACTTCCCAGAGGTTTCACACACCATTTTCACTGACATCCTATTGGCCTGAACTCCTGGTCACACCTAACTGAAAAGGAAGCTATCTTTATTCCAGGTGGCCATGTCCTAAGCCAGAAACTGAGAGTTCCATTACTGTTCCCAAAAAAGAAAACAGAGACTTGGGAGCAATCAACAGTTTATGCTATTTGACTACTCAGCTCTAGCTAACTTACACCATGTGGGAATGTGGGCCTATTGTGGCTACAAATGCTCATTATTCAAAGAGAAATGAAAAATTCATATTTTTATATGAAACCATGAAATATTTAGATGTTAACAAGAAATTCAAAAAATTGTCATAGCCTAGACAATTCATAAATCCAATAAATCCTAGGGTTGGAAAGACCCTTAGTTACTAAGGAAACAGTTTTACCGGCTCAAATTCATCTATTGAATCATTCATTCGCAAGCTGAGCACCAACGAAGTGCCTGTGAATAAAACAGACCACATCCTTGCCTGTGCTCAAACATTTCCCTCGAGAGTAGATGTTTATTAGCATGAATTTAAAGTTGTGACTGCAGATATGGGCATAGAGTAAGAAAGATGCAGTCTTTAAAACCTGTGCTTATATGGCCTTATTATACTGAAGTGGAGGAAAAAGACAATGTAAATTTGTAAAATAAGGTATATTACTGAAATTACAAAGGAGGAAAAAAGGCAGAGAAAAGGAATGGGAAGTGGGAGTAGGGAATAGCATTAAAATTTTAGATGGAGTATCCAGGAAAAGCTTCACTGGTGAATCTTGAGTAATGACCTCAAGGAAGTGAGGGATTCCTACCCAGCAGATATCTGAGGAAAGAGCATTGCAGACAAAGGGAGTATCAAGTATAAAGGCTGTGAGATAAGACCAGAATGGCATGTCCAAGGATCAACAAAAAAGCCAAATGGAGAAGGATAATTAGGGGGATAGTGGTAACAGATTACCTCAGGTCAAGAAGGGCCTTGTAGGTAACTATAGGGCTGACAGGAATCCATTGGAGGGTTTTGGGCAGAGGAGAGACATAATCTGACTTTGGTGTTAACAGGGGAACTCTGGTGTCAGAGTGGGGATTGGCTGAAGGCAAGTGCTATGTCTGATTGTTTCTGTCTCCCCTAAATCCATAAGTTGAAACCTAATCAGCAATATATTAGGAGGTAGGGACTTTAGGAGGTGATTAGGTCATGAGAACAGAGTGCTGCCTTTTCCCCTTCCACCACATGAAGACACAGCACGAAGGCACCACTATGAACCAAACAGCTAACTAGTCCTGACCAGGCACCAACTATGCTAGTGTCTTGATCTTGGACTTCTCAGCCTCCAGAATTGTAAGAAATACATTTCTGTTGTTTAGAAGCCACCCAGTATATTTTGTTATAGCAGCCCAAAGAGACTAAGGGAACAATAAGCAGAATCAAAGAAATCAGTTAAGAGGCTATTGAAATATTCCAAGCAAAAGGCGATGGTGGCAGTACCAAGATGGTCACAGTGGAGATGATGGGAAGTGGTTTTAGATATATTTTGAAGAGTTGGCAGAGAGGAAGAGAAGAGTCAAAGATGACTCCAAGGATTTTGGCCTGAGTAACCAAAAGAATAGAGTTGCCATTGAATAAGGTAGAGAAGACTACAAGAAGGGGAAATACCAGTGGATGTGTTTTGGACATTTAAGCTTGAGATACAAATTAGTAATCAAAAGGTGGGGCCCAGTGGGTACTCAGGGATACAAATCTGGAGTTCAAGAAAGAGATACAAGCTGGAAAACACATTTGGGAATTATGACTATAGAGATGGAATTTAAGCCTTTACGTGATCTGAGTAAAGATAGATGAGAGAAGACAGCTAAGAACTGAACCTTGGAGCACTCCAAAATTTAGAGTGCAGGTGGAAGATGAGGGAAAAACTGGTGAAGAGCCTGAAAAAGAATTTCCAGAAAAAGAAGAGGAGCAAGGCAAGCATGGTATCTCTGATGTCAAGTAAATGCAGCATTTCAAGAAAACCATAATCAACTGTATCAACTGATGATGACAGGTCAGCTAAGATGAGGACTAAGAAGTGACCGCTGGCTCATACTTGCAACAACTACATCAGCCCCTAGTCCTGGAAGAGGAGCAAATTTCTCCAGAAAGTTTTTCACTGCCAGAACCAGTTTAAATTAGGAGTTTCTCTTTAGTGTTCCTTTGGCATACTTTGCTTATCTATATAATAGTACTTGATTTAAAAAAAAATTATTATTGTTTGCCAAGGACTACTCTAGATGGGCAATTAAAAAAAGGTGGGGGGGTCAAAAATTCTTATGACGCTTTCATTTTAATTGGGGTGTGGAGAAGGGTAGACGATAAACAATATTCAGAGAAAATGTGTATAGTATGTTAGATGATGAGTACCATGTAGAAAAATAACGTAGAAGAGAAGGATAGGGAATGTGAGGAGTTTTAGTTTTAAATAGCATGCTCTGGAAATGCCTTTCTCAGCAAACACCAGTAGGATTTAAGAGAGCAAGCCAGGTGGGTATTTGGGAGAAGAGCATTCCAGGCAGAGGGTCAAGCACAGAAGCCCTGAGGCAAAAGCATGCCTGCTGGGTCCAAGATATAGCAAGGAAATCTGTGCAGCTGTATCAGACTGAGCAGAAAGAGTATAAGAGATAATAAGGAGAGGTGGAAGATCTCAAAGGCTCTTGTAGGTGATTGACAAGACTTTGGCTTATTCTCTTAAACAAATGGAAAGCGTGGAGGATTTAGCAGAATGTCCTGAGGTCAGTCTGGACACTGTTTTGATAATGAACTCTAAGGGCAGAGGTCAGCAACAGAAGCAGGGAGCAAGAGGCTATTGTAATAATCAAGGTAAAGTTAGGAAAACTAGCCCATTAAGGAAGAATGCCAAGAGGTTGCCCAGCCTTACCTAGCAAAATATCAATGAGAGGCCAAAGGAAGAGCTAACCATTTCCTGCTTTCTGCAGGGTGGGACTGTAAAGCCTTCTCTGAGTACTATCTTCTCTGAATATTTTATTACTTGAGGTGGGCTAACTGTTGTAACAGATTAACTACAAAGTTTCAGAGGCTTCATGCAACATAAATTTGTTTATAATTCCTATAAGATCCTTCCCCTCCACAGGGTAATTTGAGAACTCAGAATCCTTTCCATCTTCACCACATTCCACCACATTCTGCATATAAGGCTTCCTTCAGAGAAAGAGCATACAGGATTTCACTTGGTAAGTGTAAACGAGCCAGGCCTGGAAAGGACAAGCAGCGCTTGCTCAAATTCCATTGACCAGAATTCACTCTCATGGCCACTCCTAAACTGTAAGGAAGACTGGGAGATATAATCCAGTTGTGTACCCAGGAGAAAGAGAAAACAGATCTAGGGAATAGCTAGCAATCATCTGCTATAATTGAGTGGCCATGCTTTTCATTTCTACTCAGGAGACGGAGGTTGCAATGAGCTGAAATCATGCCACTGCACTCTAGCCTGGGTGTCAGAGCAAGATAATATCTTAAAAAAAAAAAAAAAAAAAAGCTGGTACAGTGGCTCATTCCTGGAGTCTCAGCTACTTGCCTGAGGATCACCTGAGTCCAGGAGTTTGAGGCTGCAGTGAGCTATGACTGCACCACTGCACTCTAGCCTGGGTGACAGAACAAGACCCTGTCTCTTAATAAAAAAAACAAAAACAACAACAACAAAAAAAAACCTGATCATTTCTATGCCCATCACTGTTTTCACTTACAATAACTCTTTTCTTAAGCTTTCTGAACAAGTCTAACTTTCATCATCCCAATCTAGAAAAAAACAGCTGAAACAAATGAGCTGTAACTAAATGACTAACAAACTTTGCTTTGGGGGATATGGCACAGCTTCTTTATCCTCATTTCCTAGAATGCTTTATCTGCACAATTGCTTAAAAGTAGATGGGGAACTCATCTTAAATGCATTAAATGGATATATAAAACCAAGAACAAGAGAGATAAAAGATACCATTTTTTTGCAGAGTCAGCTCTTGATGATCTGTGCCAAAGAAAAAGAAATACGAGTAATATAAAGCAATTTACAATTTCTTTTCTTCACTTAAGAAATCAATCATGGCCTGGTGCAGAGGCTCACGCCTATAATCTCCTCACTTGGGAGGCTGAGGCAGGCAGATCACAAGGTCAAGAGTTCAAGACCAGCCTGACCAACCTGGTGAAACCACATCTCTACTAAAAATACAAAAAACAAAACAAAACAAAACAAAAAACATAGCCAGGCATAGTGGCATGCACCTGTAATCCCAGCTACTAAGGAGGCTGCGGCAGGAGAATCGCTTGAATCCAAGAGGTGGAGGTTGCAGTGAGCAGAGACTACGCATCGCACTCCAGCCTGGCCAATATGGCAAAACCCCATCTCTACTAAAAATACAAAAATTAGCTGAGCATGGTGGTGCATGCCTGTAATCCCAGCTACTTGGAGGCCTAGGTGGGAGAGTTGTTTGAACCTGGGAGGTGGAGGTTACAGTGAGCAGAGATCACACTGTGTCACTGCACTCCAGCCTGGGTGACAGAGCGAGACTCCATCTAAATATATATAAATATATACAATCCCCAGTGCCTCATTTTGCTTACCACAATTTTATTAGGTAGGGTAGCAGTGCTATGGTCTGAATGATTCTGTCCTTCTAAATTCATATGTTCAAACCTAATCACTAATGTGATGATATTAGGAGGGAGGGCCTTTCAGAGATGATTAGATCATGATGATAGGAGCCTTCAAGAATGGTATTAGTGCCTTTATAAAAGAGACCCCAGAGTGCCCTTTTCATAAAGAGAAAGAGCCATCAGGGCTGGGGATCATTCCTATAATCCTAGCACTTTGGGAGGCCAGGGTGGAAGGTTGGCTTGAAGCTAGGAGTTGGAGACCAGCCTGGACAAAATGGTGAAACCCCACCCCTACAAAAAAATACAAAAATTAGCTGGGTGTGGTGCTGTATGCCTGGGGTCCCAACTGCTTAGGAAGTTGAGGTGGGAGGATTGCTTAAGCCCAGGAAGTTGAGGCTGTAGTGAGCTGTAATTGGAGCTGCACTCCAGCCTGGGTGACAGAGTGAGACCTGGACAAGAAAGAAAGAAAGGGAGGGAGGGTGGGAGGGAGAAAAACAAAAGAAAGAAAGAGCCATCGATAAATCAAGAAGGACTGCACCAAATACTGAATGTGCTAGCTGCTTGATCTCGGGTTTTCCAGCCTCAAGAACTGCGAGAAATACATTTCTACTATTTACAAACTACTCAGTTTGTGATATTTTGTGGAAGCAGCTTGATCAGACTAAGACAAGAGGTCTTTTGGAAATATTCAAAACCTATACAAAATTTAAGAGCTGGGCATGATGGCACATGCCTTTAGTCCCAGATACTCAGGAGGCTGAGGTAGGAGGATTGCTTGAGCCCAGGAATTTGAGGTTGTGGTACACTATGATTACACCTGTGAATAGCTGATACACTCTAGCCTGGGCAACATAGTGAGACTCCATCTCTAAAACAAATATTTTTCTAACAGAGTATCGTACAATACACAAAATCTAATATGTAAATCCTAATGTTTTTATAAAATCTTATAAAATGTGATAGCCTATTAATAAAAATGTTCTTTGTTTTCTTCTTACCCCAAATTGATAAGCCTTTCAATCACTACACTAAAAATGTAATGATTATCCAAGAAAGTAATCATCCAGGATTGGTAATAAATTATACAGGTTATATCTCCAAAACCAGGTTTATCTAGGGAATAAAAATAAAATATACAATGTGAAAAGACACAGATAAAACTCATTAAAATTCTTTCATTGGTTATTGTATTGCTATCCAAAGTACAGCTGGCCCTCTGTTGGAGGGGCCTTGAAATTTGTTTTTTAGCATTTAGCCTCAGTGATTATAAAAATTAAGCAAATTTGGGAAACACTAACCTAGCATAAATGAAACTCCTCCAGGAAGACAGAGCCTCCATTTGCGGAATTCTCATGTAAACCTATGAGGTACATTAGACATCAGTTAACTATCATTGTGTAAAAGTTAGCATAAAAAAGTTGAGTAACATGCACTGCAAATAACATACAGTGTCTAGTAACCAATTCCCAAAACTCATGAAAGTTACATGGAGTTTTAAATTGTAAATTTTTTCATGTTTTCTTGTTTCCATTAAATCACTAAAATACAGTTTTTCCTGATGATATATTATTTACCCATATAATAAAACATAAACTATGATAGTAGCTTTACCTACTTGCAAAGCAGTTTATTATCATGAAATGTAGGACATGAGAATTTTAACCAGATAGTATGTTAGATTTGGCCTTCACAAAACTGTGATACCAAGATAAACTGATTGAATAAACATTCAGATAATATAGTTGGCACAGAAAGCATTTTTATTATATCTGAAGTCAGATCAAACTTAATTTCATGATTATAATAAGTGGCAATTCTTCACAGTCAAAAATCATGGCATTCTTCACAGTATTTTCAAATAATTGTGATTTACAGGAAAATAATTATATTGATTGTTGTAATGAGATGTTCTCATTCTGTATCTCACATTGCCTTGGAGATATAAATTTTACATATATCTTAGATATGTGAACAGGATTACCAGAAAGAAAATGATTTTTCTGAAACTCATAGTTTGCATTTCAATCCACAAAGAAATAAAAAGGATGAAGACTTTAATTCTGGCAGGCTACAGCTACCTTGAGGTAAAGAAACAAGATGAGGGAATGGTTGATAATCACTTACTCAATTAACGTATCATATTGCAATTATGTTCCTCCTCTGATGATATCAGAGATATCATTATGAAATATATATAAAATAAACATAGGAAAACATTTTAAAGCATTTAAATATGAAACTCACGAAAGTACATTCCACAACTTTTCTAAATTTCTTTTTGCCATCTACATATTTATTTAGCACCCACTGTTTGTAGGCTAATATCCTAGGCACCACGCATATAAAGACAGATTAGACAAAATATCTCCCCTTTAGGGTTTATAGTTCAGCTGGGAAGGCAATGATAAATTTCAGAAGAGATAGGTCACATGTAAGGTATCTCAGCAACTCTGACAGAATCATATACAGTGTGTGTTAAGATGCACATTCCTTGGCTCACTCTCCAGATATAGTAAATCAGCATCTCAAAATAATTTTCAGGAACTTGCATAACATCCCAAGGACTGTGACTCTCAGTAAAGTTTGAGAATCACTGGTAAAAGTTAAACCCATATGATACTGACATAGAGTAAGAAGTTGACAGGGTTCAATTTTCTCTTAAAGAATGAAATACAGTGATGCTTGCTTCAGCAGCACATACACTAAAATTGGAATGATACAGAGAAGATTAGCATGGCCCCTGTGCAAGGATGACATGCAAATTCACGCAGTGTTCCATATTTTTAGACTGGACAGGGAAAATGTGACACATATACACCATGGAATACTATGCAGCCGTAAAAAACAATGAGTTCATGTCCTTTGTAGGGACATGGATGAACCTGGAAACCATCATTCTCAGCAAACTGACACAAGAAAAGAAAATCAAACATCACATATTCTCACTCATAGGCGGATGTTGAAAAATGAGAACACATGGACGCAGGGAGGGGAGCATCACACACTGGAGTCTGTAGGGGGGAACTAGGGGAGGGACAGCAGAAAGTGGGGAGTTGGGGAGGGATAACATGGAGAGAAATACCAGATACAGGTGATGGGGAGGAAGGCAGCAAACCACACTGTCATGTGTGTACCTATGCAACAATCTTACATGTTCTTCACATGTACCCCAAAACCTAAAATGCAATTGTATATATATATGTATAAATGAAATACAGTGAAAAAAATAAAATTGTAATTATTCACAATTCACAATGATATTGCCTCAATAAAATACCAAAGGCACTTTACAAATTACTAAGAGTTTAGTAAAGACAAAGGATTTACAACCATTAGACAAAAATTAACATTCTTATATTTAGAATTAGAAAATGTAACTTAAAAATACATATATCAGGCTAGGCACAGTGACTCATACCTGTAATTCCAGCATTTTGGGGGGCTGAAGAAGGCGGTTCTCTTGAAACCAGGGGTTTGAAACCAGTCTGGGCAACATTCCAAGGTCCTGTCTCTACAAAAAGTTAAAAAATTAGCCCCCTGTAGTGGTGCATGCCTGTAGTCCTAGCTACTCTGATGCTGAGGCTGGAAGACTGCTTGAGCTCAGGAGTTAAAGGCTGCAGTGAGCTGTGATTGGGTCACTGCACTACAGCCAGGGCAACAGAGTGAGAGACCCTGTCTATATTAAAACAAAAAGCAAACAAACAAAAAACATTGATAATATTGGCAATAATTATAAGGTTCCTAACAATAAGCATAATAAAATATGTGAAAGACCAATAAAGAGAAAATGAAAACTTCATTAAAAGAGAAGATTTACACAAATGGAGATATATGTTCATGGATGGGTTACCACAATATCGGAAAGATGACAGATTATTCCTAAATAAACTTAAGACAAAATAAAAATCCTGCCATAGCTTTTCATTGGAAACAAGAAAACAAGAAAGACAGCTGCTTTTCAAATGTACACAAAATAGTAAAAGAAAAAGAAATTATAAAGCAGAACACATAGACAGTGGAATGGAATTAAGAGCTTAAATACAGAACCCATGTGTATGGGATTTTAGCAAATGAGGGAAGGAGGGATAACCTCTTCCCTAGTCTCACTCTTGGTGCTCTTAGCCATTCTCATGCCTTTCAGTGTCATGTGGAAAGTGACTACACCCAAATTTATATTACTAGCCCACACCTCTCCTTCTTGACCTCCAGACTGGTGTAATCAACGACCTACTTGACATTCATTCCCATTTACCTATCCCATGGATAGGTAACAGGCATCTCAAATTAAAGCAATGCCAAACAACTCCTGACCTGTCCTTATCTCTACTTTGTCCTTTCACAGTTTTTCTTTTTCATTCAGTAAATGGCAATTCTTTTCTTCCAGTTACCCAAGGCAAAACACTGTGGAATCATCCTTGACTTCCTTTTTTTCTCTCTCATAGCCCATACCAAATTCTCAAGAAATCTTGTTGATACTACCTTCAGAATGTATTTTTTAAATCTTACCATTTTTCACTACTATCAACTTGGTCAAAGCCACCTTTATGTCTCATCTGGATTTTCCAAGAGCCTCCTGATTATCTATTGTCTTACTTCTGCCCTTTCTCTCTTCCTCCCTACCCCATGCCCTATTCTCAAAAAAAGTTGTCAAAATACTCTTTTTAAAATGTCAAAGGATGTCACTTCTCTACTCAAACTGCTTCCTTAACTCTGTGACCTCATTTCTTACTGTCCTTATGTCCCCCCTTACTGAAATTCAGCTGACCTCTCCTTTTTGCTGGTCTATGAATGGAACATCCCAGACCATGCCTGCAGGGCTTTTAGCCTTGCCATTCCCATTGAGTGGAATGCTGTTACCGGATAGGCACACAGGTGTATCACTTTACCTGTTCAAAATCTCGGCTGAAATTCCGCTCCACTGTGGCCTTCCCTGACCACTTTAACATTTAACATAACTCCCCACCTCCAGAAGTCCCTATTCCCTTCCCTTCTTTATTTTTCTTCATAGCACTTATCAAACCCTGAACACTACATTTTTTACTTCTTTATTCGTTTATTGTCTGTCATCTCCAACTAGAATGAATGTACAGTCCCTGAGAATGGGGAATTTGTTTTGTTATCTACTGAAACATCAGAGCCTGGAACATGGCAGCACTCCAGTATTTGTTAAATAAATGAATCCATTTGAACTTTTGCATTTTGAAATTTCATAAGTATATATAAATGGTAAATAGTGACAGGCTCAAAGTCAAGTATCATTAAGCAATTGTCTCCCATTCCCAAAAGACTTCCGAAATCTATTAAATGATCTCTTTTTAACTTTTATAAAAGCAAAGTTATCTAAAAGGAAGGAGAAAAGTTTTTTTGACTTTGAGATTCTTTGCAATTTAAGCTTTTTTTTTTTTTTCTTTTTTGCTTTCCTTTCAATGGACACTTTCAAAGTTTTACATAAAACATGAAAACCTCCTGTTCAATGTAGTAGGATTAAGCTGTTGAAGGTAATCCCTACATGTGAAGAAAACATGCTTCCGGCCCCTGATTTTTTTCTCCCTACCCATCCCCTCTGGTTGTCCTGATGCTCCCCGCCCGCTTTTGTGTTTCTTGATTGCATGCTGAGAACTCACAACACAAAGCCCACATTTGTGAGGTGCTTGGGTCATGACTGCAACTAAAAACAGTTATTTATTTATTTATTTATTTATTTTTAGGTTTCTGGACCGCACAATGCCAGCCTTTGGTTTGCCTCAGAAGCAGGGACCTTCTCTGGGCTATTTTGCCTTCCAGCTCTTGACGCCATGACTCCAAATCCTACCAGCGATTAGGAGGATCATTACCAGACACAAGGCCAGGTGCGTTTAAAAAAATAAATAAATAAACCAAGCGCAGGTGCACAGCCGAACGCTCATCCACACCCCACCTTCCAATCCCACGGTAGATAACGAGAAATGAATTTGCTAGACTTTGTTCCTGCAGCACTTGCTGTTACCAGAAACAAAGTTAGATTATATACAATCTACTCGTCTTTGCTCTAAAAGTCCTCTCCCCATGGCCCCCACCCAGACTGCAGCAATTCTCTAGTTTCTTATTCGTTATAAGCAGGGGATGGAGCAGAGCCAAGTCGGCCTTCCTCTCCCAGGGCCTTCTCCTCTGGGTCTGGCCTCCATTTTGGATGTGAATTAACGCTCCCAATACCCTTTTAGGAGCAGGGAGTCCCCTTTTTCTCCGCCCCCGCCTCAGCCTCAGCCTCAGCCTCACCTAGGTTTTCCTAATTTCGGATTTTTCTACAACTCATTCTCAAATGTGACACGCATGACGACAATTTCCACTCTGCCATGTCAGCCTAGAGATGTCCCCCAAGTGATGGCATCTGCGCTCGGAAAGAAGGGTAAAAGGTGCCACGACCAGCCCCGCTAGCCCAGGGGGGCGCCAGTCCCGAGCGTCAGGGCGCGCGGCTGAGGCGAGGCGAGCGTGGCCCCCGCCCTCCCTCCCGGCCGCTGCCCCGCACGCCGCCCCGGCTCCTCCCTCCGGCCCTCGGCGGGCACCTGGCGGCGGCGGGCAGGGGGCGGCGCTGCGCGCGTCAGGCGGCTGGGTGGGAGAGCCGGCAGGTGACACCCGGCGGCCTCCTCCCCTTTCCAGCCCAGTCGGCGGCGGGGACAGCAGGGGCCGCTGTGAGGAGCTCCGCGCTCGCGCCGCCCGCCGCCGCCCTTGGCTCCGGCTCGCGCCAGGCGCTTCGGCTCCGCTCCCCGTGAGGTGAGTGCGGGGCTCCGGGCGGGCGGGCAGGGGCCAAACTTTCTCAGGGCGCGGAGAAGAGACGGGGGCGGGAGTCAGAGCCGAGGTAACGGCGTCGGGAGCGGCCAGGTGGAAGAACTTGGGCGCGGCGTGAGAATTGGGATCCGGGTGCAGGGGCCCCGGGAGCCGGGCCAGGCCCTCCGTGGGCTCGGGAGGCTCGTGGGAAGTTGTGTCCCCTCCGCCTGCGCGTGGGGAGGGCCGAGGCCATTTTCCGGAGGAGCGCGGGGCCGCGGTGCTCACCTGCGCCTTCTCCGGGAGCCCCCTCCCGCCAGCACTCGAAGGTAAGATCGGGCGGGCGGGCGCGCAGCGGAGCGGAACCTGGACTGGGGTCCCGCGCGGCGCCGGCCCTGCGAAGCGGAGCAGGAGAGGCAGAGGTGCTCGCCGCGGGACTAGGAGGGAGAAGGACCTGCTCGACCTTGGACGCGGAGGTCATTTTCCCAGCTCTGGGGTCTGGCCTCGGTACCACCCCCCAAATTCTCGAACCCCTTTCTTTCTGTTTCCTTCCTTTCCTTTTGAGCGCTTTTTTGGCTCCCGCGGCCGGATGAACTCGGGGCGCTGCCCTGGGAGCGGGGCGCTGTCCCTCCGGCTCCGGAGCCGCATCCTGTCCCGCTGGCTGCTGCTGGCCGGGAGGAGACTGATGAGTAGAGAGCCGCGGAACAGGTCGTGCCGGAGATGGAAACAGGAAAGCCTGTTGTTCTGTCGTCCAGGGTATCGTTCGTTTGGAAATGGGCTGTCTCAAGTCAGCGCTGTTTCAAACTTCACCCCGCGCGGACCTAGCGCTCTTTGGAGCTCCCTGGGGAACTCGGGACGGGAAGGAGCGGGTCTTTACACGTGTCCTGCTCCGTGTGTTGGGAACAGCACGAATGAGTCCCGCTCTGACTAAAGAATAGTTTTAGCGACCCGAGTTCCTCGCCTCTTGCTTCGGTCTCCCCTCGGAAAGCATGTTCACTTAACCCTGTGCTCTCGGATTACCCATTATTTCACTCCTCCCTTTTATTGCTTACCTGCTCCCAAAGAGTCGCGGATACCTCCGCCTTCTTACCACGCACCTGCTTATTCATTCCCTTTCTTTGTAGTTTCCGTTCATACTACTGATCAGAAATTGGTCTCCCCAAGGTCACCGAGAACTAAATAAAATCCATCCCTCACCCTGTGGCAGATATTTATCAGTGCTTAGGTTCCAGGCACTGATCTCAGTTCTTGTATTAAAGCTTTTAATCTTCACAACTATCATGTGAGGTAGATATTAATATTCTCATTTTAATGATGAGGAAACTGAGGCACGGAGAGGTTAAGTAACAAGCCAAAGGCCACACCCATCTCAGCAGTAGGAGAGTCCAACTCTGGGGCTCTGTCTTCAGCACTGGAACTAGAGCTCCTTTGCTCGTCCTTAATTTCTGAAGTTCCGTGCTGTTTCAGGCATCGTTCACCAGGCTGTCAACCTCAGATCCCTCTTTTCCTTCGTATGTGTCCTTATACTAGTTTAGGCCTCCACACCCTTCAACCCCCCTCCTACTTTTTTGTTGTTATTTAAGAAAAATAGATCTACAGAACTTCAATACTTCATCTTTCACCTGTACTTATCTGGCTTAACTCTCATCTGTACTTATCTGGCTTAAGATTCTGTGCTTTCCACATCTTCTTCAGTTTTAGTGTAATACCTCTCAGTGCGCATGGTAATATTTCTCTTGGACTTGCCTGGCTTTTCCCCAAAACAACTCTAGATGCTCATTTCCATTAAGGGTCCTGCCATTATCCTGGTCTCCAAGGTACCCTGTCTCATGCCATTCCTCTCTAGTTGTGAAATATCTTCTATCCAATTTTTACGTGGTCTCTTATAGCCTTTATCAGTCTCACCCATTCCCATCCTCTCTTCACCACTCTCCCTCTTCTCCACCCTGAACACATCATATGCCCTTTTCTACTGTTCATTATCATTTTTTATGTTTGCTTTCCACAAAAAGATTGCAGACAGCTTAGGACATTAAATCTTTAGGCCTTATGGCTAGTAGTTGTTTGATAAATGTAGAACATGATACAGTATAAATTTTGGTAGCATGGATCAGGCAGGTTTGATGATGGTGGAAATTTTTAAGCCAGGTGTTACAGGATGTTAAGGAGTTTGCATTGGTAGATGTGGAGGAACTGTAGACATTGTAAATGAAGGAGAGAAAAGCCTGTGTTCACTCCATTGTCACAAACAGGTACTAGCTGTCCTGATGAAACATTAATTTTAGAGGTATAATGAAGCAGGGCAAATCAGCAGAGAACTTTTTATCCTTATCTTGACAAAACAAAATGTGAAAACACAGGAAGTTAAAGAAAACCCCCTTTTTATTGAAAAATATAGCACATACATAAAAGTACATAAAACATAAATGGACAGATTAACATAATAGATATATTCAGCAGTAGGATGACTATGTTATTCTGGCCGTAGATAGATAGTCAGATGAGGCTGCAGTCAGGCCAGACAGGAATATGTTCACAAAACCTGTGTAAGGTGAAGTGGACCTGGACTGCACCTGAGGGACATTGCCAAGAAAGAATTGGCTGTGTGTGGGGAAGCTTGAGGGGAGGAGAAAATAAGACTGGAAATTGGTACCAAAGGATAAGATCAGGGAGCCAAGAAGAGAGTTCTGACCCACTGAGCATAATTCTACCACAATGAATATTTAGCCATGTTGCCCTTGTCTTCTCTCTTTATTTCTATGCATATTTTTCTACATCGTACTCTATGTAGAATTTTAGTATTCTCAGGCTGGGCACAGTGGCTCACACCTGTAATCCTAGCACTTTCGGAGGCTGAGACAAGCAGATCACCTGAGATCGGGAGTTTGAAACCAGCCTGGCCAAAATGGTGAAACCCCATCTCTACTAAAAATACAAAAGTTAGCTGAGTATGGTGGCACATGCCTGTAGTCCCAGCTACTTGGGAGGCTGAGGCAGGAGAATCCCTTGAACCTGGGAGGTGGAGGTTGCAGTGAGCTGAGATCTCGCCACTGCACTCCAGCCTGGGTGACAAAGCAAGACTCTGTCTCAAAAAAAAAAAACGGAAAATAATTTTTTTTTTTTTAGTATTCTGTGTTTCCCATATAACAGCTGGTAAGCATTTTTCATCTTATGTAATTTTTAGAACTCATATTATTTGTATTCTAGTAAGTATAATGTAATTTACTAATACTGTATTGTTTGACAAGTATGTTAGCAATAAATTATAAACAAGCTAAGTTGTAGTAATACTCATCTTTGCAGCTGTATCATTTTACAAATTGGGACTTGTTTTCTTATGATACTATTCCAGAAGCAGAATTACTTTGTCAGCAAGTATGGTCATTTTTATGGTTCTTAATATACATGGTCAGATTTCTAAAAGCAATTTAAAAAGTAGGATCAATGCATTTTGCCTAAGTTTTCTCTCTATGAAGTAACAGCAATTCAATTCAACATGAACATTATTAAATGTTGTATCAGTTTCCTCAGGCTGCTGTAACAAAGTACCACAAACTGGGTAGCTTGTAAAAACAGCAATTTATTGCCTAACAGTTCTGGAGGCTGTAAGTCTAAAATTAGGTTGTCAGCAGTGCTGATTCCTTCTGAAAGCTCTGGGGGAGAATTTCTTCCATGCTTCTGCTAGGTTCTGGTGACAGCAGCACTCCCTGGCATTCCTTGTGCTGGTGTCACTCTAATCTCTGCCTCGGTCTTCATATGCATTCTCTCTATGTGTCTGTGTCTTCACATAACCATTTTATAAGGCATAATGGATTTAGGCCCACCCCACTCCAGTATGACCTCATTTTAACATCTGCAAAAATTAAATTTCCAAATAATAGCACACTGTGAGGTACTGGGGGTTAGGATTTCAACATATCCTCTTTGGGGCACACAATTCTTCCTGCCAAAGGGTCTTGAACTGTGCATAAGAGAAAGCCTCTATCTTCAAATAATTTCTAGGCAAATTGAGAAAGTAGGATTTTTTTCTAATTATTGAGATTTGTTTATTCTCCATGATGTAGCACTCGTGCTTATCAGTTCTAAGATACAAAGGATGCTTTTTTTTCCCCTGAGACAGGGTCTCTGTCTGTCACCCAGGCAGGAGTGCAGTGACACAGTCGGCTCACTGCAGCCTCAATCCCCAGACTCAGGCAGTCCTCCACTTCAGCCTCCACAGTAGCCGGGACTATAGACACATGCCACCGGGCCCGGCTAATTTTTTGTATTTTTTGTACAGATAGAGCCTTACTGTGTTGCCTACATTGGTCTTGAACTCATGGGCTGAAATGATTGTCCTGCCTCAGCCTCCCAAAGTGCTAGGATTTCAGACTCGAGCCACTGCACACAGATTGGAAGGATGCTGTTTACCAAACCCATAATTCTGGAGCCATTGTGAATGTGGCAGCATGTTAAATTGAGAATAGCCAGGATTTCAGTAAGATACATCACATAGTATGGAAAGAAGCATGCCATAAATGCACTTTTAAAAATATGTCTTACATGTGTTTCAGTGACTCATCCAATTTTGACCATACACAGTTACAAAAAGTTGAAAACTAATACCAATCAAGCATTTTATAACATTGGTCTTCTAAAAAATTTGAAATTTCCATTATTTCTAATTGATTTCTAAAAGTACATGTTATTACATTGGCAAGTGAAATCACTCTTTTCGTAAATGATAGAAGTTGGCATACCATTGTAATTTTTTTTTTTTTTTTTT
>NW_016107570.1:2018230-2019308 GCF_001604975.1 Cebus imitator | reverse complement strand
TCGCTCTTGTTGTCTGGGCTGGAGTGCAGTGGCGCCATCTCTGCTTGCTGCAACGTCCGCCTCCTGGGTTCAAGCAATTCTCCAGCGTCAGCCCCCTGAGTAGCTGGGATTACAGGCACTTGCCACCATTCAGGGCTAATTTTTGTATTTTTAGTAGAGACAAGGTTTCACCACGTTCGTCAGGCTGGTCTTAAACTCCTGACCTCAGGTGATCCACCCACCTCAGCCTCCCAAAGTGCTGGGATTACAGGCATGAGCCACCCTACCCAACCCATAAATATTTTTAAACAGACTATTATTCAAATGAAATAAGTTTCCACATAACTTACAAGTTTCTCAAGTTAAAGACAAACCTTAATCAATCTGGATAAGCAGCTGTGTAAGCCATGAGCACCAGCAGCCTTGCTTCTTGGACTATCTAATAGAGGGTAATAAAGCCAAACCTAGATAAAACTGGGGAGCTTCAGCCGTTGCATACTCAACAACATTTGAGTGTTAGCTTTGCGTCAGGCAAAGTGGCTGGCAGGATGCTAAAGGCAGTCCAGGTCCATACCACACAAGTAAATGTAAGTTAACAAAATTACAGTTCACTATGATAAACTGTGCTGTGATATACACAGACGGGGTCCTGGGGAGGCAAAGCAGAGGTAGGCAGACAGGATATCCTTCTGAGCAGAAAGAAGGAAGAGTGGGACTTAGGGCAGCTGAGAAATGGGGTGAGGAGTGGGAAACAGAACCTAGGGAGAGAGAATGCAGATGCCATGAGGGAAATGCAAATACTTTATGGAAGACAGTGTGAGTTGAAGTTGCCTAGGCATGCAGAGTCCAGGCTTACTGAGAGGGTTGTTTGACCTCATAAAGGTTTTGGATTTTATAACGTCAGTGGGGAATCCTGGGAGGCCAATAAGAGGGAAAAGGACCTGTTAAGATTTGTATTTTAAAAGCATCCCTCTGGTGCTTGCCATTTCACCTTTCTGAAACCTTTTCTCCTCCCGTTGTCACATTTCCCTATCTGATCTGGAAAGGACAGCTACCTTCCTTGTTTACATTAGGTATCTTTGTGTGTGTGTGTGTGTGT
>NW_016107570.1:1975990-2018160 GCF_001604975.1 Cebus imitator | reverse complement strand
TTCTAGTGATTTTCCTGCCTCAGCCTGCTCCTGAGTAGCTGTGTTTACAAGCATGCACCACCACGCCCGGCTAATTTTGCGTTTTTAGTAGAGATGGGGTTTCTACATGTTGATCAAGCTGGTCTTGAACTCCCCACCTCAGGTGATCCACCTGCCTTGGCCTCTCAAAGTGCTGGGATTACTGTGCCCTGCCTACATTAGATATCTTGATTATGCTTAGCTTTCAGGTGAATTTTGAAACAGAAAATTAACTTAATGGGCATCATCTGTACCTCTGTCCTTACAGGATACCCAACGTTGTATTTACATTTAAAACATCTTATTGAAAATTATGAGGTGAAAGATTTGGCATCTTTTAGGCATAAGTAATCGTTGCAATGAGTCTCTCTCTTTTTTGAGTTAGAGTCTTACTGTGTCACCCAGCCTGAAGTGCAATGGTGTGATCTCGGCTCACTGCAACCTCTGCCTCCCGGGTTCAAGCATTTCTCCTGCTTCAGCCTCCTGGGATTACAGGCACCCCACCCTCTCCGGTCCCCCACCACCACCCCTGACTAATTTTTGTATTTTTAGTAGAGAATGGGTTTCACCATGTTGGCCAGGCTGGTCTGGAACTCCCAATCTCAGGTGATCTGCCCACCTTGGCCTCCCAAAGTGTTAGGATTACAGGCATGAGCCACCGTGCCCGGCCTGCAATGAGTCTCTTTACGTGCATTTTCTCATGAATCCTTTGAAGCCAGCAAGGTCTGGCTTGTTATATGGACAGGTACAGAAACGTGAGAAAAGCAGAAAGGGTGCTCAGGCTACGCTGGTAGAAATAAGCAGCAAGGGTTTAAACCTAGGTGTAATTACAAGCTTTAGGCTCTTCCCACTCTACTAACTCTGTGGGTTGATATTTTTGAGTATATAGGAGGCACTAGGACTCTGATGTCTTACAAGAGTTTTGTGAGGACATAAGGGCAACTGTAAAAATAAACTGGATTTAGACTTTTTAGGGTCAATGGTAGAAATGTGAGATCTAGACAAAGAGAGTTTCACTAGCGGCCCTTAACCTAAATACAGCCCTGTCCCCTGACCCCTCTCCCTCTCTCTGTCCCGAATTTTTGGGTTTTGTCCTAATAGCACATTTGTGATTTATATGTGTGTTTAATTAAATGCTCTAACAAGGGCAGAACAAAAGTAAAAGGTGCTCTTTACTTAAGGGTGACTATTTTAAGTCTGTTCAGGGGCTTCTCTGCCCCTCATCTTACCTGTCTTGTGCCTTCTTCAGGCAGACAGTGCTGTGTTGCATCCTGTAGGACAGAAAGATTTATGTCTCAGAAATAAACCATCCAACAAACAATGTTGACCCACATTTTAATCCCTCAGCTGCTTATCATTCAGTTCACTAGAAAGCACAGCTGACACCTTCATCCTTCACCCTCTTCTTTGTAATTCTAACAGGTGTGACTTTAACTTAAAGAAAGAAAGGATAGAAATGACATTACTAGGAATCTAGAGTCTAATGACTGATTGATTATTCAGTAGCTTAGGGTGAGTTCTTGAGCAAATGTGGAATGGAATTTTTTAAATCAAGCTGTGAGAACCACTATTCATTGTTCAAAAGGGAAAAAATGGTAGTGGATATAATATTTAGCATTAAATATAGTCAGTATTTTTAAATAAAATGTGTGTGTGTATATATATATAATGGTTGAACATATACAATTGCCCTTTTTATAGGTGAATAAACAGCTGGATGTTGGCAGTTTGCATGTGGTTCATCCTGATTCAAATACAATCCCGTCGACATCTAATGGTTGACCAATAAGCTTATACTCTTCATTTCCCTATAAGCAGATGGGGTGGTGCCTGGGCATGATCAACACTGGCTTCTAGTAGTCTGTTTCCTTCTCCAACTGCTGGGATATTGGCTTAACAATTTATTGCATTTATTCCAAACATGTTGGTGCCAGTTATACTTGTTATTGTGACAGATTATTTAGATGTGTGTAAACTTATGAAATTTAAGTGCAAAGAAAAATATTGTTACTATGAAAGGAATGTTGAATTCTTTGGAAACTTTCCATAATAGTGAGTCACTAAGAAATGGGTCAGGAAAACTGTAAAAAAAAATCAGAAAGATGGCTGGGTGCAGCAGGTCATGCTTGTAATTTCACCACTTTGGGAAGCCTAGGTGGGAGGATTGTTTGAAGACAGGAGTTCAAGACGAGCCTGGGCAACATAGTGAGACATCCATCTCTACAAAAAATTTAAAAAATAACTTGATGTGGTAGCATGCATCTGTAGTCCTAGCTACTCCAGAGGCTGAAGTGGGAGGATTCCTTAAGTCCAGGAGGTCAAGGCTGCAGTGAGCTATGATTGCACCACTGTACTTCAGCCTTGATGACGGAGTGAGACGCTGTCTAAAAAAAAATTTTTTTAATAAAAAAACAGAAATCGTAAAAACTTGAAAAATATTTTGAGCTGCCTTTAAAGTGTGTGTAGTTGTTTTCTTTTGTTTTCAATTCACTTAGAAAATTAAAACTGGAAATTATAGAAGGTAAGTTCTAGGTATGGTTTATATCAGAAAAATATTAGTGAGGAGCTCTTCCTTAAGGACGAGGATAGCCTTGGGACTGCTTTGTCTTTTTTGCCTCCCGGGCTCAATTGATCCTCCCACCTCACTCTCCCATGTAACTGGGACTACAGGCATGCTCCACCACGCCTGGCTAATTTTTGTATTTTGGCAGAGATGAGGTTTTGCTGTGTTGCCCAGGCTCGTCTTGAACTCCTGAGCTCAAGCCATCTGCCTGCCTTGGCCTCCCAAAGTTCCGGAATTACAGGTGTTAGCCACTGCACGCAGCCCTTGGGACTACTTTGGAAAATTGGAGAATTAATGCCTATTTATATTTTTTAAGAAAAAGTAAATGTTTATGGTATCTAAATAAATTTTTGATTCTTTGCTATGAATAATTTTTTAAAAATCCACTAACCAAAACTAGTCAGAATTCCTGCTCCTGTTAGGCTGATACTAATAGTTTATGCTATAGTGTAGTAAGTAGTCAGAACTTTTGATTAGCATACCATACTAATGTATATAATCAACTCATTCTTGAGATGGGATCTCACTGTATCACCCAGGCTGGAGTGCAATGGCATGCTCTTGGCTCACTGCAGCCTCCAACCTCAGTCTCCCATGTAACTAGTACGTTAGGCGCCCGACACCACACCTGGCTAATTTTCGTATTTTTAGTAGAGACGGGATTTCACAATGTTGGCCAGGCTGGTCTTGAACTCCTGACCTCAAGATCCACCTCAGCCTCCCAAAGTGCTGGGATTACAGCTTCTGGCATCAAACATTCTTCCCATCTCAGCCTCCCAAGTAGCTGGAATTACAGGTATAAGCTACTCTGCCTGGCTCATATTTCTTATTTTAAATTGGGCTTTTATTAATAACATCTATATAACTTTTAAGTTTATTTTAATAATGTAAACTAATATGTAGAACTCAGAGCTGGGTCCTAGCTGCATTAAATGGCTTACATAAAAGTTGAAAGCAAAAATACATAGTATAACATTAGCTAGAGTTTATTAAATATGAAAAATTTATTAATGTTATTAAGCTGACAAGTTGGTCAAGGTATAACTTATTTTAGATTCAAATAGTAATTACGAAAGTATAGTTATTCTTTTCTGAAGCATTAGCAGGTTGATGAAAAAAGGCCAAACTTACAAAATGAGAAAAATAAAATTATATTTTATAATAATAGCAATTTTTTTTTTTTTGAGACAGAGTCTGGCCTTGTCCCCGGGCTGGAGTGTAGTGGCATGATCTCGCCTCACTGCAAGCTCCGCCTCCTGGGTTCAAGCTATTCTCCTGCCTCAGGGATTACAGGCGTGTGCCACCACACCCCGCCAATTTTGGTGTTTTTAGTAGAGACAGGGGTTTCACCATGTTGGTCAGGCTGATCTTGAACTCCTCATCTAGTTATCTGCCCGCCTCAGCCTCCCAAAGTGCTGGGATTACAGGCGTGAGCTGCCATGCCCGGCCAATAATAACAATTATTAAGCACTGCTGGCTATATCCCAGTCACTATACTAAGGTCTCCCTACACCTTATCTCATTTAATCCTCACAGAAGCCCTAGAAGGTGGTATTGTTCCCATGTTATAAGCAAGCAAACGGATGCAAATAGAAGTTAAGAACCTTGCCCAAGGTCACATGGTTAGTGATAGCACCGGGAATCAGACCTAGTTTAGTCTGAGCTCCAATGCTCATGCACTTACTACTTTATAACTCGATACTTTAAAACCGAATTTAATTTCTAAGTAGGTTTAAAAAAAATTGTTTTTATAGTGTAAACAACTTATTTGTGAGATAATCCTGGACAGTACCGGAAGCTGGGGAGTGGAGAAGTGAGACAGGAAAAGGAGGCAGCCAACACAGGGAGTGTTAATGAAGAGTCTACTACCTCTGTGGGCACCTGGGGCTGGGTCCCACTGGACATCCCTCAGCGTTGTCCTACCCCAGGGGCTGAGAAGTGAAGCCTTTGCTGGGACATGAGCATGTTGATCGTTTTTCAAAGAAACGTTAGTCTTTTAAGCTGCAAAGGACCTGAGAGGTCATTCAATCTGACCTCTTACACAGTTGAGGACATGAGGCCAAATCATTTGGCCAAGGCCACAAGCCTATTTAAGTATGCTGGGACCAGAAGCACATTCTCCCAACTAGAGCTCAGGTGCTTTTCTAACTGATAATCATATTTTCTTAATTAGTCTTCATTCTGAATATGACTTGACACTGAATTGTTGAAGCTCTTTGATTGCCCCCCTTCATCTTTATCTACAAGTAACAACATTAATTACTCCTATAGATGTTCCTGTAGAATATGGCAGGACGAGGATTATTCTTCCCCTGTGTTACAAGTAGAAAAACTGAAGCTCAAGTCAATGCAATGCTGTGCCTAGCTCTGAGGTCCATGTATTATAAAACCTAAGCGTGAGTCATGGGTAAAGTTGGAAAAGAAAAAAATGTACATTTTAGCAGAGATAATTAAATTATCTAGTCCAAGCTGTGGACTTTGTCTAACAGCCCTCTTCCTTTTCTCATTCTCTGCCCTTAGCACTTGAGTTTATACCCATTAGGTGACTGCCTGAGTATCTCATGGCAGCAGCATTTGTGGAGTTGGGAAGGAGTAAGGTTAATGGAGAGTTAGTGCACATTGCTTTGATGTGCACTTTCAAAAAAAAAAAAAAAAAAAAAAAAAAACTCTAACCTTTAGTTTTACCATTTAATCCCCAACCTTTGGTTTTACCGTTTCATCAGTAGAGAGAGCACAGAGCAAATTTGGGTTGCCATTTCCTTATTAACAGGTAAATATGTGTTGCTGCTCAATGCTGACTGCAACACTACATGTGTTAAGTGCTCTAAACTCACTTTTAGAGACCACAAAATCTGAGGCTCCAATTAAGTGACTTTCCTCAAGGTCACCTGAGTGGTGGCTGGCATACCTGGGTTCCTAGAATGCAAAGATTCTGACTATACATTGTGCTGCTTACTACATGTTGCCTTAGAGTTTATTTTCTTATCTTCAGAAAAAAAAGTATTGGTTTGGGAGAGGCAGATGACATGCTTATGGAATAGGAATATTGCAGATTTTAAATATGATCATATATAATAATTCATCTTCTGCTTTTTTCCGAGAAACACTTGAAATGTTTATAATAAATATATTAAGATCCAAGCATAGAAGGGGAAAATCTAGGTAATACAGTTGTGATAAATGGAACACTAAATTTTAATGGTTAGCCAGGAGCTTACATTGAAAGAGTAACTACAACTCTCATCGTTTGTTTTTTGCTTTTTTTAAAAGCAAAAATATGGAAGGTACTTTAGAAGTGAAGTGCAAAAGGAATTTATCAAGTAGGTTCTAATAAAGAGAATCTTGAAATGCTTTATGGTTAATACTTGACATTTTTGCTGAATAAAAATTAATATTGGTTCTTGATAACTCACTAATTGTAGATGTTAATGAAGGTAAACTCTTTGAAAGCATTTTTCCAAAAGCTCCAGGGCTAAGCTAATAAGATTCTCCTGATGATATATATAATAAAAACTCTAGCACTAGACAGAGCAGAGCCTTTTAAAACTTGAGGTTGGTCTATCGATGAACTTCAGAAGGTCCGTAAACTCCCAAAACATCACATTTGTGTGTACATGTAATCTCTGGGGAGGTGGCCCATAGCATCATAGTCTCAAATTTTAAAAGCTATTGATTTAGAAAAGGATGAAATAATATATGTAAAATGCTTAGTAAAATTTTACTTATTGTATACCTGTAAAGGATTGGTCTTTAATGATAGTATTGAAATTAGGCAGATTATGTTGACGTGAACCAACTGTACAGACTTTATCCATGTTGTAAGGACACGATCATTATAGACAGACATTAGAAAAAAGATATAATCTCCTGTGTCCATAGTAGTTTCATTTGTTGTCCTAGTTGTCTAGGAAGAAAGGTTTTTACTTTTTGAATATTAAATCAGTATTCACTCATTTATGTAATAAACATTAGCTACTTGCAGTGTGCTAGACTCTGGACATATGAAATCAAGAAGTCATCTCCACTCATTTTTTTTTCTTTCTCATGTCCATATGTAAATTAGCAGCAATCATGTCAGCTGTGTCAACAAAATATGTCCTGAACCAGCTACTTCAGTAAGCTCCTACTCTTGCTGTATTCTCACAATCGATTCTCTACCAAGCAAAAATTAGTTTTTTAAAAACATAAGACAGATCATGTCACTATTTTGCTTAAAAGCCTCTGATGAGAGTTTCACTTCCACAAGACGGAGTTCTAGAGATGTATGGTAGTGATGGTTGTATAACAGTCTGAACGTATTTTATTTAATACTGAAATATACTTTAAAAAATGGTTAAGATGGTAAATTTTAAGTTATTTGTATTTTACTATAAATTGAAAAATTGAAAAATGAATAGTCATACTACCAAAAAAAAAAAAAAATAACAAACCTCTGATGGTTTCCTCTTACACCTTAAATAAAATAAAGTCCAGGTACCTTACCTGAGGTTGGAAGACCACCAGTACCCATCTGTCTGTGCCATCCAGCATCACTGTCTTTATGGTCTGCTTTCTGTTCCTTTGCTCTTGTCCTTTGGGACCACTAGGCTGCCTGTCACATCCTCCCCAGTATTCTAGCTTTTTCTCACTACTCTTCTACTGTCACAGCCCTCTGCCCCAGGTACTATCACTTCACTCTTTTGCGCTTTATTTTCTTCATCACTTTTGCCACTATTTGTCTTATTTACATTTGTGTTTCTCTTCATTTGCTTGTGTCTTCCCACAAGACTGTAAACTCCATGACAGCAGGGATCTCATTGTATCCCTAGTCTTAAGAAGACTGCTTGGCACATAGCAAGCGCCAAATATTTGTTGAATAAATGAATAGAGACATCGTCCCCTCCCGCAAGGACCTAACAGTTTCTGATACTGTCTGAGTCTTAGGATCCCTGCGTTGTGCTTTTGCGCAAGACCTTAACCTGTCAGCCAGGCCTCACATAGAGAATGGACAATGATTTCTCAAAATGAAATGATCGGGGGAGGAGAAAAAGGAGCAGATGATGTGGAAAGAAAAAGCCAAAATTGTAGTAAATATTTCCTCTTATTCAAGGGTAGAATAAATTTTTTCTCTCTTCTTTCTTTCTACCCATCTAAAATAAAAACAGGAGAAAACAAAAATACAGCTATGTATCAGTAGCCACTCATGATCCTTGCCTAAGCCAAATGTAAGATGAAAGTGGTGTAAGATACTGTATGTCACATTCCCAGAAATGCCTGACTCCTGTGAGTCATCGGCCCTTAGAGAGCCCATTATGAGCACTCAATTGTATGAGTCAATATGTCTGCCTTGCCAGAATGAGACCAAAACCTTACCAGCCTTTCCATCATTCTAGAATTATCTTCTCTAGTATGCCTTTCCCCTGTGACAATCAAAACTCACTCTTTGCATCCTGCTGTCACAAACAGGTAGATTTATAGACAACTGGGCTCATGTTCTTATAGTCATTGATATTTTTTATGATAAATATAAAAGATAGAGGAATTTATAATATGGACAGATTTTCTGTACTTGACATGCAAAAATTTTTCATGTAATCAGAAAAAATTGGATCATTTTCTGACCAGATTAACAATACATGCTGACTTTAGAAATATAGAAAACTTACACCAGAAAATAACAAATAAAAAAACTTATAACAACAAAGAAAACAGATATCACTTATGAACTTACCAACCAGAAATAGCAGTTGCTAACATTTTGGTAAACTGCTTTGCTGCTTCTTGTAGCCTTTTAAAAAAGGTGGTTGAAGTTTTTCTTGAGGAAAAGAATTGGGAAATATTTAGATGAGGAACAAGAACCATCCTCTAGTATGCTTTTTTTGGTAAGCTCTAAATACAAAATAATAAACCTTTCCAACATGAATGTTTTTATTTATTTCTTAAAAAAATCATTATAGAAATTTCTAAACATTTATGAAAGTAGAATGACGTAATAAACTGATATACTCATCACTCAGAATCATGGCTAATCTTATTTCATCTGCAAATATTTCAGTATACCTCTAAGAATAAGGACTTTAAAAAGTTACAAACCATAGCAGTATCATACCTAAGAAGTTAAAAATAATCCCTTAATGTCATTAAATAGCCAATCAACCTGAAAATTTTTAAAAACCACCACTTTGATGACCAAAGTAGTGAGAGGCTCTTGGGTAATAGGATGATATGCAGTCTAAGTAGCAAATTATATAATCACAAGAAAAGCTTTAAAACAATAGAAATAATTTATTTAGCTGTGCCTACTGCATGTAGTTAGCTATTAGTACATTGGTAAACAATCTGCCATTTTGTATTTTAATAACTTTGCTATTTCTTTATTCTCATGGTTTAAATTCAAAATGCAATGTTCACCTATGCTTAATGATTTTTTTTTTTTGAGACGGAGTCTTGCTCTGTCTCCAGTCTGGAGCGCAGTGGCACAATCTCAGCTCACTGTAACCTCCGCCTCCTGGGTTCAAGAGATTCTTCCGCCGCAGCCTCCTGAGTGCCTAGGACTACAGGCAAGTGCCACCACGCCCGGCTAATTTTTGTATTTTTAGTAGAGATGGGGTTTTACCATGTTGACCAGGATGATCTCGATTTCTTGACCTTGTGATCTGCCCACCTTGGCCTCCCAAAGTGCTGGGATTACAGGTGTGAGCCACCACGCCCAGCTGCTTAATGATTTTTTAAAAAAATCTCATGCATTTTTGGGCTTAGCACAGGGAAAAATTATGAACCAGAAACATAAAAGTCAGCAGTTTGACATGTTTCCATAACATTCCATACTATGGTACAGTTAATATATTTTTCTAAAGCTATACTTTACCAGAAGTGGAATAAAAATGAGATATTAGGCGTATGCTTTGTTAAATTAATAAAGCAGAGCAAATCCATTTATTCTTAGAATTTCAGTAGTAGAAATAATTTTTGTGCTCTTAACGATATATGTTAATTTTTAATGAAAAGTGCTAAATCCTCAAAGTCTCTGCATAATTTATTCCTATTATAATGTTTGCCGTATGGGAGTGTAACAGAGAATGCAGGGAACATCAAAAAAGTTTACTTGGCTAAAAGATTAGTTCACCAGGAATCCGAGTGCGAGGTGAGGGTGAGGGGTAATGAAGCCCATAAGCCGGAATCCCAGCTTGGTTGCAGACTCTACTAACAAATTGCTCGAGGTTCTGAAAAGACAAAGGACCTGGTGAGAGGTGCTTTGAGCTGGGGATTCAGTTGGCTGCCTCGACACACTGTTAGTATAGAGGGAACTAGGGGTGTAAAATGGGGGAACTTGAGGACTTGGTCCAGCACAGAGCCTAGATGGGGTATGCCTCTGTGGATGGAAAGGAGTGAGAAGGGCAGAGAGGGTGAAAGAAAGGTGAGTAAGGGAAGAGTCTGGGTGTGCGGGAAGGATAGGAGGCCAAGGTTGGGGCCTGTAGCTCAGGTGGGTTGTGGTTCCAAAATTGGTTACCTAGGGAAACTTGGTCAAGGACATGTTTTGGTTATGATCACGGAAATTCCTTTGTTTCTATTCCCTATTAATCATTGCAGGTTAAGTTAATTATATGCTCATTTGCAGAATTTGAGACTTTTCACTCTTCTGGGCAATTCTTCCATGATGGGGCATTTAAAGGCTTAGAAACTATTGGGCTATTTCTAACATCAAGCGTGTGAAATGTCATTATAGTAGATAAAGCCAACCAGAGTAAGTAGGATTTCTCTCCTACTCCGAACTATCCAGGAAGAAAACCCATAGTATTTGGGTATCTTGTATAAAATTGTCTAGAAAGAAAATATCTTTGTAATTACCTAGAAAGATATTTGTAAATATTTGACATGACAGCTTTTATAGGGTAGTCATCTACAATTTGTTTGTTGATGTTCAGCTGTTGTTTGAAAGGGCCATAGTTGGAGGAACCTACATTGAGGTAATATTGAATTAAACAATATATATTTTATCCAGATGGATACTGGAAGGAAAAATTAGTCTTTCTAAGTTGTTTCTGGCATCTTCTTCATATCAAAATTACATAACCTAAAAATTAAGTAGTGATATTTTTAGTAGTACTGTATTGCTATATAAAAATGTATTTTACACATATTATGCATTAAATCTATTTGTCTGCCAGCTTAGGTGTGTAATTACACTTTCCCTGGGAAAATGTTTTCTTCCAAATTATAAAGTTTGTTCTCAATTGGAGTTTTTTTTTTTTTTGCAGACATGGAATAAATGAAGATTCTCCATTATCCTAAATCTGTGTTCATGTTAAATTTGTTAAAGAGAATTGAGACACCTTAATAATAGTTGTTTTAGTCTAACTGTAGTGAAGAAAGTGATATGGGTGCAGGTATAGTCTGCTAACCCAGAGGCCATTTATCATGAAGTTTCAGTACCCAGATGTTTCTGGAAATGAGTAAGCAGAGAAATTATCCCCAAGCAGAGAAAACAATGTCTTTTGAGTACACCTGTGCTCCACCCAGAGGGAAACCCTCTGGTTTTTAATCTCCATCCACTTAGCACTATTTTAAACATTCTAACATCTTTGGTTTTCTCATTTCGCATCCCATAGCATACATATTAGGGCCCACAAATTAGAATGAGTGAGATTTTGTAGAAACAGGAATGCTAGTAACAAACAGTAAGAAGGGCAGTGGCTAACATACTGATAGGGAGGCGACAGGAAATTTATTAAAAAATAGACACTGGCATTAGGAATGCCTTGCAATTTGGAACTTTTAGGGCAGGGCAAAGATCCATAGCCATAAACAGGGGTAGTCCCAGAGGACACTGCTATGATACTGTTGTTCTTAATAGTATTCGTGAATCATCCTGAAAAGTTCAGTTATAAGATGATTGAAATCTTAAAAAAATAAATGTTTTACAGTTAAAAGAATCAGAATCACAGATACAGGTGTATCTGGGCAGGTGTATATTTGATTACAGCTAGAGATAAGCATTTCAGTTATCTAAAATACTTTTTTTTTTTTTTTTCCTTTTTTTGAGATGGAAACTCACTCTGTCGCCCAGGCTGGAGTGCAGTGGCACGACCTCTGCTCACTACAACCTCTGCCTCCTGGGTTCAAGCAGTTCCCTCTCTCAGCCTCCCAAGTAGCTGGGATTACAGGCACCCACTAACACACCTGGCTAATTTTTGCATTTTTAGTAGAGACTGGGTTTCACCATCTTGGTGAGACTGGTCTTGAACTCCTGACCTCGTGATCCACCTGCCTTGGTCTCCTAATGTGCTGGGATTACAGGTGTGAACCACCATGCCCAGCCTAAAATACTTTTATGAAACACTACATTACTATATAAGGCTGGATAAATAAACTGTACTCATAAAGAGAAAACAGGATTAATTTGATCTTACTGTTATGTTTTCTTAACCACCCCTCTCCTTGAGTACCATTTATTTTTCTTCCCTTTCTGGGCTGACCTGTACATTTTATAGATACGTACTATTTGGTGTATGTGTACTGTAATACTTCCCCTATGTTCAGATTTGTGATAGGAAAGACCATTATGCTTTTTGCTCTCTATAGGATTCATCAGTCCACACGACCTGCCCGTCCACTGCTGGTCATTCCCTCCCCTGATGGGGGCTCCATGCTCTATTCCTGTCCCCACTTGGGCTGAACCTGTGACTGCCAATTCTTGCTTGTCTCAAGGCAAAGTATTTAAGCTATCGATTTCCACTCTTCCTCTCATTCTTGTAATTTTTGGACACTGACTAAAAGAGAAGCCCTTTACTGAGTATTATAGCCTTTCTGTTGGCTCCTTTTACTATTAACCATACTTTCAGTTCTATCCTCTGTTCTTTGAGACTGTGTTCCATTGTGTTCCAGCTCCCTTATTTCCCCAGTCTCATCATTTTCCATACATAACTGAATTATAGATCTTTCCCTCAACCTCAGGCACATAGGAGAAGGTTCATCCATCCATTCATTCAACAAATATTTCAGTGTCTGTTACATGCCAAGTACTGTTTCAGATGCCAGAGACGCAGCAGTACACAAAACAGAAGAAGATCCCTGTCCTCAAGTAGCTTATATTTTAGAGCATTCTTGGGGGCAGAGAGGATCAGACCATAAACAAGTAAATTTAGAATATTGGTAAAATAGGTATAAATGTATATATAATAGTGAAAAGTACGATGGAGAAAAATAAAGCAAGGTAAGGGAAATGCATGTTGGTGGGGTGATGAAGATGACATTTTAGCAGGGATCTGAGGAACTTGAAGATGTGAGCCGTGGCAGATATCTGGAGGAAAAGAACTACATATTGTGGGGACAGTGGTTTCAAATGTCTTCAGGCAGGGCATTCTTGGTGTGTTCAAGGTGTGATCAATGTGGCTGAAGCTAAGCTAAGTAAGAGAAGTGAAGCCAGGCATGGTGACTGATGCTTGCAATCCCAGCACTTTGGGAGGCTGAGGCAGATGGGTTACCTGTGGTCAGGAGTTTGAGACCAGCCTGACCAACATGGTGAAACCTTGTCTCTACTAAAAATCCAAAAATTAGCTGGACACGGTGGTACATGCCTATAATCTCAGCTACTTGGGAGGCTGAGGCAGGAGAATCACTTGAACCCAGGATGCGGAGGTTGCAGTGAACTGAGATCACGCCACTGCACTCCAGCCTGGACGACAGAATAAGATTCTGTCTCACACACAAAAAAAAAAGGTGAGAAGAATGAAAGGTCAGAGTCAGAGAATAGTCAGGGGCCAGATCATGTAAGGCTGCAGAACCTATTATAAGAACTTTGACTTATACTGTGAGTGAGGTGGGAAGATATTGGTAAATTTTAAACAGAGAAGGGGCATGCCTTGGGTTTTCGTTTTGTTGTTTTTAATGTGAGGAAGACATTAAAGAGGGACAAAGATGAAGTCAAGGAGACCAGCTAAGAAACTACTGCAATAATCCAGATAAGACAGAACACTGGGTTGGACCACCATCAAAGTAAAGTAGTTGGATTCTAGAATATATTTATAAGCCAGGGTTGTCAGCATTTCAACATTTGTCCATTAATTTGATGTAGAGAGAAATGGAAACTTTCTTCCATATTCAAAGATCTGGGTGGACTGGCCAGGATTCCCCTATCTATCCATTGCCACATTTGAATCTGTTACTTTTTCACCTCCATAGGAAAATGAAACAAACTCTCCTTTTTTGAACATCTCACTCTTGGGCTTTGTTCCCTCTGCCTTTCTTAATCCTCTTTGACTATTGTTCTCGGCTTCAATCCCACATGCCTTTGGGACTTTGACGTTTCTTCGTCCTCACTCCTGCTGTTGCTCTGGGAGACTTTCAAGTCCCTTCAGATGCCGACTTCTGAGCGGCCTTAAAGTTCCTTGTCTGACTCAACTGTGAACTGTGATAACCTTTACAGCACTGTAACCACCTGCTTTCATGACCTGTCTCTGGGCCTTATCACCTAGAACTATGCCAGGAAGATATAATTAACCCTACTATCTCATTTTCAAGCCACAGTCTCTGGCTGCTCCGCTCTCTTATACCTCTCAGCTTGCACTGAGAGGCTGCTTCTCGTACAGGCTTGAGGTTGTCAGTGTGGTAGCACTCTGGTGACCTGTGTGGTTCAGCTCTTTAACATATTGAGCTTCTGAATAATATTTTACCTTTTCAATGCTTCCTATTGCCTATGTGATGTCTTTGAGACTCTTCCTCACTTGCACTCCTTTCTCAGTGCATTTGCCCATCCTACCACCCCAAGGTACCCAATTCCTAGTGTTCACCAAGAAATAACTCAGTGTCACATCTTTCACGGAGCCTTCTTATCACTCACAACTTCATTTATTTATTCACTGATATTTATTAGACACTTGCATTGTCCCAGGCAGCAAACCACATTCCCGAAAGGAGGAAGGTAAGAACACACCTGAGGGCATTAGAGAAGTGCTTCTCAGACTATCCGTGGTGATGGACCAACTGGGTTTTTAATTTGTTTCTTTTTTTCCCTGTATTGGATCAGTAAATGGTCCTATAGCACATGATGAATATGCAGGTTGCACCACATGTGACTCAACAACACTTGAACTGGTCTATGCCTTGTTCAATAAGCATCACATATTTGAATGTCACAGCAATGTCAAATTGCTATAAACATTTCTAAATGCTTACACTTGATTTCTAGACTTAGCTGGTATCAACCTAGTAACAAGCCATTCGTATGTCAGCACCAGTCACAGGTCACTGCACTATAGTGTTTGCTATAGGTGCCATGGTAGAAGAGGGGATAGCTTATATCAGGGGCTGAGAAGAGATTGGACAGTTTTGCCTAGATGGTTTAGCTATAAGAGGAACAGAAAGCCTGTTAGAGTAAGGCAGAATTGTAAAAAGTGAGCTAGGCTTCCCAGCCAGCCGAACAAGGACTTTTAGTCATGAGGAGAAAGTGGAGCGTAGATAGAGGGGGAAGGAGGAGCACTTGGGCCTGCTGAGCTGGAGGATAGAGGGGCATAGTAGAAAAGCGTTGCTGTAAGGCAAGAGATGAAGCCAGAGAGTCACATGGAGTTGAGATCATTCATTCAGCGAATACTTTTTGGGAAACAACCATGTGCCAGATCCTGCCTAAGCATTGGTGTTTTTCCTCTACTAGAGATTAGAAGGGTGCTAAGGGTCACCAAAGAGTTAGATTTCTTAGTAACCGTAGGCGGTCTTTGAAGGATTTTGAAGTAGAGCATGGTGTGATTGCTTTAATCCTTAGGAAGATGACTCTGGTGGCCTTGTATACAATGGATGGCTGATCATTCAGGAAAGTTAGTTGAAAGGTGATTTTAGTAATCTTGGCCACACAAGGAAGTGAACTAGGCAGTAATTATAATTATTACTCAAATTTACTGAGAACTTGGTACAGGGCTTAAAGCTAAGGCATACTAAAAACAGATAATTCACTAAGCAGAGAAAACAGCAGTAAAAGACAGACTTATCAGTAGACAAATTTATTAGTTTACTTCCTTCTGTGTGTGGCCAAGAGGTGATAAAAGTCAGGAAATAGCAGTCAGAGGTTGAGGGGAGGAAGTGGGGTTGAAGAAAAGAGAAAGGGACTTTTAGGAGAAATATTATTAAGGTGGTATACACTACAAGTTTTAAGGGGTCCGTGGAGTTAAAGAATGGTTCACAGTTTCTGACTTGTGATAAGGTTCGTGGTCCAACTCATTGCGTGAATGTATAATAGAAGGGGAGGTTGTTGAAGTGAGACGTCAGGAGTCTAAAGATGTCATACCAGTTAGGTGCCTCTCTGTGCTCCTGTAGCACTTTGTGCTAACTTCTTGCATAGAATTGTCCAGTAGACTGAAGTACTTATGAGCTCCTTGAGAATGTGTACCCATTTTTCCATCCTAGACACTGAGCACAGGGCCTGGCATGTGGAACAGGCTTAACAAATGGTTCTTAAACTAAACCGAAAGATAATGTATTAGTTTTCTATTGCTGCTATAACAAGCCATCACAAACTGTTTAAGTTCATTGAAATAACACAAATGTATTATCTCACAGTTCTGTAGGTGAGAACTCCAGGTTGGTACAGCTGGTTTTTCTGCTCTGTGTTTCACGAGGCCCAATTAAGGTGTTGGTCAATTGGGCCCTTATTAGGAGGCTCCATTTGGAGCTCCAATGGGAGCTTGAAATCGATTTCCAAGCTCATTCTGGTTGTTGGCAGGATTTAGTTCTTTTGTGGCTGCAGGGCTGAGGTCCCTGTTTCCTGGCTGGCTGTCAGAGGCCACTCTTAGCTCATAGGAACCTCTCCCCAGTCCTTGAATGTGGGCCACTCCATCCCAGAGCCAGCTAAGTTGCATTGAATATTCATGCTTCAAATCCTCCTCCTTTCAGCCAGACAGTCTCTACTTTTAAGGATGTATTTGATTACATTGAGCCCACCATGATAATCTGGGGTAATTTCTCTATTTTAAGGTCTGTAACTTTAATTATATCTGTAGAAACTCTTTTACCACATAACAAACATAGTCACACAATCTGGGGATTAGGTCATGGACATATTAGGGGTAGAGGGGAGAGCATAATTTTGTCTACTACAATAGTAATTATCCACCAAGTCATGTAGGCATTATGATCATGGTTCTTAAACACTTATGCATTCTAGCACCTCTCATTTGTACAGGGAAGCAAAAGGAGACTGGATTTGTGCAGTGTCAGAAGGGAATGGGAACAGAGATAGATCGTCACCCTTCGACTTCCACTCTTTCTTCTAACCATCAGTATATTGTCCCTCTCATCCATCTGTCTATCCATCTATCCCATCTCTTCAACTAGTCATTAATTCATTAATTCATAAACATTTGAGTAGCTGCTTGTTTTTTAAAGAGTCTATGCTAGGTTGGAAAATGAGGAAGAAAGTGAGATACAAAGATAACACCTGATTTCTGTCAGTTCATTTTTGGTATATTGAGGCCTATATCAAGTTTTCTTAAATCCATGCTGTCTGCTGATGAGTTTGTCTTGTGTTCATGTTTTCTTCTCTGCGTAATGAATTATCTGTTTTTAGTATGCTGTAGCTTCAAGCCCTATACCAAGTTCTCAGTAAATGTGAGTAATTATTATGATTACTGTTTGGTTCACTTCCTTCGATGTGTGCCCATAAAATTTAGGAACCATTACTACATGTATCTTATTGTTGCTTTGATTTTTAACTTAATTCAAGTAACCAGTGTTAGAGTTAGTTATTACTCTTTCCAGAGATCTTCTGTGCACATACAAGGAAGTGTTTGTCTTGTGACTGGCATTAATTACATATTTTACTGATTATTCCATAGCAGCATAGGTAAAGCTATTTCGTTCCTTTATTCTTTTAATAGCTTTTTTTTTTTTTTTGGATATGAAGTCTCACCCTGTGACCAGGCTAGAGCACAGTGGTGCAATCTTGGTTCACTGCAACCTCCACCTCCCGGGTTCAAGCGATTCTACTGCCTCAGCCTCTGGAGTAGCTGGGATTGCTGGTGCCCATCACCACACCCAGCTAATTTTTGTATTTTTAGTGGAGACAGAGTTTCACCATGTTGGGCAGGCTGGTCTCAAACTCCTGACCTCAAGTGGTCCACCTACCTCAGCCTCCCAAAGTGCTGGGATTACAGAGGTTAGCTACCATGCCTGGCCCTTTTTATAACTTTATTCTTTTTTATGGCATAGTATTCCATTGTTCAAATATACTAGTTTTTTTTTTAACAAGTCTCATGTTGGTGGACATTTGGATTGTTTCTAGTTCTTTTGCTATTAAAAGATTGCTACAATAAAAAAATCTCCTGTGTGTATCTTTCATGAAAGTATAAGTGTGTGTATATATATAGTGTGCATATATGTGGTGTGTATATACATGATATATATGTGTATATGTATACATGTGGTATGTATATATGTGTGTGTATATAGACACACACATATATATGTATATAGATATACACAAATACATATACCATATATATATATACACAAAGCAAGCAAAGGTAGATAACTTCTGCAAGGTTTTTCTGATTTCACTGTCAGTGATGCTAAAGAAAAATTAAATATTCATCTGCTTATTTTATTATCAGAATTTAAGTGGTAGATTTAGTGTATATTTAGGTTATTTAGAGAGATATATATATTCCATACACACACACACACACACACACACACACACACACCCACACACCCACACACCATTTTTTTTTGTAGTAATTGCCAAATCACTCCCACAGAGGTTGTACCAGTTCGCTTTCTCATCAGCAATGTATAAGAGTGCCTGTTTCTCCACGCCTTAACCAACAAAGTGTGTTATCACATCAGACTTTATGGTCTTGGCCAATCTGATAAGTAAAATGTTTCACTCTAATTTAAATTTGCACTTGTTCACATTGTTAACATTGGGCATCTTTTTGAATATATTTTAGAGTTATTTGTATTTCCTTTTCTGTAAACCCTCTGTTTTTTATATCTTTTTAAAATTTCTCTGCTGAGAAATGTTGTTTTTTTAAATTTATCTGAAATTTGTTTTAATATAAGATGAAATATGGATTTCAGTTTCTTCCCAATTGGCTACCTATTGATCTTCACATAATTTGTTGAATAATCTGTATTTTTCCCAATAATTTAAAATGCATGTGTATCCACCATGAACTGATTCCTGTGTCTACCATGTTGGCCAGGATGGTCTCGATCTCCTGACCTCATGATCCGCCCACCTTGGCCTCCCAAAGCGCTGGGATTACAGGCATGAACCACTGAACCCAGCCTTAATTTCTTAAATATTTAAAGTATCTACTGGAAGAGAAGCTGCCACGGCATTATCATTGTACATTTTTCCAAGGACCATATGTTGAAATAATCAGTGCTGACTTTGTTTCAAAATCCTCTCATGCTGTAATTTGGCCTGTTTCTCTAGAACTGACTTTGTGGTATTGTGGGTTGTGCTGGGGTAAATAACATTTATTCTTTGCCCTCCAGTAGTTCACCTTGCCTTATTGATCCCAGTCTATTCAGGGAAAATCTTTAGACTATGTAGTGGCCTAAGGTTAACCAATTAATCCTCCCAATACTCACTTTCTTTTCTTTCTTTCCTTCTTTCTTTCTTTCTTTCTCTCCTTCTCTCTCTCTCTCTCTCTCTCTGTCTGTTTCTTTCTTTCTTTTTTGAGACAGAATCTCACTCTGTTGTTCAGGCTGGAATGCGGTGACATGATCTCGGCTCACTGCAACCTCTGCCTCCTGGGTTCAAACGATTCTCTTGCCTCAGCCTCCTGAGTAACTGGAACTAAAGGGGCCCACCGCCATGCCACACTAATTTTTGTATTTTTAGTAGATACTGAGAGTCACCACGTTGTCCAGGCTGCTCTCAAACCCCTGACCTCAAGTGATCAGCCTACCTGTGCCTCCCAAAGCGTGAGCCACCACACCGGCCCCTCCCAAAACTCTTCTAAGTGACATATATTATCACCATTTTGTAGGTTTTAGAGACTCAAAGATTAAAATTGCTCTGATCTATGGTCACAGAGCAAGTTGGCAGAGCTCAGACTTAGGTTGTGGTCTTTTGATTACTAGTGTTATCCCACACCATTCCAGGACATACCTCAGATCTGCCTGAGATGTGTTTTCCCTCCACTGACCTCAGGTAAAACCACCATAACTTGTGAGCTTCAACATAACTCCACTATTTCATCTTGGCTTTAGCAAACCTAAAGACTTTCACCATTTCTATTTTATTTTAAAAATAAATTTTATTGTGGGCTGGGAACAGTGGCTCCCACCTTTAATCCCAGCACTTTGGGAGGCCAAGGCGGGTGGATCATTTGAGGCCAGGAGTTTGAGACCTGTCTGGCCAACATGGTGTAACCCCCTCTCCACTAAAAAAGAAAATACAAAAATTAGCCAGGCATGGTGGTGCACACCTGTAATCCCAGCTATTTGGGAAGCTGAGGCAGAAAAATTGCTTGAACCTGGGAGGTAGAAGTTGCAGTGAGCTGAGATCATGCCATTGCATTCTAGCCTGGGTAACAGAATAAGACTCTGTCTCAAATATGTGTGTGTGTGTGTGTGTATATATAGAGATATATATATATAATATTGAGTATATTTGTGATTTACAATGTGATGCTTATTTTTAGTTACAACTTTTTAATGAAAGGGCTAAGCAAAGGTAGATAACTTCTACAAGGTTTTTCTGATTTCACACTGAGTGATGCTAAAGAAAATTAAATACTCATCTGCTTATTTCATTATCGGAATTTAAGTGGTAGATTTAGTATATATTTAGGTTATTTAGATTTGGGTAATTCTAAAATTCTTTCCCAGCTGTATGATTCTTGCTAGCATTTTTCATAGTTTTATGTTCCCATATAGGAGGGAGTGAACAAAAACATTTAAAGAATGACAAATATTTTCATGTGGGTTATTTGGAGGGAAAACATGCTACAAATTCCTTAATCCAATTAAAATCACACTTGTTAGGGAAAGTCATGTGGGCTGATTATTGTATAATAGTAGTTTTTATTTCAGGTCATTATGTATTAGGTTGGTAGCATATGTTTAAATGCCACCTCTTAAAATTCTGTATATGCTTTGAATTTAAGGCTATCAGTTCATATGCTTTGTTAGGGTCCTCTTTTAGTTTCCTGGCAATTAGCTGCAATGTAGTTCATGTGATGTTTTTCATGGAATAGGGATTTTAGGAGCAGTAAACAGGGATGGGGTGGAGGTGAGTCCCCAGCCCTATATTTTCTGCTTACCATTCACAATTATCACTATAGCAAGGTAAGGTCTTCTAGATGTTTTTGCTCACTTTTCTTGAAAGTTGTATCTGCCTGGAGTCTCTGCGAACAGCACTCATACTGGCCAATTTGGATACTTGAAAGCATAAGTCATTTCATATGTTTGGTGGGAGAAGTATGTTATTAGGGTCTGGTGAGTTAATGCAAGGCCGGCCACACCCAAGAAACTGGTTCATAAACTCAAATTCCAAGGCATACATGTGAAATAGATCATATACGTAGACAAAGCCAAGATTGAGCACATGTGTACGTGGGTAATTCTGCTCAGGAGATCCAGTACTAGATGAGAAGATTGTTTGGTAAAATTCAAGCAAAAAGAGTTTGATTAATCCTGTTCTCTCTAGAGATGATTCTGTCTTTTCAAACCTTCATTCACAACACCCTTCTAGACAGTGCTGAAAAACTGTAGCAGGTACTCTACCAACTCTGTTTTGGAGACTTTGAGGAAACTGCCTTACAGTTTGCATTCAGTTTTATATCACCTTCACTAATTTTAACAGAACTGTCACAACCTGCTAAAGCTATTTACCACATAAATGTTAAATTATTTCTTGTTTCTGTAAAGGGTATTACCTAATCATGATCAGCAGGCTGGCTCTCATTTATTCCCAGTCCATAGGATTGAAAGACATCTTAATGCAAAGACCTTCAACTCTCTATTAACCTGCAATCCGCAAAGATGGATGATTTAACACTTCTAAATTTTGTCCTAGAATTAGGAGATTCTCCCTACTCGAGGACCTGAACTTTCTATTCCTGAGTCTACTTTTATTCTTTTCTGAGACTTTATTCTAAAAGGTAGTCTAGGGAGATTAGCAGTAAAGTGAACCACAAGCCATCTGTTTTAAAGGTCAGTCTGATCATTAATGATAATCAGAAACTACTAGGATAGATTGTGTTAGTCTTCTTGTATTAGGTAGTCCTGGTTATATTTGGGGTGTGGCAGGATAATACATTGATTTTCACTAGCTTAGCTCCTACTTATCTTTTGAATGGTGTGCTCAGAGGTGACTTCCTCCAGGAAGGCTTTCTTGACTTCTGCCCACCATCCCCACTTTGCTGCCAAAGCACTTTGGCTTATTGCTATTGTAGAGCAAATACTGTACAGTATAACTGTGTACTTGCCTGTGAACTCCAAGAAGGCAAACATTCTCTAGTCCTTTTTAAAATTTTTATTTTTTATTTTTACTATTTATTTTTGACACTGAGTCTCGCTCTGTCACCCAGGCTGGAGCGCAGTGGCGTGATCTCGGCTCACTGCAACCTCCACCTCCCAGGTTCAAGAGATTCTCAAGCCTCAGCCTCCCAAGTAGCTGGGATTACAGGCGCCCACCACCACGCATGGCTAATTTTTTTGTATTTTTTAGTAGAGACAGGGTTTCACCATGTTTGCCAGGCTGGTCTTGAACTCCTGACCTCAAGTGATCCACCCATCTAAGCCTCCCAAAGTGCTGGGATTATAGGTGTGAGCCACTGTGCCCAGCCTAGCCCATTTTTAGAAAAATAGCTTTATTGGGATATAATTCACATACTATACAATCCAGTAATTTAAGGGGTACAATTTAGTGAGTTTTAGTATGTTCACAAAGTTGTACAGCTATAACAATCAACTTTAGAACATTTTATCACCCCCGTAAAGAAACTCAATACCCATTGACACTCACTTCCCGCTGCCCCCTCACTCCCAATCTCCAGACCTAGGCAACTACCAATTCACTTTCCGTCTCTATGGATTTTCTTGTTCTGGACATTGTGTATAAATAAAAGTGTGTGTAATCTTTTGTGACTCTCTAACTTGGCATAATGTTTTCAAGATTCATTTGTGCTGTATTGTGAATCAGTACTTCATTGCTTTTTATTACTGAATAATATGTCATTGTATGTATACCACATATATTTGTTGGTTCATCACTTAATGGACATTTGGATCATTTTCACTTTCTGACTATCATGAATGATGCTACTATGAAGTTTTTCTTCATAGTTTTTGAAGTTTTTCTGTGGGCATGTGTTTTCAGTTCTACTGGATATATACCTAGGAATAGAATTGCTAGGTCATATGATAACTCTGTGTTCAACTTTTTGAAGAACTGCCAGATTGTTTTTATAGTGGCGGTTCCACTTTAAAATCTCACCATCAATATTTGAATGTTCTGGTTTTTTCACATCTTTACCAAAATTTGTTATTGTCTGACTTTTTAGTTATAGCCATCCTAGTGGGTACAAAGTGGGTCCTGTCCATTTTTGAATCCCCAGCATAAGGCTTACTGTGGTGTTTATAAATGTTGATTGACTGACCAAATTCATTTCATCATCCTTTTCTTCTTACTGCCCTCCACACTGGGAAGCTGTGTGCTATCATGACAAGCATAGACTGGAACCTTGAACTTTGAACACTTCCTCCACAGCTTAATAACCATGTGATCTGGAGCAAGTTCCTTAACTACTCTGAGCTTCAGTTTCCTTATCTGTAAAATAAAGATAATGGTATTTCTCTGATAGAGCTGCTAGCAAGATTAAATGTGATAATGTCAATGGAACACCTAGCACAGTACACGATCCAGAACCTTCAGTTAGTGGGTGTTATTGTTATTCTCTTGGATAACTTGGGTTGCAACTCGCTCTACTCCCTTGCCTCAAGAAGTAGAGACAATAGTTGGTTTCAGGGGATGTGCCTAGTTGTACTGCTTGTGGTATGCTGGGTCAGGTCCCTTTGTTTCAAGAAAACTCTGCAATCGCCTCACAGGATCTGTTAATACCTCTTCGACTTTTGAGCAATACTCCAAGATGACTACTGAGGCTGGATGAGAAGGCTGATTGTCACCTGTGATTCTACTTCTTCCTTGTGCATTTTTGACCCATTTCACAGATTTAGATGCTTCTAATAACTCATTATGAAAATTATGATCTTTTCAGAACAACCGATTTTTAAAACTTTAATCAATACAGCTTTCTTGTTGTAAAAGACTTCAATAATCAGGATCCCAGGTTGGCACAGGCTGATTTGGGCAACTGAGAAAAGTCTTTCCGACCTTTGTCAGAGAAGTAGCTTAGCTGAGTTCATTCTTGTTGCCATCTTGCTTTTGAAACTCTTGGTTAATGTATAAAAGCAGAGGAACTGCTTTCATCTGAGGCACACAGTGGCAAAGTTCCCATGGCAGGAAGTGTTTGTTCTTACAAATCTCATACATGGTGGTCACAGGGGAGACCTCCGTATTTTGTTTTGCTTGTCTGGGCTTTATCATCATTTCATGATTGTTTCTGTGTTTTTGCCTGAGAGCTAACTGTCTGAGGGAAAAGACTGTGATGCACTTGCTCTTAGGGACCTCCTTAGCCCCAGTCTAACTGTCCAGTTTTGGCTCCTGCTTCTCCTCTTTGCAAATCCTTTTGTACTACCACCAGGCTAGTAGTCTTTTAACAAGTGTTCCCTGACTTAATAATCCCTGTTTCTTGTAACAGAAAAAAATATGATAGAAACAAAAACAAAGAGTTGATGACTTCTGAGATTGGGAGGGAGGGATGGGGGCAGGTGAGAAACAACTTACTGAAGGGAAACAGAGATTTTTACATGGGAGGGCAGTAGGCAGTGTTGAATGAGAAGAGTGGAGTCAGATAATGGATCTGAGAACTTGGGACTTGATGTGATTTAGAATAGGGGAAGGGGAAAAGGTGATGAAAAGTGGTATTTTAGGACTATTTTTTCTCTTAATAAGATTAACCCTAAGCACAGATTTAAGGTATATATGAGTAGAGGCAAGAATTATCCAGGCCCAGTTATAGTAATACATGTGTCAACTGAAGTTCTGGTTGGTAGCAGTGAGAATTGTGTGGTACATTTTCATTTGAGAAAAGTCAGGGGAATTTGTAACAGCTCACAGGTTGGAGGTAAAAGAGCACAGTCAAAGATGATTCCAATGGTTTGAATAAAAAGAAAAGCCATTAATACCTGTGAAGGTGATGGATAAAGATACCTGTTGGTTGAAGATAGAAGCTGGGCAAGATGAGTTCCTTTTGGGATTAGTTAGGCTTCCTGTGATGGGGGAATATCCAAATTACAATGTTTATTGGCAGTTGGAAATAATGGACTCTGGCATGGTTGAAAGGTTGGGTTCAGAGTATAGACTTGGGAGTCATTACTATTGTTTTAGGAGCAAGTAGATGGAAAGAAAAGAGCCCCAAGGATTGAGGGGAGAAATCCTCCAGTGCAGGGGTATGAAAAAAAGAACCAGCTAAACAAAACAAGCAAGAGCTGAATGATGGAAAGGCTTGAGGTCAGTAAGATGAATGCTATATTCTGGAAGCCAAGGTCAGGGCTGTGGGAAGGAAGGAGAGGTCAGCAATGAGGGACTGCCAGCAGATCAGGGTAAAAACTTAGGAGAAGCCTTTGGGTTTAGCAAGAGGGAGGACCCTAACATTTGTGTATAATTCCAGTAAGAGAGGAAGTCTTTAACCAAGCAAGATGGTTATCTGAGAAGAGTCACACCTTCCATCAAGCATCCCTTTAGAGATGCTGTGGTTCAGAATCCCTGCTGTGCTGAATCACAGTCTGTCAGATCTACTCAAGAACAATCCATTTCCCTTATTTAATTATC
This sequence comes from Cebus imitator, assembly GCF_001604975.1. Lineage (NCBI taxonomy): Eukaryota > Metazoa > Chordata > Mammalia > Primates > Cebidae > Cebus > Cebus imitator. The sequence continues at coordinate 1,992,703 of NW_016107570.1, read as the reverse complement.
ATATGACTATTCTTTTCTTTTTTTTTCCAATTAAATTTTACAGCTTGTCCACTCCAGCTTAGAGAGGGCTTGTCACTATTGTTATTAAACAACATAGGTCACAACCAGTAAAACCTTTTTCTATTCTAGCACATTTTCTGATGAAAATTAAATATATACCAAACAATAAATTTGGTTCTCTGTTGTCAAACTTAACAGCAAGAAACTCTTCGTTACATTGTGCTATTTCATTTCCTCTCAAGATTAGATTTATTTTTTATATTGCTCTTTTGCTTGCTCATTCACTCATTCATTTTTTTTTTTGAGAGATAGGATCTTGTTCTGTTGCCTAGGCTTCAGTACAGTAGCACAATCATTGCTCACTGTAACCCTGAACTACTGGGCTTCAGTGGTCTCTTGCCTCAGTCTCCTCAGTGGCTGGGACAACAGGTGTGTGCTATCATGCTCAGCTAATTTTTAAAAAAACTTTTGTAGAGATGAGGTCTCCCTGTGTTGTCCTGGCTAATTTCAAACTTCTGACCTCAAGCAATCCTCCTGCCTCGGCCTCCCAAATTGCTAGGATTAAAGGCATGAGCCACTGCAACTGGAATTATATTTCTCATTTTTGTTTTTTTCTAGAATTTATCTTAGATTAAGTTCGAGACTAGGTGTCTTACTCTTTATGTTGCTATAAGAAAATACTAAAGAATAGGTAATTTATAAGAAAAAAATTATTTCTTACAGTTCTGGAGCCTGGAAGTCCAAGGTCAAGGGGCCACATCTGGTAAGGGCCTTCTTCCTGGTGGGACTCTGCAAAGTCCTGAGGTGATACAGGGCATCACATGCTGATGGGGCTCATGAGAGCTGGCTAGACTGGCTTTTATAACAGATGCACTCTCCTGGTAAATAACTCACTCCCTCTATAACCCATTAATCGTTAATCCATACATCCATGAAGACAAAGATGGATGGCCTTTGTGTGAGTTATACAGGCCCCAGTTTTTCAGTTTCTAATATTTTATTCCTGGTATGTCATTATTTATTTATTTTTATTTTTACCTTTTCCATTTCCCTTTTCAGGAATATGGCATTATTTATTAGTTTAACACAATGTAGTGGGAAAGAGGAAGATGCCTGCTACTTATTAGGAAATAAGTCAGATAGACTACTTGAGAAAGACACTGAAGCCAATAAAGAGAAACAATTAGAATGCCCAGTATGATAATGACTATACTATCCTCTATATTATATAGAGTAGTATGTATATAGTGTGTGCATATACACACATAAACTGTATACTTTTTTTTCATTTTAGGTATGAATGACCATAGTTCAAATGAATAAAATGTGACTAATTTGCGAAGTTTTTTTTAAAAAAAGGTACAACTGACGTTAATGAAAACACATTCCTCAAGTTTTTGAGAATCAAATCTCAGTAAAGAAGATCTGTTGAGAAGATCAAATACAGCCTCTCAGTAAAGGGCAGAAACACAAATAGTTACACTTACACAACAGAAAGTTGAGAGGTTGACCTTGTCATGTGAGTTATTTACAGATAAACATACCTTGTTATGCTTCTAAGTTAAAATTGAAACTGAAAAAACTGGGCCTTCTTACTGCCCAATACAGCTATGATAATTTCTTTATTGATTGATGAATACTATGGATACTTTGATTTACCTCCCCTGGGCCTGTACTGTACACAATACAAGTTTGCTTAAGAAACCCTTCCACCCTACCCTACAAGAACTTACAAATTTCTAGGCCAGGTAAAACATATATACAAATGAAATGCAGCATAATGACTACCAAGTATAGACGTATGTGCAGGAGTTAGAACCAAAATATTAATAACAAGTGTCGTACGGATATCCAACAAATCAGATCAGATGCCAGCCCTGAAAAACTGACCTGGCTGTCCTAATGCACAAGAGTGGAATATCAGTACTGGTTACGTATGATGTGCTGTAGAATTGCATATTTGTATAATTTAGTAATTGATTCCACTAAATAATCACATATAGTTAACAGGCTAATCTATCATCAGTTTTGAATAAAATAATGTTTCTAACATGAATTCTCTGTAGAAGCTTTTTAAGCAGAAGTTTAGTTAAGCAGTGGGTTTAGAAAAATCCACATGAAAAGCCTTTAATAAATGAATGAATTCTCCATCTCCCTTTCCCTTAAATATGTGATTCCAGTGTCCGTGTCCTCACCCATGAATGGGAAATGAAGGTGTGTGTTAAGTATTAAAGTATAGCAGGAGGAGGATCCTAGGGGTACTGCCCTAAACTGGGCCAACCTGCTCCCTTAGTTCTTCTGCCCGCAAATATTTTCCTTCATACTATAAGAAATTGTCTATTTTATTTTCTTAACTACCTAAAACTCTCAAAGATTCATTTGTGTTAACAAGCATTGTCTTAAAAAATAAAACCAGAAAATCATAGTGCAGAGTTTCCCTAAATGTGGTTGAAGGACCACGTAAATGAGATTGCCTGTGAGGAAGGCCCTGGAAATATCTTTCAGCAAGTGCCTCAGGAAAGCCTAATGTACATTCAACTTTCAGTATTAATGATGAAATTACTTTCTTTCCAATATGTAGCCAACATGTGTTGCAATTTAATAAATTGACTTTTTGTTTGTTTGTTTGAGGGGAGTTAGGCAGTTGTGTACTTGGGACATTTTTGGTGGGTTTAAGGTCTTGATGCATTAAATACCTGTTATGCTTTTGTTTCAGTGAAATACTTACTTTGAATTTCCAGCTGACTGAAATGCAAATACGGTTTAGAACCCTAGCTGGTTTAAGTTGAGCGCTGGTGCTGAAATAAGGACTTTATCTTGCCTTCCTGCTTTGCATTTGTGGCCAGTGGAACTTCACTTGAAGCTATGGTTCTTCTATTTTCCTACTTTTTTCTGATTTCCTGTGAAATCAAAGCTTTCCCTTAGGAATATACATAAACACTCATGCAATTTCAGCTTCTCTTCTCCCACCAACTTTTCCTGATCTTACAAATGTATTCAAGATATTTTCATCCTTGTCCTTTACTCTACTCTCTTCTTTCTTCCTCCTATAAATAAATATCTTGAGTAACGGGGTCATAGAAAGGGAGTGATCCCAGAAGTCAGTTGAACTGAGTGTTGGGTTCAACTCTCTTGGAAAATCCTTCAGAACTTCAGTCATCACAGCTAGACAAACTCTAGAGGTCCCTCCAGTTCAAACCTTTCTCTGGGATGAATTTATATTTATCAAGACTAGCTACTTTCAATGCCTCCTCACTCCTTAGGGCCTGGGTTTTATTTCTGCCACCAGCTGTGTATTATACTATAGAAGTTTATAAATTATTAGCTAATTTGAAATTTCAGTAGGTTTTTTCTTCATCCATATTCACTCAACACTGGAGAACTAGTTTTCTTCCTTAGGTTCTTTGATACTACCAATACCAGTTGTCAGCCTTAAGATTCTTTTTCTTTCTTTCATTTTTAAACATATTAAAATAGAGTCGTCAGACATACACAGAAGTAGAGATTAACAATGATATACCATAATCAACCATCCTCAGAAATTGGTAACATTTCACCAGTCTCTTAATATTATTTTTTAAAGAAAAAATCATTTTGTTATAAAGTAGTAAGTACATATTCTAGAGGATTTAAGCAATAGAGGAAAGAAGAAAAATGTATGATTTTCCTTAAGTAAATCACCCCAATTCCAACACCCAGAAATAATCATCACTATTATTATTAGGTCTGCACCTTTCTAGGCATGTATACAGATGAAATGCTGGATAGCTGGATAGCTAGCCAGATGTATTTTAATAAATTTGATCATATATGGTACTTGTAAATAAAAAGTATTAAATTTACCTCTACTAGAACTTTAATGGACCAAAAAGAAACTGAAATGAACCTGAAGAAATTGATGATTTTCAAATAAATATTTTCCCACACAGCCAGGTTACTTAAATGAGATCTGAAAATCTTGTATGAAAAGAGAATGTGAAAACCACAAAAAGACTGGAGTCATTCTTTAGTTAAAAAGTAAAAACCATGAAACCCCGTCTCTACTAAAAATACAAAAATTAGCTGGGCATGGTGGTGTGCGTCTGTAGTCTCAGCTAATCGGGAGGCTGAGGCAGGAGAATTGCTTGAACCCAGGAGGCGGAGGTTGCGGTGAGCCAAGATTGCGCCATTGCTCTCCAGCCTGGGTAACAAAAGTGAAACTCTGTCTCAAAAAAAAAAAAAAAAAGTGAAAACTATTTTCTCTTAATTTTGCTGTAACACTAAAGCTGCTCCAAAAAAATAAATTTTATTTAAAAAGTATTTTTGACAGTCTTAATGGCCATATTAATGGACTCACTACTATAAAATTTGAGGATATTAGCATTTCACATTTATTCTGCCTTCCTTTGCCCTCATCTTCTGATTTTTGTCAGTTATATTATTTTAATTTGTGGAGACAGCGTAACATAGTGGCTTGTGGAACCTGGGCTCAGGAACCAGGCTGCCAGGCTAGCTATGTGAATTTAGGCAGGTTACTTAACTACTATGTCTTAGTTTTCTTCATCTGTAAAGTAAGGATAGAGTTGTTGGGTAATATAATAAAGTTAGTTGATCTAAATAATCTAATATATAATAAATGTTTAGTGAACATTATAACTCTGTCTTTATGGAATTCATAGTATTTACATTCTATTCTATAGTCTTAATATTCTTTCTACATTTAGAATTCAAGATATTTTCATCCTTGAAATAAATCTGTTCACCACCAATCAGTATTTTTGAAAACGGTTTTCCATTCCAAAATTTCTTTAGATTAATCTCTATATTGACTAGACTTTATAATGCTGTCTTTTTTTCAAGAAGGCTAATGGATGAACATCCTTTCTTCTATTTTGGGGAAGGTTATTTCTGTGACCTTTGTATTTGAACAAGATCTTAGGTATAATATTCCTGAGTTATGCTTTGTTTCCTGTAAAACTTTGTGTTAATCCATTTGGCATTGAATGCTGCTTTAGAGAAGTCTGATTTAGCCTACATTTCTCTCTCATATATAATTTGTTTTCTTTTCTTTTTTTTAGCTTATATTTAAAAAATTTATATTCAGTAAATTCACTTCTTTTGGTTCACAGTTTTCTGCATTTTAACTCATGCATAGAATCATATAAGTAACACCACAGTTAAGATACAAATCTTCCCATCACCCTCCAAAATTCTCTTGTGCTGCACTTTGTAATGAACCCCCCTCCATCCTCCAACCCCAGGAAACCTCTGACATGAGTTCTCTATCTTTACAGTTTAGCTTTCTTTAGAATTTCATAAATGAATTTTATAGTATGTATTTTTTGGAGTCTGGCTTATTTCACTTAACAGAAATACATTTGAGATTCATCCATGTTGTATCAATAGTCTCTTTATCGCTGAGTAGTAGTTCATTGAATGGATATGCCACTATTTGTTTATCCATTTATCAGTCAAAGAACATTTCAGTTGTTTATTATTTTGGGTGATTATTAATAATGTCACTATAAACATTTATTTACAGATTTTGGTATGAATATAAGTATTTCTTTCTCTGGGGTTAATATTAAGGGTAAAATTGCTAGGTCATATGCTGAGTATTTGGTATTTTAATAGGAATTGTGTTCATTAACTTAGGATATTTGATATCTTAACGATATTAAGTCTTCCAAACGATGAACATGGTATCACTTACCATTTATTTAGGTTTTCTTTGATTTCTTTAATTTGATTTTTTTGCATAGATGCATAAGAATTTTTTCTTATTCTTTCAGTTCATCAATTTAACCAAGATTTGTCTTGCTATTGATTGTTATGCATCAGATTTTCTTACAATCTTGTTTTCTCAGTCTGTCTGTAAAGTCAATAGTAAATTATTTTTTGTTATGTATTTGAATATTGTTACTTTTTCTTCTGTTGAATTCTGTACTTTAGAAAGACCAATTACCCTTATATAGAATCACCTTTGCCCTCATTATTTATTGCTTTAACTTTTGTCATTTTCACTTGAACACTTCAACTTTTCTTCTATATCTGGAAATCATTGTTTGGCTCTGAATACTCTGTTTCTGGATGTTTGATTTATTTTTTAGTGTGCTAATGATGCTTTGGCCTCAATTTGTTGCATTGGTTCTACATTCTCCCATTTCATCTTATTCTTTTATTATTTTATGAATACATGTTTTCAACTCAAAATACTTCTGGAGAATTTCCTTTTTTTTTTTTTTTCAGCTACCTTTTGTTGTTCTTGGTTCTTTTTTGTCTTCTGTGTCTTTTTTGCTTTGCTTTCTTTCCCCTCACAGTCTATTTGTAAAGTTTTCCAGTGATTTTTTTTTTTTTTAGTCAAATGAATATTAGGACACCTCTAGTCAAACTCCATACTTGCTCTGATACAGCTTGGGTGCTTTGCTTTTTCTTTCCCACAGTATTTTTGAGCCAGTTTGTTTTTTCTCACTGAGCTATAGTTTGAGGGCTGATAATTTCATTTATAGACCTTCTTACCTGTAGCCTGAAGACATGGAGAGTGAAGGACAGAAGGATTCAGCTAAAGCAGGTTATACCTGAGTTGTATTTTCACGTTTAAAGTAATGTTCAATATTCATACCAAGATTCATTCCACCTCATAGATTGCATCTCATTCCCATTAAGGCATTTGTATCTGTTTACTGGTGTATGGAATTTCCATCATCAGAGTCTATCCTTTTGTTCTATTCACCACCTAGAGAAAAAAATTAGGATTGTTAGTCTATTTGCTTCTCCTAGATGTGGGGATACTTGTGAGGATTCTCAGGCTCTTTTGCATCCCCAGCGCAGCTGGAGGAAGAGGCCATGTGGGGTTAGGAACCCTGCCATATTTTAGATGCCACTCTGCTCCCAACCCTTTTCTGGGCCACAGCATTCTGCAATTTAGAACATTTGTATGTAGCCCTTCCTTATTTGGTTGCTTCTGTGAAATTTTGTGGGCAGTTTTTCTTTTGACCGTTTATTTTTCTTTTTTCTGTATTTGCAACCACTACCAATACCAGAGTAGAAGCTTCCTTCTACAGCTTTCTGACTTGCTTCTTTATGTTTGTCACTGGATTCTCTTTCTATTTCCTCAACATGAGTGTTCCCTGAGGGGCTGCCTTCCTGTGAACATAAAGATGGCGGTTCATAAGCCAAGGAGAGAGACCATAAACAGATCCTTCAGCCTTCAGAAGGAACCAACCTTACCAATACCTTGATTTTAGACTTCTGGCATTGGCATCTGGAACTGTGAGACAACAAATTTCTGTTACTTTTGTTAAACATATTTTTCCCCCCAATATTTGAAGCTCCTACCAGGCAGCTTCCTTCTGCACCTTTCTGGCTGTTGCTTCTTTAAGTCTGTCTCAGCTGCTCTTCCTGATTCCTAAACATGGGTGCCCCCTGAGTGCTGCCCTTTGCCATGTCTCCTCCTATACAAGTTCTCACAGAAATTTAGTCTGCTCCCATGTTAATGATTGTCTCTCTTTATAGGTAACCCTGGTCTTAACCCTGGGCTCTGATTCTGGATTTTGCTTCAAGTTGAGTGAACATCTTCACTTGGTGTATTAGTTTGCTAGGACTGCTGTAATAAAGTGCCATAAACTGGGTAGTTTAAGCAACAGATATTTATTACCTCATAGTTCTGAAGATGAGAAATCTGAAATCCAAGTGCTGGTAGGGTTGATTCTCTCTGAGGGCTATGGGGAAAGGATCTGTTCCAGGTGTCTCCCCTTGGCTTATAGGTGGGTGTTCTTCCTGTGTGCATGTCTGTGTCCAAACTTCCCCTTTTTATAAGGACCCCAGTCATTGTGGGTTAGGGACCACCCTAATGACCTCATTATAACTTGATTACTTCTGGAAAGACTCTTTCTCCAAATAAGGTCACATCCTGAAGAACTGGAGGTTAGAACTTCAACATATAAATGTTGGGAAGACACAATTCAATCCATCACACTTGGTTATTTACTCATACCACACATATTTTCTGCTACATGCTAAGCATTGGTCTCGGCCCTGGGAATACAGAAGTGATGAGACTCAGTCTCTTTCCTCTTAATGAATAGAAAAGATAAGAATTAATAAACAGACATTTGCTATACCATATACAGGAAGTGCTCTCATAGATGAGAGATTCTTTTGAGGACACCTTAGTGGCACACCTAGCCCTGACTGGCTGAATCAAGAATGACATCTCAGAGGAAGTGATACTTATGCCAGATCCTTCCCAGTAGGATGCAATACTGGCTTATGCTGGATCCTTCCCAGTAGGATGCAATACTGTGTAATTGCTCCCCTGCTTTTAAACCACACCCTTAGTTACCCAGCCCTGGACTCCACCACCCAGTCAATCTTTGCAAAGCACCACTTTGATTAAGACATTTCTCAGTTGAGAATCCTGTAATGACTCCTCACAGTCAACAGAACTAACTCTAAAAGAATTGTTTAGCCTGGCTGGCCTTTGGTTCCTCCACAATCAGGTGCCACAGCTGTATCTACTTTTCCTGTCTTGATCTTCCTATTGTTTCCATCCTGTACATTACCAAGTTGTTGTAACAAACATTTTGGAAACATATCTGCAACTTTTTATAATTTCATGAAGCCAGGATTTTTGTTTTGTTTCCTATTGTATCATCACCTAAAAAAGTGTTTGGCATATAACAGATACTTCAGAATATTGGTTGAATAATCAAATGAATTTTCTCTACTTCCAATGCAGGCCTCTCCTTTCTCCTGGCTGTGCACATTTTTGCCCTATTGAAATTTTATTCTCAAGGCTCAGCTCCTGTATCCTCTCCTCCATTATGCCTTTCTTCTAGGTCACATGTGGATAAACAGATATGACTTTTCATTCCTAAAGACTTTTGCAGTCTCTGTGAACTGTTTGAATGCCCCTGCATTCTGCTTTGCATGGTAGAAATCTGAGTAGGTACCTTTACCTACCAGGTTTGGTTGTTTGAATTTAGGAGCTATATTTTTAAAATAATATGTCCTGCTTAGCACTTTCTTGCACAATAATAGATGCTCAAAAGTTACTTTGTGTTTGAAGAGAGTATGAGGGAGAGGAGTATTTTGTATTTGTTTCAAAAAAGTGGGGAGGAAGATCTAAGAAATGGAACATTTGGTCTGTCCCTCTTACCTTCCCTTATTTTTGTGAGTTTACAACATTTTTAATTTCATTCAGCATATATTTGTTAAGCACCTGTGCTATTCAAGACTAGGACTCTTCAAGTCCTAGGACTTAGATTACAAACAGGAATTAAACTGCCTTTGGGGTACTTATCACTTCTTCTGATAGAGAAATTCCTCCAGTGTGTTCCAGTAGTCACTATCATCTTTACGGTTTTTAGGATGCTTTGCTTTACTCACATTTATTCATCCCAGAGTCTAGACTCTTTGCACATGTTGAGGCTGCCTGAGAGCAGGACCCTTGTCTTTATCCTCCTATTCCCCACTGCCTCGCACTGAGCTTACACTTGATGGCGACTTCAGTGAATCCTTTATTTCCCCTAAAGATTCTCTGACTCTTTTCTAAGTTTGCCCTGTTTCTCCAGTTATAGAATTCTGAGTCAGGACCAGAGGCTTTGGAAGGATACTGATTACTTTGCTTAGATTGAGAGACCCTCTGTTATCGATAACAGTAAAAATAAGTGCAATAAGTAGCACAATGTTTAGCCCTCGTGCTAAAGTTTTTACATGAATTTTATTTCCTAGTGGGGCCTGTTGCTATATCATTGGCTTCTATGACTCCTTCATTTCTTACAAGTTGTCATATTAACATGTTGAGGTTGTTAAGTGAACATCTAGTTTGTTTGCGTCTACTCAAACTCAAGAATCTTGATTATACTGAAGAGCTTGTGCCAAACAGAAATGCAGTCTGAATTAGTCTGGTGGGTCATGTGCATATGTTATCTTTTCTAAAGGCATCTAATTCTTAATAAATCCCTTTATGAAGGGAAAATGAGGAAGTAAAAATTGAGATGAAATAATGGAGTAGTAGAGAGTGGAAAGAATGGTAAAGATATTTGTTTGGAGGTTCTATTTGACATGGAAATTATTACTCTTAAACCTGATTGAAAGACAGGCATGAGATAATTCATATAGAAAAAGTGGTAATATGTTCTATTATGTCATTGTTATTGGGGGATGGGAAACATCTATTTTATTTAAATATGTTGTATATCCATCAGAACAACATGAGTTCATGGAAATGATATAACAGCAATTATGAGTAGTAGCCCAACCCTATGCCCCCTGCGTTTGTAGGTTTACAATGTGTTATCTGTATCAAAGAGACAATGGCATGAGATAATTCTAAATAACAGATATATAAGTCACTATCAAGTCTTAGATGGTGTTGCAAAGTATGTTTAACTTATCAGGCATACTTAACATATTCACTTATTAATCATGCCTTGTTTAAACAAAAATCAAGATTAGTTTATCCTGAGCACCTATGCGCAGGAAAGGTAGAGATCACCTGGAGAGGCTCAGGCTGTCCACTTCAGTTTATATTTGAAATGGCTCTGCACAGTAATCTCTGTGTTACAGCTACAGCCAACATTGTCTCTCAACCTTCCTTGTATGTGTGCTAACCACTCTTCTTCCTTATTTTGGGATACTCCTTTCTCCCTGAAGTCATGTGCTTCCCCATGTGACTTATGAATGGAATGGGAGAGTAAATGCAACATAGATGAACGAAGAAATCACTACAGTCTCAGGGTTTTCTTTTTCTTTTTTTTTTTTTTTTTTGAAACAGAGTCTTACTCTGTCACCAGGCTGGAGTGCAGTGGTGCAATCTCAGCTCACTGCAGCCTCCGCCTCCCAGGTTCAGATGATTCTCCTGCCTCAGCCTCCTGAGTAGCTAGAACTACAGGCACACGTCACCGTGCCTAGCTAATTTTTGTATTTTTAGTAGAGATGGGGTTTCACCATGTTGGTTGGGATGGTCTCGATCTCTTGACCTTGTGATCTGCCTGCCTTGGCCTCCTAAAGTGCTGGGATTACAGTCGTGAGTCACCGTGCCCGGCCAAATCCCAGTTTTTTTTTTTTTTCAATGCTTGGTTTAAATGTTGGCATGTGATGCAGTTTTTGGAAGGGGTATTTAAGGGCCTCTGGAGGAGCATTGAGAAGGATTTTGAAGCATCTAAAAAGAGACATACGAAAAAATTCTCTTTTGCTGCTCTAAATAAAGGTATATGAGAATGTGCTATTTGGAATGGTTGCTGCTATCTTTTTCCATAAAAATGACAAAAGAGAATTTGCCAACTCAGAAGAACTGCCCTACCTTTGGACTTCTTGTACTATGAGAAAACATATCCCCTTATTGGTTAAGCCATTTTGAGTTTTCTGTTACTTGCAGATGAAAGCACCTTCCCTGATTCTGTAACATTTCCACTGAAAAATAGAAAGCTAGGTGTTTAGTGTCTTAGACATTTCTCCATTGGTTTTGTTTGCTGAAATTACAAGGCTTATAGTCTAATTTTCTGTGATTTACTGAGACCTAGGATATAGTAATGATTTTCTCTTTCACAGATACTTAGGAACTTCAAGCAGTCATCCCTGATATAAGAGGTTAGTTTACAACTTGGATATATGTGCTGATTCAAAGATCTGTCCCCATATTTCACATCTCTCGTGAGTTCTTTTGAAATCCCAGATAAATATTTTCCAGCATTGATTGCACCTCCTATTCCTGCCCTTCTTGACCCAGATGCCTTATCTTTCCCTAGTGACCTTCTCTTACTGAATCCTTTGTCACGTATTTTATGCCTGTTGCTCATGTTGTCATGGATGTCGTCATGTCTGAGAATGATTTATGAAGCATTAAGAAAAAATTCTCAAACCTTGCCCATCAGAATTTTTCCAAACCTCAGCTGAATCCAAATCTCTCTTTGGGTGATTCTGATTTTCAACCAGGCCTAAGAACCACTGACATAAGGATATAAAAGAAAAATCGTACTGACTGAATCCCATACCTAAAGTAAATGGTTTCAGATCTCACTTGACAAACTCACAAGTCTGTGTTAGAGTCCTCCAGAGGGACAGAACCAATAGGATAGATGTATATATAAAAGACAGCCTGTTAGGGAGAATTGGCTCACACAATTACAAAGCAACATCTCACAAGACGCCATCTGCAAGCTGAAGAAAGAGAGAGAAGCTAGTAGTGTGGCTTAGTCCAAGTTCAAAAGCCTCAAAACCCGGGAAGCCAACAGTGCAGCCCTCAGTCTGAGGCCAAAGACCTGAGGGCCTCTGAGAGGCCACTGGTGTAAGTTCCCAGAGTCCAAAGGCCAAAGAGCCTGGAATCTGACATTCAAGGACAGGAGTAGATGGAGCAAGCATCCTGTAAGAGAAGAAAGAGTGAACAGACTCAGCAAGCTGCTTATCTTTCCTTCTGCCTGCTTTGTTCTAGTTTCATTTTTTTCTTTTTTTGAGACAAGGTCTTGCTCTGTCACCCAGGCTAGAGTGCAGTGACATGATCATGACTTACTGCAGCCTTGACCTCCCGGGCTCAAGCCATCCTCCTGCGTTGGCCTCCTGTGTAGCTGGAACCACAGGTGTGTGCCACCATGCCTGGCTAATTTTTTGATTTTTATTGTAGAGATGGGGTCTCACTTTGTTGCCCATGCTGGTCTTAAACTCCTGGGCTCACGTGATCCCCTTACCTCGGCCTCCCAAAGCACTGGGATTACGGCGTGAGCCATCACACCCAGCACTCATTAAGGTTTTCTAGTTGTAAAACCCTGTTGGCTGCAAGCAGACACTTAACATCTTCCTTTCTGATTTGAATGCCTTTTTATTTCTTTTTTGCATAATTGCTGTGGCTAGATCCTCCAGTACAGACCCTATACCAAAATCTGAGATTCCTCTAGTCCAGGCCAGGCACAGTGTCTCATGCGTACAATCTGAGCTCTTCGGGAGGTCAAGGTGGGAGGATCACCTGAGCCCAGGAGTTTCAGACCAGCCTGGGCAACACAGTAAGACACCCGCCACTACAAAAATAAAAAATTAGCTAGGCATTGTGGCATATACCTGTAGTCCCAGCTACTTGAGAGGCTATGGTGGGAGAATTGCCTTAGCTCAAGAGAGCCAGGTTGCAGTGAGTCATGACATGCCACTGCACTCTAGCCTGGGTGACAAAACAAGATCATGTCTCAAAAAAAAAAATAAAAATAAAAAAGTTTTAAAAGTTAGAATGTTTAATGGTGTAGTACAGTTGATCTTCATAACTGGGGGTTCCACATCCACCAGCAGTGGATTGAAAATGTGTACAATTGGCCCTCTGATTCCGTGGATACAGAACCCATGAATATGGAGGGAAGACTTTACTATGTTGAATAGAAGTGGGGAGGGCACAACAAAGAGGTCATTCAAACACACAGTGAGATGATTGCCACCTGCACGCCAAGAGAAGAGACCTCAGAATGAGACCTTATCTTGCTGGCACCTTGATCATGAACTTCCAGCCTCTAGAACTGTAAGAAATAAATTTCTATTTTTTAAAACAAAAAACAAAAAAAGTGGTGAGAGTGGGGATCCTTATCTTGATCTTAGAGGAAAAGCTTTCAACTCTTTACTGCTGAGTATTATGTTAGCTTTTTATATATGGCCTTTATTGTTTTGAGGTTTCTTCTAAACCAAATTCATTGAGTTTTTATTATAAAAGGATGTTGAATTTTGTCAAATGCTTTTACTGCATCTATTGGAATGATTATGCGGTTTTTGTCTTTCATTCTATGGAATACGGTGTATCACATTTATTGATTTGCATTTGTTGAACCATCCTTGTATCCTAGGGATAAATTCTGCTTGATCATAGTGAATTATCCTTTTTATGTGTTGTTGAATTTGATTTGCTGGTGCTTTCTTGAGGATTTTTTGCCTCTATGTTCATCAGGGGTATTGACCTGAAGTTTTCTTTCCTTATAGTGTTCTTGCCTGATTTTGTCTGGGTTATGCTGACCTTATGAAATGAGTTCAGAAGTATTCCCTCCTCTTCAGTTTTTTGGAAGAGTTTGACAAGAATTACTATTAGTTATTCTTTAAATGTTTGGTGGAATTCAATAGTGAAGTTATCAGGTCCTGGACTTTTATTTTATGGGAGGTTTTTGATTACTGACTTGACCTCCTTACCCACTGTTGGTCTGTTCAGATTTTCTCCAGCTTCATAATTCAATATTGGAAGGTTCTCTGTTTCTAGGAGTGTATTCATTTATTCTGGGATATGTTGGTGTATCATTTTTTCATAGTATTTCTTATGATCTTTTGGATTTCTGTGGTATCATTGCAATGTCTCTTCTTTCATATCCAATTTTATTTATTAGTCTTCCTTTTTTTCCTTTGTGCAGCTAAAGGTTTGTCAATTTTGTTGAGCTTTTCAGAAAACCAACTCTTATTTTTATCATCTTTTTGTTTTTCTAGTCTTTATTTTGTTTATCTCTACTCTAATCTATGTATTTTCTTGCTTGTGTTGACTTTTTCTAGTTTCTTGAGATGTAATGTTAATTATTTATTTGAATTTTGTTTTTCTTTTCTATTATAGGCATTTAAACTTCCCTTTTCGAACTGCTTTCGTGGCATTCCCTAAGTTTTGGTAAGTTGTGTTTTCATTTTCATTTGTCTCAATATTTTTAAATTTCCCTTTTGATGTCTTTTTTGACCATGAGTTGTTCAGGTGCATGTTGCTTACTTTCCATGTATTTGTGAATTTTCCAGTTTTCCTCCTGTTATTGATTTGTAGTTTCACATCGTTGTGGTAAGAAATAATGCTTGATATGATTTCAGATTTGGTAACACTTTTTTTGTGGCTTAATAAATCACCTGTTATGGAGAATGTTCTGTGTGCACTTCAGAAGAATGTGTATTCTGCTGTTGTTGGATAGAATGCTCTACATGTCTGTTAGGTTCATTTAATCTAACACGTACTTCAAGTTCAATGTTTCCTTATTTATTTTATGTCATGATTTATGTGATGTTGAAAGTAGGATATTAAACTGCTCTACCATTATTGTGTCATGTTCTGTCTCTCCTTTCAGATCTATTAATCTGCATTATTTTTGGTGCTACTATGTTGGGTACATATGTATTTACAATAAATTCTCTTGATGAATTGACCCCTTTGTCCCTATATAATGATCTTATCTCTTTTGACGGTTTTTGACTTAAAGTCTATGTGGTCTGACATAAGAAAATAATATTTTTTTACAGCTTTATTTTTATTTCAAACTTTTATTCTTTGGGGTGGTAGAAAACTATTTTAGTCAGCTTTAATCTCTGAGTACCTCCCCTCCACGCTCAGCAAGTTACAAGAAGCTTATGTAGTATCAGGGTAATTGGGAGGAGCAGCCTTTTAATCCTCCATATTCTCTGTCTATGTTGCCATCCTCTGAGATATCCAGGGTCCCATCAGGTCTTTGGCCACTTGTGCTTGCAGATTGAAGAGATATATGTTGTTTCTACTTTTATGACTCCTTCATTTTGTTAAATATAGTGAACCCCAAGTTCCTTTTCAAAAAATCAGTATATCAGTATATTTAGCTCTCTTATTCTTTAAGTCTCTATTTTAAAGTTTAACTTCCTTGTAGTTCCACCAGTTCTAATCAGTGGTTCACATCTGTTCCCCTGGCCCCCCTACCCTGTCCTGACTCATCCCAGTCACCTGCTTCAGTCACCTGCTCCAGTCACCTTCTTTGACCCAGGTCACCCCTGGCTACCTGCTCTGACCTGCCTGTAACCATCCTTCCTGCCAAACCACCCACCCTGCCACTCCAGCTTGGACCCCTGCTCTCTTTAAAATAGCCAATTGGGACTAGTCTAGCTTGTGTGGCCTAACCTAGCCAATAGGGGAACAAAACAGCAGTAGGGGCAACTCCCATCAGGCTAAGTACCCCTTCCCCTCCTTGTCCAGGTGTGCTCTTGCCATTGTTCCATCTGTGAGCTGCACCCTTCTATTGCAGTAAATTTGCTGAGAGGATTTATCTTTGAGTGCTATTTCTTTTGCGGCATTGAAATTTTACTTATAACAATTTTCTGTGGTTCTTCTGCAACACTTCTCTAAACCCAGAAAATCTGAAAGATTTTCTGAAAATGAAATGAAAAAATTTCTCAGTTAATTTAGAAACTTTTTTTGCCAAGGTTGAGGACATGCACCTGTTACACAACCTCAGGAAGTCCTGACAACATGTGCCCAAGGTAGTCAGGGCCCAGCTTGATTTTTTATAAGAGAGACATGAGACATCAATCAGTACATTGGTTCCATCTGGAAAGGTGGGGACAACTCAAAGGAAAGGCAGGAAGACTCAAAGGTGGGAGGGCTTCCAGGTCACAGATAGGTGAGAGACAAAGGGTTGCATTCTTTTGAGTTTCTGATTAATTTTTACAAAAGAAGCAATCAGGTATGCATTTATCTCAGTGAGAGAGGATAACTTTGAATAGAACCGGAGGCAGGTTTGCCCTAAGCAGCTCCCAGCTGCTTTTTCCCTTTTAGTGATTTTGGGGGCCCAAGATATTTTCCTTTCACACTTCTGTGCCTATTGGGGGTGCTCGGAAGTCCTTGAAGTGCTCTTGCACTGGACTGGAACAAAAGAAACTTTCAATGACTGCCCAAAGTCCCATTGACCACCCGTCCCAGCTCTGCCCAAGCAACAGGATCTGACCTCTCTTGCCCCCCA
The DNA here is from genome assembly GCF_001604975.1 of Cebus imitator. Taxonomy (NCBI): domain Eukaryota; kingdom Metazoa; phylum Chordata; class Mammalia; order Primates; family Cebidae; genus Cebus; species Cebus imitator. The sequence goes on along the minus strand of NW_016107570.1, from coordinate 1,976,030 downwards.
TTATCCTGCCTGGCACTTCAGGGCTTACCCTTTAAAATAC
>NW_016107570.1:1954270-1975903 GCF_001604975.1 Cebus imitator | reverse complement strand
ATATATATATATATATATATATATATATATATATATATATATATTAACCATCCAAACAAAACACAAAATCCTGTGTAGTCAGTGACATGGACATGTATTTTTGCTTCTGTAATGCATGTGTGTATATTATGTATATATTGCCGCATACACACATGGCATATATGTTATAATTAACAAATTTGAAAATTTGTCATTTGAAATAATTTTTCACTGAGACTATTCCGTATTCTAGATTTGCTTCCTTTTAATGGGTGATAATTCCAGCAGATAAATGATTCTGCTGGAGTATATACATCTAAATGAGTGTTTCTTCAAAAATATTTACCTCAAACTACTATCTATCCATCTATCTATTCCACTAATATTGCCATAGCTCCAAACATTTCCCGTGGTTTTTTTTGGGGGGGGGAATTGTTCTTGTTTTATAAACCATAAGCTGAAAATGTCAGTAGTAAATTACTTTATCATTAAACCCAGCTCTACTCCCTACCCTTTCCCACCCCACTGATAAAAATATAGGTCTGTTTGATCCATTTGCCTCTAAACCAACTCAACTTTTGATTAGTTCTGAACTTGTTGTACAGAAGCAGTAGGCAACGATTTTTCCTCCTTTAAAACCATTTAAATGAAATTCTGAGAAACTCTAAAGTTGATTATTAAAGAAAAGCTCAAAAATTGTTTTAATGACTGTATCACTGAAACAAATGTGTAATTGGCAAAGTGATTACTCTGAAGCAAACTGTTATTTGAATGAATGTTGGTAGCTTCCTTTAGAACAATAGTTCTCAACTTGGGAGGATTTTGCCCCCCAGGGGACACTTGGGAATTTCTGGAGATGTTTTTGATCCTCTCAACTTGTTCCCGGCACTCGTGGATGGAAGCCAATGTTGATTCTAAACATCCTACAATACTCAGGACAATTCTTCACAACTAAGAATTGTCTGCCCCCAAATATCAGTACTGTTGAGGTTAAGAAATTCTGCTTTAAACAAATTATCACTTTATAGTCATCCCTCATGTTTTAATATACTCCAGAGCTTCTGGTCACTTTCCTCCAGCCTTACGGCGTCTTTGAGAAGTTGTTTCTGCTAAAGTGTAAAGGCTGGGGACACGAGTGGGAAACCAGTTCCAGTGAGAAAACACATGAGGAGGAGACTACTAGGAAATGTGTGGATTAATATCTAGGTGGAAGGTTCCCTAGCAACCTTTGAATTCTTTCTAAGAAGTTTATTTCTTATCTCTGGGATTTTTACTGCCTAAGATGTTAGTAGCAGAGACTTGGGGCCTCAATTTTTTAGGATCATAACCCAGAGAGAGACTGCGTACATTCCCCTCAGGGAGGCTTTCACCACTTTGTGAGCTGTGATCCCACTGCCCCTTCTGATGCAAGTCTGAACTTCCCTGTTCCTATCTAATCAGTCATGTTTAGCTGCCTTTGCCATTTTATTCTCCACACTGCTCTTGCTCTCTGCCCTTGCAACAGCTTCTGCATTTGAAGGCCTGTTCTGATCTGTTCTTTATTAGGCAGTTATTATTTCTGCAGAATAGCTTGATTTGCCCTGTCCCCTTCTCCTCCCTTACTCTGTACAAGGGTAAAGTTTCAAACACCCCATTCCCCTTATGAGGCCAGACATAGCTTTCCATAGAAGGTTAGCTGTTTAGTTTTTACCCTGCAGACCCAGTTCTACCACAGAGCTCCATTCCTATGTTGGTACCTTCCTGCAGTTCATTTCAGTGTGTGTGGTCCCCTGAGCAGCATCTCTGGCTAGTCAGTTCTTTTCTTCCTGGTTTGTCCCTGATATCTGATTTCCAAAGCAGAAGATCAGTGGTGGGGCCAGAACCTCCCAAACATCAAAAGAGAAAGAGAAAACCATATGGCTCTGTTCATGGACTAAAGGCACACCCTAGAAATCCATGTGCTGGTTCTTCCACTCCTTTCCCTCAGGGACAGTGTCTCCACTATATGTTGCAAAACTAGAATAAATCTCTACATTTGAGTCTACCTGGAAATGGTTGGCCATGATTTCTGGGCTCTTGTCTGATACTTCCCACTGCAAGCACCTCTGAGATCCCATTCTCCATCTGAGTGAATTCCAGCAAAATGTTCTCCCAGAGTTCTGCCTTCTGATCACTGTTGAAATAGACTTGAGCAAAAAGGACAAAGTGACCAGGTGCCTAAGCACACTCTGTATATTCTGGTGTTAGGTCTACATCATGCTAACATAGGCAGCTTGTGGCTTTGAGTAGTCTCCAGGTAGGTTGCCCTATGGGAAGGGATTTCTCCTCTATGAAGAAGGCACATTTCTCATATTTGAAATTAACATCTTTGAGTCTCAAGAAGCGAATTAAGTCACTTTTTTACCAAATGACCGAGCTGTCATGTGATACTATCAAAATCAAGAAGCAGTATTCATGGGACAGTTGCAGTTGTGGGGCAATGAAACACCAGCACCAGGACTCATAAGTGAGCTCTGACTGTAAGCCTCGGCTATTCATCTGAAGTACCTCTCTTCTTCCTTCCACCCTTGATGGAGATGTGGTGATTTTTCTACTGCCTTATAATCTGAGGTAGCCCCAAATTCTGGGCCACTGCTTTCTCATGATTACCTTCCTCTCAACCTCTCAATGTCTTTGTTGCTGAGCTCTGACCTCTAACAACTTCTAAAAATATAGTCAGGTAACGTTACAGTACAAAGACTACTTTTATTAGTCTACTTTCTTCTTTTTCACCATCATGGGCCCCAGGACTTGGATATTGTATGCAGTTAGCACTTCTTTATTATAGTCTTACAAGTAGATCATTTCAGACAAGTCCTCCAAGAGTCCTCCCAAAAAAAGGACAAGGATCTCTCGCTTTTGTCCTCTGCTGCTCGTTTTGTAGGAGTTCCATATTCCTTAGCAGCAGGATAAGTTATTACCCCTGGTTTAGAGTTTTAAGTCTCTGCTTCATTTCTTGGGTATCAGGAGTCTGCCAGATTAAAGCTCTTGAACTTTAATGTTTCTAGGGCTCTGTGGATGCTACCCTAAAACCCAAATCTAGTTCTTCTACTTGATTTTACTGTAAGCAGCAACATGTCATTCTGGTATTTGGTGCCTGCTGGCTTAGGGCAGTGTTGAGCTAGCACTTTGAAGATGCTGGAGTTCCGTCTCATGAGTCCATTTTTCTCCACATGGCTTCTAGGTCTGGGCAAAAAAAATTATAGCAGTATTGTCTTATTTATGAATTACCACTCTTCCTTTGAGAAATTGCAAACTAATGATCATGTTACACAAATATGAGACCAGTTTCTGAACCTCTGTGGCGTAACACCAACCTCTTTAACTACTGTATTGAGAGTACAGTGGGTGCTTGTCCAGGAACAGTCTCAACACCAAAGCCCCCTGTGACCCATCATGGAGGACCTCCCACTCCTCAAACCCTTGATAGTATCTCTTCAGTCTTCTCGTAATAGTTTAAGCAATTAACCAACTCTGCTCCATGAAAAGTTTGTGCGGGCCATGTTTGGGCTATGGGGCACTGCCACTAAACTTAGGCCAGCCATGATCAGACCTGGGATGAGGCTATCATTTGAAACAGGGATGCATCAAGGGGATAGGTTTGTAGATCATTGTTGAGGGTCTTCCTTCTCTATGGTGAGTTTCATTTATACAAGAGCCTTAATTTTTAAGGCATTGCCAGTTCTGAATTTCTTTGCCATCAAATATTCAAAATTGTCTTTTCAGGTCCTGGTTCTGCTAACTAGAGGTTATCTCTACCACCTATACACCTATACCACGTGGAGTAAACTGCTCCCCCAACTTTTTTTAGAGATGGGGTCTTGCTGTGTTGCCTAGGCTAGACTTGAACTCCCAGGCTCAAGCAATCCTCCCACCTCAGCCTCACATGTAGCTGGAACTACGGGCACATGCCACCATGCCAGGCTTGCTTCCTATCTTTATGTGCCCATTGTCTAGCAATTAAGTGCCCATGGTGAGTCATGGTAAAAGAAGGCAAAGGTATGCCTGGCTCTAGTCTAGGGATATCACTATACTCGCAGTGTAATTCAGTTGTTAACAGTTTTCTAGACCAGTCAGTCCCTACAGTGTCACACTGGCATCCAGTCCATCACTCTCAGCTCATAAGGAGATACTCAGTAGTTTGTGTTCAGTTCCAATAAGGTAAGGGGATCATGTTTTTCTGTCGTGTCCCGTCCCTGTGCAATTGTGGATGTTCCTTCTCTTCTCGTTGGCCTATAAACGTTAAGGACTGTGGACAGCAGGTTACCTACAAGCAGTGGATTAATGAGAGAGGAGTCCACACTCCAAAAAGCTTTGGTTAATGGATCTTTTTCATACCTCTGTAGTCCTTCATCTCCTGCTGGCTTTGATGACATCTACTCCTGCCTCATCTAGTTTGGGTTCTTCCTCTGACTGCCTTTCCCTCTTCCTTCATCTCAGTCTTGTGTAGTTTTTAGGTTTAGAGAAACCAGCTTTCTTGGCTGCCTGTGAATATTTCTGACCTGCATCAGAGTGGTTTCTTTGAGTCTTTGTGCTTTGGTGAGGGCGGGGAGGGGAAAATGACCTATGTGAAGCTAGTGAAAGAAGAGGAGGAAAAAAATCACACAGAAACAGAGTAATACTTTGAAATGTAACCCTGCCACATGCTTTGTAAAACTAGAATATTTCACTCTAATTCTAAATAACTTAAACGGCATTATTTCAATATATCAGTGGTTAAGGTGAGGGGGAAATGTAACTTTTTTTGTGGTCTAAAACACTCATATTAAGACAATTGGAAGACACAAAGGGAAGAATCATATAATGTATTATATGTTAGCTCTAAAAATAAAAGTAATAGAGTTTTTCCTAGATTTGTTCTGTAAACTGCCATTTAACTGTACCAGGTAATGAGATGGCTAGATGCTTTCCAATTAAATTGGCACGACTTTAAAAAAAATGTATTTTAGATTCAGGGGGTACATGTGCAGGTTTCTTACAAGGGTATATGTGTGATACTAAGATTTGGGCTTCTATTAATCTTGTCACCCATGGAGTGAACACAGTACCCATAGCAAGTTTTACAGACTGCATCCCCTCTCTCTGTCCTCTTCTTCCTCCCCCATTGGAAGTCCCCAGTGTCTAATCTTTATGTCTGTATGTACCCATAAAGTGGCACAACTTCTCTCTAAATGATAAATTGCTGGTTTTGGCTGAGTGTGGTCACTCATATCTATAATCCCAGTACATACTCTGGGAGGCTGAGGGAGCTGAACTGCTTGAGCCCAAGGAGTTTGAGACCAGCCTGGGCAACATGGTGAAATCCATCTCTACAAAAAAAATAAAACAATTAGCCAGGTGTGATGGCACGCTCTGGTAGTCCCAGCTACTTGGGGGGCTGAGGCAGGAGGATTGCTTGAGCCTGGGCGGTTGAGACTGTAGTGAGCTGAGATCTCCCAAGTGCACTCCAGCCTGGGTGACAGAGCCAGACCCTGTCTCAAAAACAAAAACAAAAACAAAACAAAACAAAACATACACCCACACACAAAACAAAAAACTAAAACAAATGGATGATTTTGGTTGAATGTTCATTTTTAAAGATCGGATTCTGTGCTACAAACTTTACAAATATATATTACTTTATATGGTCCGCAAAACAACCCTATGAGTTAGTTTGTTTTATCTTGGCGGGTACTCAATGGCATTCCCATTTTACAGATTAGGACATTGAGCTGTAATTTTGTTGGAGCCACACAGCTGTTAAGTGGTGGGATTGAAAAGCCAAGATCATTGTGAGCCCAGAGCCCCTGCTCCCAACCCCGCGTTACACTTTTGCCACAGAAGTGAGACATGATCTTTTAGGAAAATAAAAGTCCAGGCTGACTGGCAAGACCCTGGCATCACCACAGCCAATCTTGAGTCTGGACTCCACCTAGAAGATGGTATATCAAAACAGAGGCCATGCTGACATGCTCTCCTGGACTTGGAGAAATCCTCTGGAGGGGATGGACTCTTTAAAGAATTTAGACCAAATTTCTTTTTTGTGTGCATGTGTATTTGTGTGTGAATTTTTAAATAGGAATGTTCCAGTAAAGGTACAGCTGATTTTATTCTTTATTTTAGGCAGGTAAAATGTCCATATGAGTCAAAAAACAACAGTATAAAATCTTTCTTCTATTCCTTCAGCCCAATTAGTACCCCATTCCCTTTTTCTTGCCTACCTCGTATGAATTCCTTTTATACAACTGAGTAAATGTAAAATTGTATTCCTATGCCTTTTCTCCTTTTATATACAAGGTTATCATTTTTAAATTCTGTATTTCCTTTGTTTTTTTCCCCTTTCTTCCTTCCTTCACATCCTTCCTTTCCTTCCCTTCCTTTTTTGTTGGAGTCTTGCTCTTGTTGCCCAGGCTGGAGTGCAATGGCATGATCTCCGCTCACTGCAACCTCCGCCTCCCAGGTTCAAGCAATTCTCCTGCCTCAGCCTCCCAAGTAGCTGGAATTACAGGCACCTGCCACCATGCCCAGCTAATTTTTGTTTTTAGTAGTGACAGCATTTCACCATGCTGGCCAGGCTTGAACTCCTTACCTCAGATGATCTGCCCACCTCAGCCTCCCAAAGTGCTGGGATTACAGATGTGAGCCGCTATTCTTTGCTTTTTTTAAATAGAGATTTATCTTAGAAATATTTCCATATTAGCACATGGAAAGGTTCTTTCTTCTTATTTACAATGGTGTAATATTTCATGGTGTTAAATCAATTATCATTTATTAGCCAGCTCTCTATTAGTAGACATTTGGGTTATTTCCAGTTTTTTGCTCTCACTGCTGCAATGAATAAACTTGAATTTATTCTGATGTATTTCTACAGGATAAATTTCTAGAAGTAGAAATGCTATGTTAAAAGTATGCATTTATAATTTTGACCAATAATGCCAAATTGTCCTCAATAAGAGTTACACTAATTTGTACTTCTACCAGTAATGCATGAAGAGAGAGAGTTTCCCACACTCCTGCCAACATAGTTAATGCGTTTGGATTTTGGCCCATTTGAAAAAAAAAAAAAGTTTGGATTTTGGCCTTTTCAGTAGATAAAAAATATTGCAGATTATTTAAATATGGTTAGTTAAGCAACTTTTCATACATTTAAGTGCCATTTGTATTTCCTTTTCTGTGGACTTTGTCCATTTCCTCTTGACTTACAGGTCTTTTATCAATTTCTAGAAACTCTTCATCTATTAAGGAGAGTAGCCTTTGTGTATAATATGAATTGAACGTATTTTTTTCTGTTTGCCATTTATGATTAAATTTGTTAACCTTCTCTTTTTTTTTTTCTTTTGTCCCCAAACCTCAAAAATATTGTTAGCCTTCTCTTATGTCTTCTGAATTTTAGGACTTAGTGAGAAAGGCCTTTCCCACTACAAGGTTACAAAAGTCTTCTACTGTGTCATCTAGTGATTTCATGGCTCTGTTTTTCTTACTTAAATCTTTGATTGATTTGTAGTTTATCTTGGTTTGTAATATATCACTTGGATTGAACCTTTTTTTTCTCAGATGGCTATCCAGGTGTACCACACCATTTAGTGAATAATGTCTGGTAATTTGGTGTCTACTGATTTTGAGATGCCACCTTTATCATATACCATATGCCATATATATAATTTCATTTATACTTATGTAAATAAAATGGCTTTACTTTAGAATCCTAGAGGAAAGTCTGAATTTTCTTGTGGCAACTCTAGAGGATTTTTTTTTTGTTTTTTGAGAACAAGCCTCACTCTGTCACCCAGGCTGGACCCAACTGGAGTGCAGTGGTGCAGTCTGCTCACTGCCACCTCTGCCTCCTGGGTTCAAGCTGTTCTCCTGCCTCAGCCTCCTGAGTAGCTGGAATTACAGGTGCCCATCACCACACCTGGCTAGTTTTTGTATTTTTAGTAGAGACAGGGTTTCCCCATGTTGGCCAGGCTGGCCTCCAGCTGCCGACTTCAGGTGATCTGCCTTCTTTGGTCTCCCAAAGTGCTGGGATTACAGGCATGAGCCACTGCGACTGGCTGATTTTTTTTTTAATTGTGGTAAAATATACCTGTTATTTTTACTGCTATGTATATTTTAATTTAAATGGTTACCACTTTAATCATTTTTAAGTGTGACATTCCATGGCATTAAGTACATTTACATTGTTGTGCAACCATCACCAACATCATCTCTAGAACTTTTTCATCTTCCCACCACATGGCTTATGAATCAAAAATATCAGTAATGTTATGATATACCATTCATTGGTAAGGTAAGCCCTGATTTTAGAGGTATTAAAATATGGTAAAATACACATCTTAGGTAGATTTTAGTTACTCAAATATTTATTTACTTACTGAAATATAGTTCTGAATTTTCAAGTGTATTTAGTGTGTTTCTGAACATTCTGTTCTATTACATTCATTTATCTTTCTATGTCCCAGTGCCACACTGTCTTAATTATTGCAGATTTATAACATCTTTTAATATATAATAAGACTGGTTTCTCCTCACTGGTCTTCTTTTTCAGGAGATTTGTTTTCTCCACTTATTCTTGCCTATCTGTCTAGATAAACTAAGCAGCATTTCCTTGGCTCTTATAGACCTTTTTTTCCCTCTTTCTGTCTCTATTCTACTTAAATTATAAAAATTTGCATATAGATGACTTTTTGAGGCTTGAAGATGAGCTCTAAGTCTAGGTTCAGTTTACCTTCTCTGAAAGTTGCTGTATCTCTTGACTTTCTTCTCCTGGGTTTCTGCTTCAGCTTTGCCACTTCAAGTGCAGTCCATTCCTGAACGATGTTGTCACCACGAAAGAGAGCTGCTCCTATGAAAGTTCTTAGAGTCATTTACTGTTTTTGAATCTTATACATAGAATGTTCGTCTTTTTCAGTGAAGTTAGTGATGTTTCTAGAAGAATGGAAAATCTGAAATGTTTGCAACTACATCAGGGTTTAAAGTAATTTACTAATGCATTTGCCCTCAGTAGAAGTTTGTTGTTTTGCCAGCTATTCATATTAAATTTTTAGCATTTTAAATATTGTATTACTATAAGCGTGACTTTATTTGCATTTATAGATCGTAAACTCATTTCTGCTTTATTTTGCTGAAGAACCCATTAAAAGAGCCGGTAAATCCTGTGGAAAATGGCCTTCAGCGATCTTACATCGAGGACTGTGCGTCTTTATGATAATTGGATCAAAGATGCTGGTGAGTAACCACATTTCCTAATTGAGGTTCATCCTTCCTTTTTGTGCCAGATTATAGTATTTAATAGGATTTCACTGAAACAGAATGAGAGACTTTGCAATTTAACAGTCCCTTATTACTAGTTAACCAAGAGGAAGTATGCGGGTTTCATTACAGATATGTACAAAGATGCAGCTACACAGATGTTCATTACAATGTTTATAGTGATGAAAATAGCTTAAATATCCAGTGAAGGGAAGTGATCAATAAATGATGGCCCATTCCAATTTAGTAGCCATTAAAAGTGATTTTGGAGGGACAGTGCTCTTCAGCTTGATTCTTCCCTGGTGCTCCTGAGGGAAATTACAGTTACTGCCAACAATGGCTCTGTCCATGGTGATTCTTGAATGAAAGAGTCGCAGCCCCCCGGAACCTGTCAGAGAGAACAGGGAACAGAAAAACCAGGGAACGACTGGCTAGGACACCCCTGAGTGATTCTGATATGCTTGCCTTGTGCCTTTGCCCATTTATTTTTAAAGTCAATGTTTTAGAAGAACATTTAATGCCATAGCAAGAAGTTTAAAATATGTTAAATGAAAGGAGGTTATAAAATACCCCATAAGTTTCTTTCATGGGGTTTAGCAGTTATCTCTGGGTAGTAGGATCATTGGTAATTTTCACTTACCTATATTTGTCTACTATTTTTAAATAACAACAAATGTGTGTTGCTTTTATAACCATTTTTTAAAGTTTTAAAAGCAGAACAAATGTAAAATTTCAAAAACAGACAAAGAATCAGAGTGTCTTAGAGCTGAGGTGGATCTTAGATATCATCGAAGCTAATGCGTCATTTTACAGTTGAAGAAATGTGACCCCAAAGTCATGGTTAATTGATGGCATAAAAGACTAGAACCTATGTGTTCTGATTATTAGTTTTAGTATTCTGGCATTTAGCATTTGAGTTATTTTTGAGATACTGAGCTATACATACTCACCACCGTCACTACGTTATGTTGGTTCTTACCTATGAACCAGAAATTGCAAGTCTACCAAATTCAGGAAGGAAATGCATCACCTCTTGGCACCTACAACAGTTGAAATTATATTCAAATTTACAGTGATTTCAGCAAAGATCCACTGTTTCATGGTTTGCAGCTTTCTCAGTTGCAAAGACCAAAACTGCTAAAGACCAAATTTATTTCACTAAAAAGGTTCCCAACAGTTTTTCCTTTGAGGAATGCCAAGGCTCTTTGTAAGTATCTCATAGAGAAGTTTCACTGTGGTAGGGAAAACATAGTGACTATGTCTATCTTTTTCTCTTCTTTTTTTTTCTTTTTTCAGTTTACATAATGATACAGGGAACATTCAAGTTTCTTTAGGGGTCATCCTTCTCTGAAGATTTACAGTAGTTCTCATAAAATCAGTATTAATTTAAATGCTAATATTTTCATTGCTTTTCAAAGAGAGGGTGTGCCTTGCTACCTGAACTCTCACTATTTGAACTTAGGAACCAAGTAGATTTGGGTGCAGTTTTTGAAATAGAGTTATTTGGAAGAGCAGATCTCTTGCTGTCCAATTCTTGATGTCACTATCCCAAATACAAGAATCCGGGAGACTCCTAGAATCCAAGAGAATCAATAACCTAACTGAAGAGCCGAACAGATGTAGACAATGATAAATATCTATGTAGTCCTAGAAGTTAAAAATGCTTTACTGTGAACTTCTTTAGAATTCCACTTCCACTTTTATCCATCGATCAACTCCTTAGTTTTTATTAGGAATACCTAAATTGAAATTGCTAAGTAAATTAGATCGGGTGGAGTGGAGAGAGATGTGGAAACAGCATTGCAAATGGTGCAGGGAAGTTGAGGGAAGAGAGGCAAGAAGAAGGCAAAGAATACCTGTATTTGAAGTTATGCTTATTTGAAGATTTGGAAGGGGAGAGAGGGTATAGGGATGTGGAGTGAGAAGACCTAGATTTAAGGTCTGACACTTATGTAGCCCAGCTAGGTGACCTTACACACGTTATTTATCAGCTGTGAGTCTTTGTTTCTTTGTTAGCAAAACATAAGTGAGAATAGCATCTACCAGCTACCAGATACCATACATGAAAGTGCTCTGCTATTTCAGAAGTATCCCGACATAAATCGTGGTGCTGGTTGTTACAGATAATAGATTTCATCTGAAAATGCTCTTCATATAGCATATTACTTAAATTTTTTTCTTTTTTTTTCCCAGCCATGGTCTAAAAGGGTTAAAATGTTTTGTTTTGAGATATACAGCTTTATGAAAACCCTGTGAGGTGTAACAGGAAAATTTTTTCCTTCTACTTAGTGTAGTATTGATCTCTGAGAGCCATTAGGAATCATTTATGGCCATCTTAGTCCAGTTTTACTTTGCTCACCCTGGAAATGTCTGAACTTATGACCAAGGGCCAAGAATTTGAAGTGTATTCTTGGCTTTAGCCCTAATCCTGAGAAGCCTAAGGAAACTTACTGATATTCATTGGTTCTGATTGCTAGAGAAGTGGTGGTTATCCATACTTATTTCCTATGGAAAAATTCCACAGCTACAGAATAAAAAATGGTATAATTAATACTTAGCAATAAGAGGATTTATTAGGATTCTTAGATGTGAAATGTGAGATTTTGAAATAATGCTATGGTAGCATATTGGATTATGGAGAAATGAAAAAGTTGTAAATGTTTAAAAATACAACTTTCCTTGTATTTGATTAGAAATGATGACTTTTCAAACTTAGTCATGATGTTTTTTTGCAAGAAGATGGAGTATGAGTAAGATTGCTGCCATTCTGGACCTTTAGTACTTCAAAAAGCACTAAAGATCCATGTTTGCTTTTCCTTCCAGCTTCTTCATTTTATTGGTACTTAGAATCTTAAAGGTGTACTGTTTGAGCCAGTACACGCTACTTAAGAACACTCTTTTACAAGTAGTTGATGGAAAAGCTCATTAATATTCTATGTATGTGGCATTCTACTTTCCCTGTGCTCTCTCTCTGGGACACTCTTAGAAAAGAATTATTAAGCTAGTGATAAATCAGAACTTCGGTAATTATTGGGGTAAAGACTGTCAGACAGCCTGCCTTCCATCCTCTGCTTCTATCGTAGCTCTACTCATGACACTTAAACCAAATCTCATGCCAAAAAGAATGTACATGAAACACCTCCCACCCCATTAGTCTTTTGTTTCTGGGGAAGACAGAGTATTTCATGCCTAAACCTAACTTTTTCAACTTATGTAATGATACACCGAACATTCAAGTTTCTTTAGAGATCATCCTTTTCTGAAGGCTTATAGTAGTTCTCATAAATTCAGTGTTAATTTCAGTACTAATACTTCATTGCTTTTCAGATAGAGGTGTGCCTTTCTACCTGAACTCTCATTATTTGAACTTAGGAATCAAGTAGATTTGGGTGCAGTTTTTAAAACAGTTTTGAAGCTATTTGGAAGAACGGATCCCCTGATATCCAACAGTTGCTATTCACTATCCCAAATGGGATCATAGATAGAGTCAGAATTAACTTTAACTGTCACTCAGCAGGTGCATTGATACTCTCTGCAACATGCCCACTACCTTACATGGAAGTGGACTCTCTATTCAGAAAGGTATAACTGTTGCTGTGAGAGAAGACCAGAAAAGTGAACAATGGCCAGAGTCATGGGTGTCATCCTAATGAGTTTGCATTTTATTTGCTCAGTAAGGAAGAGCTAATTTAAGCAATTTTATTTGCTCAGTAAGGGAGAGCTAATTTAAGCAAAGGAAGAATTTAAGGATAGCTTGATTTTTAGAAAATGAATTTGACAATTGCGTGGAGATCAATGTAGCAGATTGGATGAAGAGGCAGTGAAACCATATAAAAGACCATTGAAGAGTACCTAGTGAGGGGTGTTATAGCCCTAAATACAGGGGGGGAAGCTTGGTCTCACACCAGACCCCTAGCTCCTAACTGTGACAGTTAATCAGGGTCACCTTAGCAGCTTTAACACATTGTTGGCTGTTGACAAATTACAATTATATATATTTATGGGGTACAAAGTGATGTCGTGATATATATATCCAATTTAAAATGATTAATCTAGTTAGCATATCCATCACTTCAAATACTTATCTTTTTATGGTGAGAACATTTGAAATTAATTTTTTACAATTTTGAAATATACATTATTATTAGCTCTAGCTATCATGCTGTGCAATAAATCTCAAAAAGATATTTCTCCTGTTGCACTTAAACTTTGTACCCTTTGATCAACATCTCCCTATTCCCCTAGTCCTTTGGCTTCTGGTAACCACCATTCTATTCTGCTCATATAAATGTGATTGTTTTCGATTATTTTAGACTCCTGTATAAGTGATAACATGTCTTGTCTTTCTGTGCCTGGTTTATTTTGCTTAGCATAATGTCTTCTAAGTTCATCCATATTGTCACAAATGATAGGATTTTCTTTTTTAAGTCTGAATAATAGCCAATTGGTTATTTCTATCTTTATATCTACAGGTCTGTAACTGAGAAAGGCATAACTTTAGATTGACAGATATCACATTTTCTTTATCTATTGACACATTGTTGGACACTTAGGTTGATTCTACATCTTGGCTATTGTGAATAATGCTGCAGTGAACATGAGAGTGCAGATATCCCTTCAATATGCTGATTTCATTTCCTTTGGATATATATCTACTAGTGGGATGCTGGATTATATGGTAATTCTATTTTTAGTTTTTATAGAACCTTCGTATGGTTTTCCTTGTAGCTGTACTAATTTACAGTCCCATCAACATTGTACAAGAGTTCTTTTTCTCCACGTCCTTGTCAGCGCTTGTTATCTTTTGTCTTTTTGATAACACACATTCTTACAGATGTAAGGTACTCTCTCTTTGTTTTTTTAATTTGCATTTTCCTGATAATCAGTGATGTTGAGCATTATTTTCATCTATCTGTTTTCGATTTGTAAGTCTTCTTTTGAGAAATGTTAGGTCCTTTTTCCATTTAAAAAAATGGATGCATAGAAACCACATCCTGGGATTCTGATTCAATTGGACCAAGGTTGTTTTCTGCATTTTGACTTTTAAATACTGTAGAGGCAATTTGGCTCTGCTAACAGAATTGAGATCTTCTATAATAACAGTATCAAGCTTATTGAGCACTTAGGCTTTTTGCATATGATAACTCAATCCTCTATGAAATACATGCCTTAAGCCCAATTTGCAGATGAGGAAACTAAATATAGAGAAGGTGAGTCAATTGTCCAAGGTGACATAATGAGCCAGTGGGAGAACCAGAATCAGAATGCAGACTGTCTGACTCCAGAGCTTTGCTGAAATATAATTTCTAAAGCTTGGTATTTTATTATTTGCTTTGAAAATAACATCCAATTAAATTAACCAGTTTTCCCATAATTATTTTTTATCTGTAGAACTTGAAAGTCATGTACAGGACTTGAGGTGTGTGCTGAAAATATTAAATTACAGGAAACGTTATTTATTTTAAAATTATTTCCTTCTGCTTCCTGAGCCAGCCCAGCATGCTTTTCCTGGCTTGTTTTCTTTCTACTGCTACCAGAGGAAGAACAGAGAAGTGATATCATTTGATTTTCCCCCCTCCTAAGGAAGGTATAAAATAAAATATATCTCTAATTCAGCAATTCTTTTACTGACAGTTAAGCTAGTTTCTAACCATATGTATGATGACTGTTAATAATAGAATCATTTGAAATTGTTTATAAAGCAAAATTAAAGACAGAAGTCAATTAAACTCTTACTATGCAAAGTTGGTAATGTAACAACCTTCCAGAGATCTTTTGGTATTGTTTTCTTTTCTTTTTTTTTTTTTTTTTTTTTTTTTTTTTTTTTTTTTTTTTGAGACAGGGTCTTACTCTGTTGTACAGGCTGGAGTGCAATGGTATGATCTCTGGCTCACTGCAACCTCCACCTGTTGGGTTCAAGCTATTCTCATGCCTCAGTCTCCCAAGTACCTGAGATCACAGGCACGTGCCACCACACTCGACTAATTTTTGTATTTTTAGTAGAGATGGGGTTCCACCATGTTGGCCAGGCTGGTCTTGAACTCCTGACCTCAAGTGACCCACCCACCTTGGCCTTCCAAACTGCTGGGAATACAAGTGTGAGCCATGTTCTTGACCAGTATTGTTTTCATTAGTTTTTTATTTTATTAGCAATAAAAACTAGACATAATAATATGAATCTCATCTTGAGCTGTAGTTCCCATAGTCCTTACATGTCATGGGAGAGACCCAGTGGTAGGTAATTGAATCACTGGGGCAGTTCCCCCATGCTGTTCTTGTGATTTTAAGTGAGTTCTCATGAGATCTGATGGTTTTTTAAGCATCTGGCATTTCTAAACCCTGCTGGCACTCATTCTGTCTCCTGCTGCCTTGTGAAGAGGTGCCTTCCACCATGATTGTAAGTTTCCTGAGGACTCCCAAGCAAATTTAAACCTCCCAGCCAAATTAAGCCTGTTTCCTTTATAAATTACCCAGTCTTGGGTATTTCTTCAAAGCAGTGTGAGAATGGACTAATACAGTAAATTGGTATCGCAGAGAAAGGGACACTACTATAAGGATACCCAAAAATATGGAATTGACTTTGAAATGGCCTAAAGGCAGAGGTTGGAACATTTTGGAGGGGTCAGAAGAAAACAGGAAAATGTGGGAAAGTTTGAAACTTCCTAGAGACTTGTTGAATAGCTTTGGCCAAAATGCTGATAGTGATAGGGGCAATGAATTTCAGGCTGAGGTGGTCTCAGATGGAGATAAGGAACTTTTTGGGAATAAAGGTGATTCTTACTATGCTTTAAGGAAGAGACTGGCAGCATTTTGCCCCTGCCCTAGAGATCTGTGAAACTTTGAACTTGAGAGAGATGATATAGGATATCTGGCAGAAGAATTTCTAAGTGGCAAAGCATTAAAGAGGAAGGAGCATAAAAGTTTGGAAAATTTGCAGCTTGATGATGCAATAGAAAAGAAAATCTAATTTTCTGGGGAGAAATTCAAGCCTGCTGCAGAAATTTGCATAAGTAACAGGAACTGAATGTTAATCACCAAGACAATGGGGAAAATGTCTCCAGGGCATGTTAGAAACCTTGGTGGCAGTCCTTCCCATCACAGACGTGGAGGCCTATGGAAAAAAATAGTTTTTTGGGCGGGGCCCAGGGCCCTTCCTGCTGTGTGCAGCCTAGGGACTTGATGTCCTACATCCCAGTTGCTCCAGGAATGGATAAAAGGAGCCAAACTACATGGCTTCCGAGTGGGCAAGCCTCAAGCTGTGGCAGCTTCCACATGGTGTTGAGCCTGTGGGTGCATAGAAGTCAAGAATTGAGGTGTGGGAACCTCCACCTAGATTTCAGAGGATGTGTGGAAACTCCTGGATGTCAAGGCAGAAATTAGCTGCAAGGGGTGGAACCCTCGTGGTGAACCTCTGCTAGGGCAATGTGGAAGGGAAACAGACCCCAAACACAGAGTCCCCACTGGGGCACTGCCTAGTGGAATTGTGAGAAGAGGGCCACCATCTTCCAGACCCCAGAATGGTAGATCCACTGGCAGCTTGCACTGTACACCTGGAGAAACCACAGACAGTCAGTTCTGGCCAGTGAAAACAGCAGGGGCAGAGCTGCCCAAGGCCATGCCTATACTTGAGCATGCCCAAGTATGCCCAAGGTCATACTTCTTGCATCAGTATGACCTAGATGTCAAATGTGAAGTGAAAGGAGATCATTTTGGAACATTTAGATTTAATGACTGGCCTATTGGATTTTGGACTTGCATGGGGCCAGTAGCTCCTTTGTTTTGGCCAATTTCTGCCATTTGGAACAGGTGTATTTATGCAGTGTCTGTACGCCCATTGTATATAAGAAATAACTAATTTGCTTTTGATTTTGCAGGCTCATAGGCATAAGGGACTTGCCTTGTCTCAGATGAGACTTTGGACTTGGACTTTTGAGTTAATGCTGGAATGCGTTAAGACTTTGGGGGACTGTTGGGAAGGCAATGATTGTGTTTTGAAATGTGAGGACATGAGATTTGGGAGGGGCCATGGGCAGAATGATATGGTTTGACTGTGTCCCCACCCAAATTTCATCTTGAATTGTGGTTCCCATAATCCCCACATGTTGTGTGAGGGACCTAGTGGGAGGTAATTGAATCATGGGGACAATTTCCCCATACTTTTCTCGTGATTGTTTCTCACAAGATCTAATGGTTTTTTAAAGTGTCTGACATTTCCCTTGCTGGCACTCATTTTTTCTCCAACCACTTCATGAAGAGGTGCTTTCTGCTGTGATTGTAAGTTTCCTGACTCTCCCCAGCCATGCAGAACTGTTGAGTCAATTACACCTCTTTCCTTTATAAATTACACAGTCACAGGTATTTCTTCATAGCAGTGCGAGAATGGACTAATACAATGATGTTCATGTATTTAAGGTTTGTACTACCCATTTATAGAAGAAATCCATCAAAGTTTGATCAGTTTTAATTTTTTCCCCTGGTCCCTGGTTCTATGGCAACTTTTATTTATGGAGGCTTCCTTTGTGACATGCAGACCCATAGCAAATGTTCTTTGTGAATTAACTTTTTGATGTGCTGCTGGAATCAGCTGGCTAGTATTTTGTTGAGGCTTTTTGCATATATGTTCATGAGGCATATCGGCCCATAGTTTTCTTTTTGTTGTTATTGCTGTGTCTTTGCCAGATTTTGGTGTCAGGATGATACTAGTTTCATGGAATGAGTTAGGGAGGAATCTCTCTTCCTCAGTTTTTTGGAATATCAGTAGGGTTGGTACTAGCTGCTTCTATGTATGTCTGACTACCTAATCTTCAGTCATTTAATTTGTAAATTTATTTTAGTGAATGGCTATATTTCCCAAATGGTGTTCCACAGAACATTAGTTTCATAAGATGTTAAATAACATTCTACAAAAAAGTTAATGTTTTGTGGCCAAATAAGTTTGGAGAATGTGTCATACTACCATTCCCATCTTGGCAATTAATGGTGAACATGAAGCATTAAGAAATCCTGCAGTAATGCAACCTGTTTGTTTAACCCAGCATTCTAGTACTCCCCCACTCTTTGTAGAAAGTCTTTAAATAGTTTGCTTCCATGCATGGTTTGGAACATGCTTGTATAGGATATAAGATAAGAAACAAACTCATTTTTCTCCCAAGCAGTCAGTTTTTCTATCGACATTTGTTGAAGATCTCTTCCTTCTCTGCTTGTTTATAGGGCTTCCTTAATCATATATTAAATTCTTAAATGTCCTGGGATCCAGTCTGGTGCTGACTCTTGACTCTTTAGCTTTATTTATTTATTTTTGAGACAGAGGCATCTGTCAGTATTTTTGAGGGAGGCTTATTTGAATGCAGAATAATCAGCCATGCACAGTGATGGTCAAATGTAAGCACTCTAGAGCTAAAATTAGGGCCAAGTGAGTTATCAGTCATAGAGTCCTACTGAGGAAATTTTGAGTGGAAGGCCACACTTGCAGGGTATTCAGAATTTGTCAGTACTCAGCACATCATTAGCAGCTTAAATGAGCAAGAGCTGCTATCCTTCTTTTCCAATTGATAAAGTGACAGTAGTTAGCATCCTGAGGTTAGTCATGGCATAATTTTGAGTCAGATCCTTCTGGAAACTTATCCATTCTTACTTTCCTTTATAATGCTCTGGCTTCATGAGGACATTTAGTAAAATTACACTTGAACTACTAGCAATTATAGACTTAATCACATTTTGTCCTGAGTTGTAATTTTTTTATTTATCCGTCTCTGCTGGCCTGCAGCTGGCAGTAAGCAGATAAGTTTTTGTTTGCAATTGTGAGACCAGTGCATTATTTTGCTCAGTATATCACAGTGGTTAGCCCACATGTCGGACTCCAAAAGCTCATACGTGGGCTACTTAGAGGATGCTCAGCTCCCTTATTCTGTGATTTTGTGATACTGTATATGTGGAAGTGTCCCAGAATTCCTGGGGAAGGAAAAGAGAAGCAGCAAACACAAACATTTTTTTTCCCATTTATTTATTTTATTGCATTTTAGGTTTTGGGGTACATGTGAAGAACATGCAAAATTGTTGCATAGGAACACACGTGGCAGTGTGATTTGCTGCCTTCCTCCCCATCACCTACATCTGGCATTTCTCCCCTTGCTATCTCTCCCCAGCTTCCCACCCCGCACCGTCCCTCCCCTATTTCCCCCCAACAGACCCCAGTGTGTAGTGCTCCCCTCCCTGTGTCCATGAAACACAAACATTTTTTTAATAAATAAAAGAATGTGTGGATGGAAAAACTCTAAGATATTAATAGTAGCTATAGACACATGGTGGGATGTTGCTGGGTGTTCTCTCTTTCAAATAGCCTTGGCACCCTGTGCTGGGCCCTGGAGAATGACCCATGAAGACTATCCTTGGGCTTGCTCCCCTGCCCTCTGCTTTCTGCTTAGGTTCAGCCAGTGGAGAGGGGGAGGAGAGTGGAGTTGGGGTATCTATTCCTCTGGCCCCATACATACAGAATTGTCTTGGGCTGGCCGAATCCCTTAAATGGCAGTCAAATCTTGTCTTAGTGTACTCAGGATGCTCTAAGGAATTATCGTGGACTGGGTAGTTTATAAGCAATGGAAATTTATTTCTCAGAGTTCTGAGGGTAGAAGACTGAGATCAGGTTACCAGCACTGTCAGGTTCTGGTGAGGACCCTCTTCCAGGTTGCAGACTGTCATCTTCTCCTTGTATCCTTGCATGGGGAAAGAGAACAGGAGAGCTCCCTGGGGTGCCTTTTATAAGGGCACTAATCCCATCATGTAGGAAATCAGTACATAACACAGCTCATCTCCAGGAGGGCTTCTCCAAGTCACTCTCTCCTTTTGGGTTCTGGTCACTACTACTTCCCCTAGCCTGTTGAGGCCTAGGGGTGTTGAGAGTCCCACTGTTTCTAGCTGCAGGATACTTCCTTATTCTTGCTGATTTCTTTTTCATCTTTCTAAAGATGCTAGTGATCATTGCTCAAATAGCTCACAGTCAATGGTACGATCTAGGTGCTCAATTAAAGAAATGTTGGTTGCTGTTAGTTATCCTTTGGCTAAGCAGGTGTGTGCTCACATATTGTTTTTGTCTTAGATCCAAGAGTTGAAGATTGGCTCCTCATGTCCTCGCCTCTGCCGCAAACCATCCTCCTAGGACTGTATGTCTATTTCGTCACTTCTCTGGGACCAAAGCTTATGGAAAATCGCAAGCCCTTTGAACTCAAGAAAGTGATGATAACGTACAATTTTTTCATAGTACTATTTTCTGTGTATATGTGTTATGAGGCAAGTGTCTTCAGGATTCCTAATGGGAGAATTTTACCTGAGTCTTTCTATGTGTCACTATGTTTTCTGTTATAAGGGTAACCTTTGCAATTTAAGGAATTTAGAAACTGATCTCACTAGAGCACATATTTGCCAAAATAGTGTTAGGTATAGACCAAATAATAAACTCATTTGAGGATCTCAGTATAATCTTTCTCACAGACAATGAGAAAAATTAACATTTAGTCCATGAATTTGTACATAGTTGCCTTAATGAATGATTGAAGGGAATCCATAAATTTTAGTTTTGAGAAAACTCGTAATTAAAGTAGTGAAGCTGGTAAGTGGAGGGCTGACATTTGAACCCAGGTCTGTCTGACATCAGAGTTCATCTTGACTCAGTAATGAGTTGTCATAATCATGGTAGAAACCTTTGGTTTCTGGATATTCTGATGAACTATAGGATGGTAGACTGTTTTGGTTGGTTTAGCTGGGCTTTGTGGGGACAGAGAGCATAGACTTAGTAAAGCAGTAGGTGAGGGAGCCTGTTCCTTAATTTTTTTTCCCCATTAACTCTTTAATTCATTACTGTTCCTTAATTGTCAATAAGAGAGACAGGGCTCTTCCAGGACCCTAAAACAGATTCACGAATTCTCTCTCTTCCCCTGTACTATTAACATGCCTCAGCCACCCCCATGCATGTTCTTTTCTGAGATTCCTTGCTGCTTTTCCAACTCTGGCTGGCTTCGTCATCCTTTTATATTAAATTCCTCTATAGCATAGCTTGTGCTTAGTCATAACTAGGGCTCACAAGGGCCCAATATGGCCCCACTGACCTCTCCTGATACCATAGTCTCTCCACATGCATTTTTCTGACCTGACTCTTGCTACAGATCCACCAGATTTGATCACTTTAAATCTACTCTGGCTGACCAGGTATGACGGCTTACACCTGTAATCTCAGCACTTTGGGAGGCTGAAGTAAGAGGATCACTTAAGCCTAGCAGTTTGAGACCGGCCTCAACAACATAGGGAGACTTCGTCTTTAAAAAAAAAAAAAAAAGTAGCCTGGTGTGGCAGTACACACCCGTGGTCCCAGCTACTTGGGAGACTGAGGTGAGAGGATCACTTGAGCCTGGGAGG